>NC_139402.1:13600000-14042500 GCF_054392235.1 Sus scrofa
ATTTTAGCTTTTACTTCTGTTGCCTTTGGAGACTGATGTTGAGAAAAAATCATTTTTATTGTTGATGTCAGAGTATGTTTTGCCTCTCTTCTCTTCTAGTCATTTGAGGTGTCCTAACTTATGTTTACATTTTTAAGTGATTTTGAGTTTACTTTTGTATATGGTGTGAGGGTGTATTTCAGTTTCATTGACTTACCAGCAGCTGTCCTGTTTTATCAGCATCCCTTTCTGAAAAGACTGTCTTATTCCCATTTTATATTCTTGCCTCCTTTGTCAAAGATTAATTGAATGCAGGGTTGTGAGTTTATTCCAGGGTTCTCTACGTTGTCCCATTGGACTGTATGTCTGTTTTGGTACCAGTAGCACAGTGTCTTGACTACTGTGGCTCAGAAAAATTGCCTGATGTCTGGGAGAGTTATTCTTCGTACTTTATTTTCCCCTTAGTGTTCCATTGCGTATCTGGGTCTTTTATGGTTCCATATAAATTTTTGGATTGTTTGTCCTCGTTCTGTTAAAATAACAGGGGTCTTCTGTTAGCGATGTCATTGAATCTCTAGATTTTATTCCATACTATTGCTTTTTTAATAATATTAGTTCTTCCAAACAGGGATCATGGGATATCTGTCCCTTTATTTGAATCCTCTTTAATTTCTTTAAGTTTTATGGTTCAGCTTATTAATCTTTCAGCTCCTTGGTCAAGCTTATTTCTAGGTCTTTAAATTTTGGGGGTGCAATTTTCAAAATATTCTATTTTTTATTTTTTTAATTTTCTTACTTATTTTGAGTGCAATCAAGTGCAACCAAAATCTGAGTGTCAATTTTGTATCCTGCTACTTTGCCAAATTTGTGGGTCAGTTTGCGTAGTTTTGGTGTGGCCTCCTTAGGATTTTCTATACATTGTGTCATGTCATCTGCATGTAGGGAATATTTTGCCTCTTCTCTTCCAATTTGGATGCCTTTGACTTTTTTGTTTGTCTAATTGCTGTGCCTAGTGTTTCCAATATTATGATGCATAAAAGTGGCCAGAATGGGCCTTCTTCTCTTGTATCAGTGTTTATTGGATAGGCTTTCAGCTCTTTTCCTTTGAGTATTAAGTTTGCTGTGGGTTTGTCCTAAATGGCTTTTGTTGTGTTAAGATATATTTCTCAGATCCCCACTTTGGTAAGAGGTTTGATCGTGAGTGGATGTTGGACTTTGTGGAATGCTGTTGCTGCATCTATTGAGAGGATCATGTGGGTTTTTAGTTTTCATATGTTCGTGTACTGTGTGATGTCCTCTGCTTTGTGTATTTTCAACCCTCCTTGCAAATCTGAGACAAAATCCCCTTGGTCATTGTGTATGATTCTTTTCTGGTCAATGCTTATTTGTCCAAAGGTGTCTGGGTTTCTTTCTGTGTTCTCCATTGTGTTCCATTGTTCTGTCTCGCTGTTTTGTTACCATTACCACACTTTCTTGATGACTGCATCTTTGTAAGATGGCTTAAGGTGTCGGAACATTTCACCGTTTTGCCTCCTGCTTATTTGTTTTTTTGTTTGTTTGTTTGTTTGTTTTTTTCTTTTTTCTCTCAGGATTGCTTTGGGAATGCTGGGTCTATTTTGTTCCATGTACATTTTTGGATTGTTTGCTTTCTTTCTGTGAAAAATGTCGTGGGTAATTTGGTTTGGATTGCATTGAATCTGTAGATTGCTTTGGGTAGAATGGCCATTTTAACAGCATTAATTTTTCCCATTCAGGGGCGTGGAATAACTTTCCATTTCTCTACGTTTTCTTTAATTTCCTTCATTAATGTTTTATAGTTGTCAGTCTATAAGTCCTTTACCTCCTAGGTCAGGTTTATTCCCAGGTATTTGATTTTTACCATGCCATTTTTAAAGGTGTAGTATTTTTTTATGCCATTCCTAAGTTTCTTCTTTAGTATACAGAAATGCAACTGATTTCTGAAGGTGAGTCTTATATCCTCCTACTCTTCTGACATTGTGGATCCATTCAAACAGTTTTGAGGTTGACTATTTGGAATTTTCAAAATGTAGTATCATGACATCTGCATAGCATGACCGTTTTACACCTCTTCTCTTCTTATTTGTAGGCCCTTAATTACTTTTGTTTGTCTGATTGCTGTGGCTAGGTCTTTCAATAATATGTTGAAGAGCTGTCTTGTTCCAGATTTTAGTGGGAAGGATTTCAGCTTTTTTCTTTTGAGTACAATATTTACTGAGAGTGTGTTATATATGGCTTTGAATGTGTTCAGGAATGGTCCCTCTTTCCAGTTTGGTGAGAGTTTTCTATTGTGAATGGATTTGGGACTCTGTCACATGATTTTTCTGAATCTTTTGAGACCATCATATGGTTTTTGATGTTTCTATTTTTAATGTGGTGTATGATGTTGATTGATGTACCCAGGTTGAGCCATCTTTGTGAACATGGAATGACTCCCACCTGGTGGTGGTGTATGAACTTTTTGATATGTAGTTGGTTTGGGATGGCTGAAATTTTGTTGAGAGTTTTTGCATCTATATTCATCAATGATATTGGCCTATAGTTTTCTCCTTTGGTGGTATGTTTGTCTGGATTTGGAATTAGGGGAATGCTAGCATCCTAGAATGTTTTTGGGATGGTTCCTTCTTATTCCACATTTTGATAAAAACTTAAGGAGGGTGGGCATCATTTCCCGTGTGTATGTTTGTTAGATTTCGCCTGTGAAGCCGTCTGGTCCTTGACTTTTATTTGTAGGTAGTTTTTTGTTTTGTTTTGTTTTGTTTTTGACACAGTTAACTTCATTTCTAGGGATCCGTATATTCAGTTGATCTATTTCTTCTTGATTCTGATTTTTCAGGCTGAAAGACTCCAGAACATTGTCCATTTCTTCTACATTATCAAATTTGTTGGCACATAATTGTTGGTAGCTTTCTCATATGGTTTTTTCTTTTTCTGTAGTATCCATGATGATATCTCTTTATTCATTCCTTATTTTGTTTATTTGAGTCTTTTTCTCTCCTCTTCCTGGTGAGCCTAGCCAGAGGTGTGTCAATGTTGTTTACCTTTTAAAGAACCATCTCTTGGTTTGGTTGATTTTGTGTATTGTTTCTTTGATTTATTGATTACTCTTTCATCTTTATGATTTCCTTCCTTCTGCTGACTTGATTTTTTGTTGATTCTTCTTTTTCTGATTCACTTAGGTGGTGGGTTAAGTTGTCGATTTGAGACTTTTCCTTTTTGCAAGAGGAAGACCTGTATAAGAATGAACTTTCTTCTGAGCACTGCTTTGGTGGCATCCAATAGAATTTGAGTGGTTGTGTCTTCATTTTCATTTGTCTCCAGGTAACTTTTACTTTTCTCCTTGATTTCCTCATTGACCCATTGGTTTTTTCATAGCATGTTGTTTTTTCTCCATGTGGTAGGTTTTTTTCTCATTTCCTTCGCTCTGGTTGATTTCTAGTTTCATGCACTGTGGTCAGTGAAGATACTTGCAATAACTTCTATACGCTTGTATTTGTTGGGCTTAGCTTCATGCCCCAATATGTGATCAATTCTTTAGATTATTACTTACACACATAGGAGAACGTGTATTCTGATTTTTTTGGGTGTAATGTCCTGAAAATGTCGATTAAGTCTATGTTTTCCATTGTGTCCTCTAGGATCTCTGTTGCCTTATGGATTTTCTATCTAGAAGCTTGGTCCATTGATGTGAGTGGGGTGTTAAAGTCTCCTACTGAGATTGTAGTCCCATCAGTTTTTCCTTTCATATCTGTTAATGTTTCTTTCAGGTATCTGGGTGCTTCTATATTTGGGGCATACATGTTGCTGTTTATAACATCCTCTTCTCGAACAGAGCCTTTAACTATTAAATAGTGTCCTCCTTTGTCTTTCTTTACGGCCTTTGTTTAAACGTCTCTTTTATCTGATGTGAGTATTGCAACTCCTGCTTTCCTCTCTTGTCCACTGGCATGAAATATCTTTTGCGCTCCCCTCACTCTATATGTGTCCTCTGTCCTAATGTGAGTTTCCTGTATGTGGCATATTGAGGGGTTTTGCTCTTTTATCCCATCAGCCACTCTGTGTCCTTTCATTGGAGTGCTCTGTCCATTGGCATTTTATCTGATGATCGATAGATGTTTATTTATTGCCACTTTAAAACTCTTAGTCCAGATGATTCTATTATTCTTCATTCTTTCTTTCTCTTTTTTTTTTTTGGTTGGATGGTCTCCATTTATTTTATGCCTGAGTACTTCTCTTTTCATTTTTGTTCAATGTAATTTTCCATTTTTATTTGTGGTTGCCCTATTTTTTAAGTATGTTTACCCCATCCTATCACTGTGTGCTTTAGCCTGATAGTTTGATTGCCCTCTAATTGCAGTTTCATTCCTCATCATTTCCCCCAATTTTTTTTTTTAATTTACACAAGTGTTTTTTGTATTGCAGTAATCTTTCAGCTTAAGTTCATTGGAAAAATACTTTATTTCCCCTTCTATTTTAAATGGTATTCTTGCTGGATAGAGTATTCCATGATGCATATATTTTTTTCCTTTCAGTTCTATAAATATCTCTTGCCATTCCCTCCTGGCCTGTAGAGTCTCTGTGAAGAAATCAGCTGATAGCCTTATGGGGGTTCGCTTTTAATTGACATTTTGCTTTTCTCTCTCTGCCTTTAGAATCCTCTCTTTATCTTTAATTTTTGCCATTGTTATTATATGTCTTGGTGTGGTTCTATTTGGGTTCAAGTTGTTGGGGCCTTCTGTGCTTCTTGTTCCTTGAAGTCAGAATCCTTTAGATTTGGAAAGCTTCCAGGGGTAATTTCTTGAACTATGCTTTCAACCCCCTCCTTTTTCTTCTCCTTCTGGAATTCCTACTACGCAAAGATTGGCCCACTTTCTATTATACCGTAAGTCTCATATGGCTTTCATCCTTTTCCATTTGGTTTTCCTTCTGCTCTCCTGTTTGGCTGATTGCCATTGTTCTATCTTCCACATCCCTAATTCATTCCTCTGTGTTAATCATTCTGGTCCGTACTGCCCTTAGCTCTGTTCGTATCTCTGCAAATGAATTTTTTGGTTTTGCTTGGCTCCTCCTTATGTTTTCTAGTAGCATTCTGAGGGCGTCTGCATTCCTGTTCATATCTTGTCTTCATTCCTTCGGTATTTTCACTGTCTCCCTTTTGAACTCCAAGTCTGTCAGACTGCTTCAGTCTTGAAGATTTTAGGTGAATTTACCCATTGCATAAACTGGGCATGTTTTCTGAGCTTCTTCATCTTGCTTGTGTTTTCCATTTTCTGTGAATTTGGGGAAGCCAGAGTGTACTTTGGCACAATCCAGGCTGCACCGTGGTAGTGTAGCACTTCAGCAGGGCATGCATGGTTTGCTGGGTCACACTGCTGAGCCTAGGTTCTTCCCATGGCCAGGCATGGTTGGCCTTTGTGCACCATTGTGGTCATTCACTTCTTGCAGCCAGGATGTGCTTGCTGGGGTGCTCTGCAGTGGTGGGGCCCTTCCTGAGGTCAGGTGGGGCTGAGTGGTATGGGATGTGGTTGAGGCACAGCCCTGCAGTTGGGCAGGGCTTTCCCTGGTGCTCAGTGGCAGCAGAGTGCCTCCTGTGGGCATGCGGTGCTTTTCAGTGTGCTCAGCTCATCAGTTGCCAAGGGTGGGTGGGGCTGGCCTCCTTGCTCTGTGGCACAAAGTTGCTTCCTGAATGTGGGCAGAACTAGGCAGTTCACTCCATGGCAGAGGGACCTTCCTGAGGGTGGATGGGCCTGTCATGTGTGCACAATGGTGGAGGTGAACTTCCCACATGTGCCTGGGGATTGTTGGGGCATGCCATTCAGCAGAGCACTTCCCAAAGGGGGGCAGTCCTGGCCTGGTTGCCCCATGGAAGGTGGGTACTTCCCAATGGCTGGTGGGCCTGGCCAGGGCTTGCCATATTGGAGTTGCCCTCCCTGCACATGGACGGGGCTTGCCCTGGTGCTCCATGGCAGTGGGGGGCTTCCTGAGTGTGGGCAGTGCTGGCCAGCTCGCTCTGCAGTGGAGAGAGCTTCCCCAGTGTGGGTGGGGCTGGCAGGTTCCCACGGAGGTGGAGATGCATTTCCCATGGCTAGCTGGGGCTTTCTGGGGCAACCTGTAGCAGTGGAGCACTTCCCAAGGGTGGACAGGGCTGGCCAAGCTGCCCCATGGTGGCAGGGCACTTCCCAAGGGTAGGCAGGGCTGACCAGTTTCCACTGTGGTCGTGGTGCATTTCCCAATGTGGTGAGGAGTTTCCCAGGGCATGTCAGGGCAGTGAGGCACTTCGCATGGCTGGGCATAATTCCAGACATAAGTTCTTCCAATACGTTTTCAATAATCTTTTCTTTTACTTCTCCTTCTGGAATTCCTACTATGCACAGATTGGCCCACTTTATGTTATCCCATAGGTCTCTTATATTGCTTTCAGGGTTTTTTCATTTGGTTTTCTGTCTGCTGTCCTGTTTGGGTGATTTGCATTGTTCTATCTTTCACATCACTAATACGTTCCCCAGCATTATTCCTTCCAGCCCTTACTGCCCTTAGCTCACATTGTTGGTCTGCAAATGAATTTTCTAGATTTTCTTGGCTCCTCCTTATGTTTTCTATTTCTTTTCTGATGGAGTCTGAGTTACAGTGCTTATCTTCTCTGAATCTCTTTCGTATGGTCACTCTGTGTCGTTTGAACTCAAAGTCTGTCAGACTGTTTGAGTGTTGAAGGTTTTAGGTGAATTCTCCTGTTGCATAAACTGGGAATGTTTGCTGAGCTTCCTCATCTTGCTTGTGTTTTCCTTTTAGTGTGAATTTGGGGAAGCCAAAGTGTAGTTTGGCACAGTCCAGGGCACATGGTGGTGGTTGGGCTCTTCCTGAGGGCATGCATGGCTGGCTAGGTCTCACCGCCATGGCTAGGTGCTTCCTGTGGGCAGTCAGTGTGGCTAGGTTGTGCTGCTCTGGTGGGGAGCTTCCGTAGGCTGGGTGGGGCTGGCCAGAGTGTTCTGCCTTGGCAGTGCACTTCTTGAAGCCAGGTAGGGCTTGATGGGTTGTGCCACAAGATTGGAGGGCTTCCTGAGGGCATGCAGGGCTGGCCAGTGCCTGTCATGGTGGAAGTGCACTACTCCCAACAATGGTGCAATGTCTCTCCTAGTGTGGTGTACGTCCCATTGTTGGTGCCATTCCTGCAGCCAGGGGCAGCTGCCTGTGGTTCTCTCCAGCAGTGGAGGGCTTCCCAAGGGTGGGGAGGGCTGGCCGGTGCATGCCTTGGAGGACGTTCACTCCCCATGGCCGGGAGCGTCTTGCCCTAGTGGTCAACAGCAGTAGGGGGCTTCCTGAGGGTGGCGGTGCTGGCTCTCTCACGCTGTGTCAGCAGAGCCCTTCCCAAGGGTGGGCAGGGCTGGCCTGTTCCTGCTGCTGTGGTGGTGAACTTCCTGATTTGGGGAGGAGGTTGCTGGGGTGCACCAGGGCAGTGGGCACTTCCTGTGGGTGGACCACCAAGGAGGTGGTTGCCTTCCCATGGGTAGTGGGCCCAGTCCACTGCAGAAGGAATGTGGCTTCTCCCCGGGCATGCCCGTGGTGGAAGAGGGGGATGTGCTGGGAATGCCCTCTGTGCTCTACTAGCTGTTGTGCAAGTGAAAATGTTGTGGAGCAAGGCGTATTCTCTGGTGGCCCACACATCCTGCCCTCCCCTCCCCAACAATGGTGCAATGTCTCTCCTGCAGGCCCAGACCTTCTCCTGGGTTCCCTCTCTTGTGGCTTTCCAGTCCCCAGCCCTTAGCACTTTGCAACCCTTCACCCCTGGGGCACCACTTCCTCATCTCTTATGCTGTCTCCACACCACCAATCCCAGCCTGCTCCCAGGGACTCACCTCCAAAGCTTAGGGCTTGGCACCCAGTCCCCACCACAGCGTCTCAGTCTTTGGGACCTGTGACAGCGGTTCTGATGATCTGTGTGGCTCTCACACTGCCTCTCAGTCCTCTGACCTGCTGATGCACTTTTCGTGGCATCTTGGAGATCCCTTGGACTCAGCTGATCTTTCCGCAGGTTCGGTGAGTTTCCAGGGTGTGGGTTCCCTTTCTCCTTCACCATTCCCTCTCAGGAGTGCTAGTCCAGTCCTGATGCCCCTTTTCTCTCTCTCTCCTCTTTTCTGTTGCTTTATGCAGTTGTGTCAAGAGATTCTTCCCATTTTTGGAGGTTTCAGTTCTTCTGCCAGCGTTCAGTTGCTGTTCTGTGTGAGTCATTTTACATGTAGATGTGTATTTTTTGTTGCATCTGTGGGAGAGGTGAACAAATCCCCCTACTCTCTCACCATCTGGGCTCTCTAAAATTGTGTCCTTCTTTATCTTTCTCTATGGCCTTTGTTTGTTTCAAAGTCTATTTTTTCTACTATGTGTATCACAACTCCTGCTTTCCTGTCTTGACCATTGAAATATCATGTCCCATTCTCTCACTTTCAGTCTATATGTGTTCTTTGCTCTAAAGGGAGTCTCTTGCAGACAGCAGGTTGTATATTTTTGCTTTTTGATCCAATCTGCTGCTCTGTGTCTATTGATCAGAGTACTCAGTCCCTTGACCCTTAAGGTAATTATTGAGAAACATGTATTTATTCCCATGTTAAACCTTGCTTTTCAGTTGATTTGGTGTATTACCTTGGTTCTTTTTTTTCTTTTTCTTTTTTTTTTGATGATTTCCATTTATTATATGCTTGGATATATTTCTTTTTAGTTTTCATGAATGTAATATTTGCTTAGATTTGTGGTTTTCCTGTTTTTCAACTAAGTTAACCACTTCTTATATCTGCTTGCTTTAGCCTGGTAGTCATATAGGCTGCAACACGATATTTAA
The DNA here is from genome assembly GCF_054392235.1 of Sus scrofa. Lineage (NCBI taxonomy): Eukaryota > Metazoa > Chordata > Mammalia > Artiodactyla > Suidae > Sus > Sus scrofa. The sequence goes on from NC_139402.1 coordinate 13,608,828, forward strand.
AAATAGGTGTCTATATTTTCATACTTCCTTACCTACATTCTATGCTTTTGAATTTCTTCTTTAAGATCTTCGAGTTTGTCCTTTTGTTGTTCCTTGTGTTTCTCATCACTTTTTGAGTAGATTTTTGTTTGTTTGTATGTGTTGGTGATGTATGCTGGCTTATTTAAGTGGCTGCTTTCCAATCTGTATATCTTCTGTCTTATTTCTTTTTCTCCTTCTTTTTCTCCTCCTCTTCCTCCTCTTTCTCCTTCTTCTTCTTCTTCTTCTAGCCATTTCAGTATTTTTTTAGAATGGGTTTAGTATGGATGTACTCTTTTAGCTTTTTTTGTCAGAGAAATTCTGTTTCCATTTCCAGTTCAAATGATACTCAATAAATGAATAAAACATAAATAAATGTATAAATAAATAAATGAATAAATAAATAAATGATAGTCTTGCTGGGAAGAGTATTCTAGGCTTCAGAGTTTTTCCTTTTGGAACTTTGTATATAGCTTTCCAATTTCTTCAGGCCTGTAGTGTTTCTGTAGAGGAATTAGATGATTTGGGGGTTCTCTTATATTTAAGGCATTGTATTTCTCTTGCTGCCTTTAGAATCCTCTCTTTATCTTTGGCCATTTCCATTATAGTAGGTCTAGGTGTGGGCATATTTGTGTTCAGACTGTTTTGTGCCTTCTGTGATTACTGTATTTTGATACCTGTTTCCTTTAGTTTGGGAAAATTTTGAGATATAATTTCTTCCAATATATTTCCAATCCACTTTTCTTTTTCTTCTGCTTCTTGAATTGCTGTAATGCATAGATGGACCCCTGTTATGCTACCCCATAGATCTCTTATGTTGCTTTCATGTGTTTTCATGTAGTTTTCTGCCTGCTGTCCTGATTGGGTGATTTCCATTATGCTATCTTCCATGTCACTAATTCATTCCTCTGCACTCTTCACTCTGCCCTTTAGTGCCTTTAGCCCAGTTTGGCTATCTGCAAAAGACTTTTCTAATTTTTCACTATTTTCCCCTAAATTTCCTCATTCCTCTCGAAAGTAATCGACATGACTGTTTGTAATGTGCTCGTAAATCCCTGATATTCAGCCTTCATTCCTTCAGTATATATTCACTCTACCCCTTTTGAACTCAGTATCTTTTGGCCTACAGAGGTCTGTTGCATTGTTTCTGCTTCACATGAAATCTCCTGTACCTTATGTGGGAATTGTTCCTGGGCTTCTTCACCGTGTCTATGATTTTCTTTTTCTGTGAGTTTGGGGAAGTCAAACTCTAGTCTTGGAGGGTTACTTCTAGGCAAGAGCAACCCTTTATATTTTATGGGGTGTTACCATTTATTTGGGGCATGGAGGATTGTATTCTTGCTGGCTCAATCTTGGGAGTGAGCAGGCCATTATCCCGAGGGTGCAGAGTGTATTTCCAGGGAGAGGGAGGCAGTGGGTAGGGCTGGTAGTCAGTGCCTTCTTCCTGGGGTCTTAGCAGCAGCAAGTACATGCAGGGAGGTGGCACAGGCTACTCCTTGTTTCAAAGCCTTGGGAGTGATAATGAGCTTTTTGCAGAATCATGAGGTGCCCAGAGCATTTGGTAGTGGCAGTGGCAGTGACAGTGGCATGGTTTGTGCGTTCTCAGAGAACTTGGAGCAGAAACAGGTAATGTTTGGTCACAATGACCTCTTCTGAGGTGCCCTCTGAGGTGCTTAGGGCCACAAGGGTGCCTGTTCCTAGACCCCTAGTGGTAGCAGGCAATTCACACCTCTGGAGTGGGAGATAACCATGGTGGTTTGCCCCCCAACTGAGGACCCTTATAAGAAGCAGCGTGTCCCTCTTAGCCCACACAGGAGGTGGTGCACCACTGCTCCTAGTTACAGGGTCTTGGCAAAGGACAGTGTTCAACCTTCTGGGTGCTTCTTCCCTGCAACTGTCAGAGCATTTGGCACTGACAGTTGCAGGGCGGTTATATGCCCAGGGTGTTGATACCAATACTGGATGGGGCTCAGTTGTAGTGCCCGCTCTGATTTCTGACCTCTGAGGTGACTGTGGTCAGAGATTGGACCTGATCTCACACCTCTACTGGTGGCAGGCCTTGAGTCCCTGTGGTTTCTGAGATGACTGCTTTGGGTTGTCCCTGCTGCCTATAGATCACTCAAGAGACACCACATCTCACTTACCCACCTGATGCCCATAGCCCCCACCAGAAGGATCTGGATACCTATATCTAGCACAAGAAGTGCCCAGGCTGCTGTAGCACGAGCAAGTGGCTTCTTGCCACCTGTAGCCTGCACCAGGGGCACCCTGCCCTCTGAAAGCCTGTGCACGGGTGAGCAGGGAGATTCCTTTGGCATCTGCCCCTCCTCCTTTTCCCCTCTGCAACAGTGGCACATTGCTTTATAAGACAAAGTGGGGTCCTTTCTACTCCAAGGATGGTTCTGAGGTGCCTCTTTGTATGATTGAAAATAATTCTTCTGAATGTACTCCAGAAAGACAGTAAAAGAGAAACATAAGAAGCTGCTAAGTCAAAGAGATTCTATATCTTCAAGGGACCTGTTCACCTGGCTGAGGTTTGGTGTTAAAGGCCAGCATTTGTATTTAAGGCTGTCTCTGTGTAAAACAAGAAAGCAAACTCTACGTGTGAATCGGGACATATAAAGGGGTGGAGATAAAGGCAAAAATAACCTAGAACAGTTTGAGGATTTTAGAGAGAAAATGACACCCCCATTTTTCTTCTTCTTCTTTTCTTTTTCTGTAAATGGTTCACTGATGAACTACCACCCTGTGGTGACCGTGATGCAATCTGATGATGTCATGTGGACATTGTTGTGGCAGTTATGGTGAAAATTATGGTCATGTTTCCTGGATAAGCTAAGATATGCTATCGTTTGGAGTGTGAAATGTACTTTTTAAGTAATTGTTTACCTTTTTTTTTTTTTGTCTTTTTAGGGCCACCCCTGTGGCACATGGGTGATCCCAGTCAGCGTCAAAGCAGAGCTCTGTCTGCTGGCCTACATTCACCATAGCAATGCTGAGACTGAGCCACATCTTTAACTCACATCACAGCTCATAGCAACACTGGGGCTTTAAACCACAGAGCGAGGGCAGAGGGTGAAGCTGCTTCCTCATGGACACTAGTTAGGTGTGTTAACCTCTTTGCCATCATGGGAACTCAATGGAATTTATTGATTTATTTTTTCTTTGCAATGAAGACAATCTTGTCAACTAATATCCAGGTTCCATTTGAAGTAACAGATAGGCTATAATGTCGCTGAGAAAACACTACGTAAATACTATGTATTTTCCCTTTCCAAATTGACTTTTATTTGCCCCTTTTTCCACACCCTCATAATTGAGACCCCCATTCAATACAACTTGGACTATTTCAGAAATCTCTTGGCAGCTATTCTCTATTTCCTTAGTTCCATTTTCCTTTTTGAAACAGTTACAGCTAGGGGACATGTCAAATACTCCTCTCTAATTATCAAACATTTCAAATATTAAAAAACGGCAAAATAATCTGCCATTGAAAACAATTAAAACGACAAAAGGACAACCTGCAATGGGAGACAATTATTTCAGATGATGCAACTAATAAGGTCGCAATCTCTAAAATCTACAACAACCTATACACCTCAGCAACAAAACAGCCAATTACTCAGTGGAAACATGGGAAAGAGACCTGCATAGACATTTCTCCAAAGAGAATATACAGAGGGCCAACAAGCACATAAAGAAATTCTCAACATCACTGTTTATTAGAGAAATGCAAATCTACACTACTATGAGGTTTCACTTCACACCGGGCAGAATGGCCATCATTAACAAGTCCATACATGAGAAAAAGCTAGAGAGGGTATGGAGAAAAGAAAACTCTCTTACGCTGTTGGAGGAATGTAAATTGTTACAACCACTATGGAAACCACTATGGAAATACTTCAGAAAACTAAATATAGAACTACATGACACCCAGCAATCCCACTCTGGGCAGACCTGGGGAAAGAAAAAAAACACTTTCCATAAAATAGTTACATGTGCATGTGCGCCCATTGCAGCACTATTCCCAAGAGCCAAGACATGGAAATAACCTAAATGACCGTTGGAAAGAATGGATTAAGGGATGTTGTATATATACACAATGCAACACCACTCAGCCGTAAGAAAAGAACAGAATAATGCCATTTGCAGCAACACGGCTGGAACTAGAGACTTTCCTACTAGGTGAAGTAAGCCAGAAGGAGGAAGGCAAGCACAATATGACATCACTTATGTGTGGAATGTGATATATGGCACAACTGAAACATTCCACAGGAAAGACACCCATGGATTTGGACAACAGGGTTTTGGTTGCCAAGGGGGAGGGTGCAGGATTGTGATGGACTGGGATTCGGGGGTTGAAAATGCAAACTATTACATGTTGAGTGGGTATGCAATGAGTTCATGCTGTATATCAATGGGAACTATCTCTAGTCACTTTTGATGCAGCATAATGTGAAACAAAGGATATGTATGTGTGTGGGTGTGGGTCTTGGGTGGGTGGGTGTGGGACTGGGCCACTTTGCGGCACAGTATGAAAGTGATCGAACACAGTAAACCAGCTATGATGGAAAAATCATTTTAGAAAAATAAATGCAGCATCCTTTTACTCTTAACTGTGTCCAAAATAAAAAAATGTAATTGTAATATATCATGTAAGGATAACCTGACCCACTTGCTGTAGAGTGCGAAAATAAAAAAAAAAAAAGAAAAAGAAAAAAAGAACTTGAAAAATTAAAAAAAGAGATCCAGGTGAATAAGAAAAAAAAGAAGATGAAGCTATGAGGATGAACATACAAGTTTATTGCTGAAATAACAAAATTGCAGGAATTTGGTGACATTTGCCAGCATAAATGTTCATCTTCACTCTCCTGCATAACCTATAGTCCTTTGATAGGTCAGTGGTAATTAGGGTGATGTTCAGATACGGAAGAGGACTGAGGATTTGGCCTTGAAAGCAAGGCAGCAGATGTGTCAGTGGCCATTGGCATTGGGAACCATGGATGGGCTGCTGGTTGCGGGTTAGACAGAGGGCCCTCAGTTGGTGATATATTCTGGTATCTGGTTGGCAAAGGAGAAGGCTCCACCCTCGGTCCAAAATAACCACTTGGGAAGTTAGAAATACGACGGTACTGAGAAATGGAAGTGGTAGTTGTAATGAAATTCACGATGTGGCCACTTGCTGGAGAGTAGCTGCTTTGTGAGTGCATGTGAAACGTGGTCAACTGATTAAAAATAGCATGTTGAGCCATGGCAATTTGTCCTGGTGGCCTGACTGATGGTGATGATGGAGAAGAAAGACCGCTTCTAGTTGGGGTAGTTGTATTAGAAATTCTCTGGCTCATAGAAGGCCATCTTATTAAAGGCACATTTAGATTTGTAGAGGTTGAAATTGCATCTTCTCCACGAGTTTCTGCAGCCACATCAGAATTATGGTTATCCACATCACCCCCTGTTCTAGAGCGCTTCTTGCTGCAGCCTTGAAGTAGAGAAGCCGATACTGGAGAAGAATTTTTCATCCTGACTCTTCTTTTCATCCTCACCAACAGATGGGGACAGCCTCGGTTAAAATTTGGATTATGGTAGAACTGCAGCTAAAACCAAAAGAGAAAGGTATTTAGTGACCTTTTAAACAAAGATACGAGGACAAAGAATCCATACAAATCTGACTTGTTTCATCACACAGAGTTAATGTCAGGAAATAATACTCATCTATTACTAACATTTTCAAAAATTTATGTAGTGGGAACAGGCAATTATGGTCCTTAAATAAAAATGCCTGGTGCATTTACAGTAACAGTATGAGGTTCAGGGGCTTGTATTGGGTGAGGTTCATCGAGAAGGCTCCAGGTGGCTAGGAAATTTCTCTATCACCCCAAATATTTTATGACCAAGTGGCCTTCAACTTAAAAGCGTAGCAGTACTTCATCCCACTTTCAAGGTCTACTATGACCCTATATGTATGAACATATTTGCAGATGTCCCTCTGTAAATAGTAACTGGACATTTCATAATACCTTGTTCCAAGCAGAGACTTCATTATCTTCTGCCAGAATGTTGGCTAGTGAGGCAGGTCTTTGAAAATTCCTTTGCAATTTAGTAAATCCATAAAGGTTAAGCTGTCGAACTAAGCTTTTCATACTCTCAGTTTCAAAAATTCTGAAGGGAGCCTTTCTCCCCAGAACTTCTTTCTTGAAGCATTCTTCATTAATCACGATCGAGGTTCCATTTTCATCCCACCAAATGGACTTAAATCGATCACTTTCAACAATTTCCCAAAGTTTTCTGGGAAAGGGCAGAGGAAGAAAATCATTATCTCCATCTGGTTCAGAGGCACACAATGTGTGGCATGGCTCTTTCATCAGGGAGCCCTCAGACAAAGCCTGGAAAGCTTTTTCTTCAATCTGAGACTTCAAGTCCAAGTCCCCAGTGATTGAGTTATCACACCATGGAGATGTAATGGAGGATTCTGAACCAGTTGGTGCATCTTTAGGAGACACACCTTGAATTTCTGAAGGAGCATGTGCCATCTCAGATAAATTTCTCTTCAGCTACTTTTCTCACCTGCATGGCTTTTGGACTCTGCAGTTTTAAATGCTGCTTTGGTAAGCCTCACAGATAAACTATCCAATCCATCACAATGGTTGCCAGCCTGAGTAGCTGTGACATCACAAGACTCTAGTCTCCTAGCAATCTGAGCATCACCTTCAGTCAGGGATTACTTCTCTATGAAATTAGCCCAGTTAATATAAAATACGAGCTCTGTACTTAAACAGTAACCCAAAGAGAAAAAAAAAAAAATGAGGTCAGCAAATGAGATCCCATTCCAATGGAATCTTTTTAATAAAAAAATCACATAAATAAATAAATCCATTTCATCCCTGAAGTAAACGCAATTTCTCTCTTGTGCACATATGCACTTGTGCCTGTTATATAAGGCCTTGTAAATGGAGGAAAAAAATAAAAAATGGCAAAGTGAAACAAAAGTAATCCAGTGTTCTCTGGTGTCTAGCTTGTTACAAAAGTGTTCTGATCTCTGCTGTGCTATGGGTTCAATCCCTGGCCTGGGAATTTCTGCATGCCCCAGGTACAGTCCAAAAAATGAAAAGACAAAAAGAAATAAATACACAAGCAAAAACAAAGCAAAACAAAACAAAACAAAACAAAAACCACGACCTTTATCACTAACCAAGGCATAGAATGGCCCTGGGCAACAAGCAAAATATCTATAGCCATAGAGGCAAAATAAGGTTGATGGTTGCATGTGTTAGGAGAGGAAATTTGGGGAAGTACCATCCAAAGGGTATGAGATTTCCTTGTCGATTGATGACAATGAGAACTGGGGAATTGATGGGTGTACCACATTCTGAAGATTATGTATGCCATTGAACTGAATACTCTAAACCTTCTACCATAATGTTTTCCCATTGTTAAAAACTGACAGTGATCTGGTATCACTGATTTTATTATATCGAGTTTTCTGTGTATTCTACGTAAGTAGTCTGTGTGTTAAACAATATTCCAAACATTTTCCATTAAGTTTCCTGAGGGAGGAATGCACAAGGCCAAATAGTGCACAAGAGGGATTTATTAGGGTCTCTGAGGGGGCTGGGTGGAGCTCACGATGGCATCAGCCTTGACTGCAAGGAGGTGTTAGGCTTATAAAGCATCTGTGGTGGGAGTCTGTGGTTGGAGTCCACGGTGGGACCTTGTGGCAGGGAAAATGGAGAAGAAAGGGAAGGTCAAGGGAGGTGTAGGGGCTCAAGACCCATGACAGAGCACAGTTAATCCTTGTAGGCAGTTAGTCTGTGCAGGCAGTTGCTTCCCACAGGTCCTCGTTTCTTGCTGCCCAACTTGCACATCCACATTCTGGGAGGGGTGTTCACAGCAAGTCTCTCAGATGAGCAGCAATAGTTGGGGTGTATGGCGGTCTGTCTCCATCCTCCTGGGATCCTCTCATTCAAGCCTTCCATTATATGGGATAGGGATGAATGTCTACTCTTCTCTATCTGCTTCCTGCTGGCCTGGGGTGGGGAGTACTTGTGGATGGACATGGTACATGCTACCATAGAGGATGGGAAGAATAGAAAAATAAGATTAAACATGGGTTGATACCAGTATTGTGGAAGGAGGAGTGTAGTTTCATCTGAGTAGGTTTTAACACGTGATGTGGTATTAACATGTAAATCACAGGAGCTATTGGTCATAATACATGTTGTCTCCTTTCTGTTGCTATAAGAGAAGACCATGAAAATATAAGGTTGCTGCTGCCAGCTGATGCTGCTTTGAGAACAGCTGGTGTCATCACGTCTGACAGGGCATATAAACCCTAAGTTCTTGGCAATACAAAGGCTTGCCTAAAATTACTTCCATAAGATTTCCTAGTCTTCCCAGACCCACAGCTACTCCATTCTGCCTTTTCTCCCTTTTGGCCCAGCAGATGCCATGGTCAATGATCTCTGTATTTCTAGATGAGAGAAGATGCAAGAATTGGGCCCATAGAGATCCTCACCTGAAATCAGTCTGAAGGCCTGTGCCTCACCCCTGGTCTCCTCGCTGAGCTCTGCTCAGCAGGTGCTGCAGGTCAACAGCTGCTGTGCCTCAAGTTTTCCTGCACAGAGAGCCTCTAGGCAAGTGCTAACTTGAGGTCACAGTTGGCCATACTCCCCCATGGCCGTACATTTGACCATAGTTTGGGGAGGCATTTCATGACCATTTCATCTCACAGTGCCAGCAATGAACATTGCTAGGTCTGGCAATGATGTCACAGATAGGCCACTCAATGTGCTAGTCCTGGACAAAGCCATACTAGGAGTAGCCAAATGTCTCTGCACCACCCATCTTCCTAGTTTTTATGGTCCAGGAAAATATTCCCTCTTGATGCATGTTCCCATATCTAGAGACCACTGATCTCATATGGAACTATATATCATTTTCAGTGACTCAGTTACACTTCTGGAAATGCAAGAGATAGCAATTTTGTGGAGACAGTGAATAAAACATAAACCTAGAGACTCTCATGCTGAGAGAAGGAAGTCAGAAAGAGAAAGACAAAGACCACATGATAACACTTATATCTGGTGTCTATTTTAGAGCACAAGTGAAGCTTTCCACAGAAGAGAAAAACATGGAATTTGAGAATAGACTTGTGGTTTCAAGGGGGAGGGGGACTGGGACAGAGTGGGATTGAGTGGGAGCTTGGAGTTCATTGACGCAGTCTCTTGCCTTCGGAATGGATAAGCAGTGAGATGCTGTGTAGCCCTGGGAACTATGTCTCCTCACTTGTGATGGAGCAAGATAATATGAGAAAATAATGTAAACATGTCTGTGTACCTGGCTCACCATGCTGTGCAGTAGAAAATATAACAATATATTGGTGGCAGTAAAAACAAAATAACCTATTCTGATAAGGAGTGGAAAAATATATGAAAATATTTGTGGTCTCAAAAATTATGTGGAAAGCAGTATTCATAAAGTCATAAATGAAAATTGAAAAGCTTCACACAAAACAGCCCTGTTTTATCGCTGTTCAGCTGGATTAGTCCGTTCCTTTTCTTTAAAGGAAATTGCATTCTGGCTTGTCCACTCAGCTGTACTCCCCAGTGTTCTAAGGCTGGTTATCCCTTGACAGTTTAAACATTCCCAACACAAGGGAGCCTTTAAATTTTGATTAATGTAGCCCAGGAGAGTTATGTCACTTGGCTAAAGTCTTACCTGCTGATTGAGCTTGAGTAACAGTTGAAGGAAACATAATTGTGCCCTTGTGAGAGCAGGTATTAGTTGGCCAGGTGAGGGGATCCCACCTAGGAACATCACTGATAAGAGCCTTGGAGGGGAGAAACCCACCAAGGTAGATGAGAAGGTCAACAAATGACCATGTGGTCGTGGGGGGGGGAATCTTGGGATAGTGGTCTCCTTCTGATGGTGTCTTCTTTTTGTCCAGGCATTGGTGTTTCTGTTATTAGGGCCTTGTTTTAGGGTGAGTTTGATGTCAGTAGTTCTCTCTGTAGACCAGTGCAATGTGGATGTCCTTCCTAAGAGGGAAATAGAGATTTTAAGAGTTATTTTATTCACTTTGCTTGTGCATATGGTACTTAAGTATTCCTGACAAGAAACATTCCATCTAGGCTGGAGACAACACTTTAAATGATACTTTCCCAGAATGTATAACCCCCTGGTTATCGTGGGGCATCAGATATTCTCCCAGAGACAGATTGCAGCACTCAGCTTCCCATGCTGAGACTATGTTCTTAGTACCCCCCTTAAACATTGAAATATTGTAACACAGCCTCAAAGAACTATTTGGGAAGTGAGTTTTAGAAAGTGAACCCTAACCTCAAAACACAGAACTAGAGTATGAGTCACAAGATTTTCTCTAAAATGACCCTCATTTTCACCAAATATTGTCAACCTAGAACTATAGAAGGAATACCCCAAAGGGGAAACATATTTTCAAAGCATTTCTTTTCATTAATGGGTTTTCTGGGGAGCCAGGAAGAACCAAGCTGCCTCTTGGATTTCCCACAGTCATGGCTCTTGAATTCACAGCTGTTCCTTACCTATCTTCCCTCCTGTGATTTAGGGGCACACTTTTCCCATGCTACAAGGTCATCAGGTTGGCAAATGTCTGAGAATGAGGGAGTAAGTTGTGAGCTGTATCTTTATAGATTGGGTTCATACCTTTCATCTGACAATTTCGCCCCTGTAACACTGTAATTTACACTTAGGAAATTTGCAAATACACACACACACACGCAGAGAGAGAGAGAGAATGCATATTTTAAACACCTGGCCAAACAGAATCTCACTTTATTGTAAAACATTACCTAGTCACTCAACCAAAGTAACAAAGGATTTCAAAAGCAAATACAAATTAAAGGCCAATCGATTCATGTAACCTGTTATCAAGAGTATGAACAAGGTAAGGTTAAGAAGGTTCAGAAACCTTTCTTTTAGCAGAGAGACAGAAACCTAATTCAAGTTTTACACGAGCTTACCTTTAAAGTTAGTTTATTTTTTAACTTTAAACTCCCAGTCAGTCCCGACCAAGCTTGAAAATCCTGTCTAGTGTCCACTTCGCAGAAATCTTCCATCACTTTCTGTATCCGTATTATTCTGTCTGCTAGCTTTCCATTCAAAATAACAAGCTACACGACAGACTTACTTTCTGTTCCCTTAATAGAATGCAATTCCATTCCTCCTTCCTTCTTTACTGAAAACACAATGTCTACTTTTCTGGATGGACTTTTTATCATTTCTAAAAGTATGTGTTTCCTGGTACAGAACATCACAGCATAGCACCAAAACACCGATAATAGTCTTAAGTGATGTTGCTGTCCCTTCTTAGTAACTGAAGCCTCAGCATCCGATTTGACTTTTATCAAACCTAGGTGCAATAAGAAAGGCTTCTGCCAATGACTCTGAAGACATGCTCATATAAGTTAGATCATTCAGTTTGAACGGGAGCAAGCTGCTGAGCTATGGAATGGGTGGAGGTATCCCACACCCAGGGCAAAAGAACGGAGGCTGGGGGAGGTAGATTATCATATTCTAGATGAGCAAGGGGGAGGAGAGAGGGCTCGGAAAGAGAGACAGGAGTGAGAAGTCTGAGGGAGGCTCTGAAATTAGATAAAATATCTCTGCCAAGAGTTGGGTCTGGGCACTTGGTTAATATCAGGAAAGAACAGCTAAAGGGTGTCCCTGATGGGGTGCAGTTTGAAAGGGGTTTTGGTAAGGGTTTGGAGATGAGACCACCAACATGCACAATAGAGACTTGAGAGGGGTGTTTGTGACCTGTTAATTCAGGTTGTGCTGAGTAAGTGGCCCCTGTGTTGATAAGAAAGGATACCAGCTTACCTACAACTAGCAGAGTTACCTGGTGCTTCACCCGAGTAGTAGTTGTGGGTCCGGGATGCAGGGGTTTCCAGGGCACCCTCAGTCTTCTGTGATCCTGCCAAGGTGGCTTGGCCTGTTGAGGCCCAAGGATTCTGGTCTCTCTGCAGGGAGGGATGTGGCCCTCCCCTGAGAGGTTTCCAGTGGCCTCTCTTATCACACCTGCAGCATGGGCCTGGAGTGCCTTAGAGCCATTGTCCAGGGAGGGGGCTGATATTTGGGGGAGCCCTGAATGGCAGTTGCCTGCATTTTGTATTTAGCCCGATCTCTTTTTAAGTGTTGGCTTTCAGCCTCTTTATGCTGATTATTAAAAACCTTGAAGGTGAGGGTGAAGACATCCTGCTGAGGGGTTTGAGGCCCATCCTCCCACTTTTGTAATCTGTGCCTTATGTCAGGGACAGACTGAGAGATGAAGGGAGTGTGGAAGGAAAGATTCCCTCCAAATGGGAAAGGTCTAACTATGTATCTTTTTGAAGTGCCTCTGTTAATCAGGAAGGAGAGCAGGTTTTTCATGTGGGCTTTGATGAATTTCTTCTTCTTTTTTTAGTTAAGACCTGCTTCACATAGTCCTCCTATGAGACAAGTTACCATGTGACTCTGGTGTCTGAAGGCCTGGGAATCGACTGGAGAGTCCCAGTTTGGATCCTGTCTTGGGACTGCTACCGCCCGCACTCTTTGGTTCTTGTTTTGCCAGCAGAGGTCCTCTGTGTGGGCATGAGTGGCTAACCAGACCCTTTCCTTTTCCTCAAGGTCGAGGATGAAGGATAAGGTGACATCAACACCATGGCAGGTAAGGTCACAGGACTGAGTGATTTGTTCAAATTCCTTAAATGTAGATGGAGGGATCAGAAGAGAAGGAGTCTCATCTTTTTTGTTTTTCAATTTAAGTGGGAGGGGTTGGACATGGAAATGGGGACATGGACCTGGGCAATCCCTCCAGTGCTGGAAACTCCCCTTCAAGGGACCAAAGGAGCTGGTTGGGAGGAGTTTGGAGAAGGAGGAAACTGGGTACAGAACTGTGAATGAGGAGGAGAGAGAGAGAGAGAGAGAGAGGGGTCAGTATCTGGGTTAGGATGGGGAGAAGCTGAGGACGGCTTGGGTCAGAGAGTGGAGGATTTTGGTTGGGGGAAAGCTGGAGGCATGGAGAGATTTGTATTGTGGAGAATAATGATCTGCAGGATCAAAGCAGGAGCTATCAGAATGAGCGGGACTATGACAAGAATGGTGGAGAAGAATTTGAAATGTGAAGCAAGGAGAACAGAGGGAGGGGTATGGGCTGAGGGTAAAGACATAGGGCCTTTCATGCCACTCGTCATTACAGTGACAAATGTTATTGAGGTCACTCAAGCTATTTACATTGAATGTGGACTTGTGGTTGCCAAGGGGGAGAGGGAGAGGGAGGGAGTGGGATGGATGGGGTGCTTGGGGTTAATAGATGCCTTCTAGTGCCTTTGGATTGGATTAGCAATGGGATCTTGCTGTGTAGCCCTAGGAACTCTGTCTGGTCCCTCAGGGCGGAGCATGATAAAGGGAGAAAATAGAATGCATACATGTATGTGGAAGGGGCTCACCACGCTGTACAGTGATGAAGCAGAACATGAACAGAACACGGTGGACCAGCTATAATGGAAAAACAAGTACAACATCACTATAGAAAAAAATTGAAAGTGGCATTTTGGGAGCATTGAGAGCCATTAGCTAATGTTTATCCTGTGCACACGGAGTTACAGAAGAAGTAAAGATGCTTGGACCTAACATTTCCTCTTAGGAATACCTAAATTCCATAGAGGCCACCAAGAGGTGTCCCCTGTGGAGGAGTGGAGGGCTTCTTCGCCATGATGAGGACTAAGAGGGGACGTGGGCTAAGGAAGGGGCCACCTTAGGGAGTGCCACTTCTTAGGCTGAGTGTCTCTAAAGTCTGGATAGTGGACGCTGAGGGACAGAGAGGGAGGTTTTTCGCTGATCCAGGCACCTCTGCACCAGTCCTCTCCTGCTCAGCCAGGCAGGAACTCCTAACGGGGAATTCCACCTTTCCATTACTGCCTCTGCATCCAGCACTTGCCTTCTTATATTTGGGTGAGAAAATGTCACTTTTCTGGGACTCCTGTCAGCATGGCTCTTGGGCCCCAGTTCCTCTGGCACATCAGAGTACAAACTTCTGCAACAAAGCATCACACTAGGTCTGTAGAATGCATAGACACTTGGCCCCATCCCTCTCATCAGGGACCCAAACCTGGGTGGGTTCCAGAGGTTAAGCCAGGAAGAGCTGCCCCTGCCTGCTGCTCTCTGGCTTTCAAACCCAGGAGTTTGGGGCACCACTGATCTGATTCCCATTCTCGTATCATGCCCGCTTGAGGTTTAGCACCATATGTGAAGTTTGCTGAGGGAGGAGTGGGCAAGGGCATTTGATAAACAGGAGAGATTTATTAATGGCTCAGGAGGGCACCAGCCTTGACTGTGAGGAGGGGCTAGGCTTATAAAGGATCTGTGGCAGGAATCAGTGGTGGGAGTTCATGGCAGGAACCTTGATGGGAACAATGAAGAAAGAGGAGGGGAAGGTCAAGGGAGGAGTAGGGGGTCAAGTCCCATGACAGAGAGCAGTTCATCACTATAGAAGTTAACATATGCCTCCAGGTGTTTTCCTCAGTCCGTTGGTTCTTGCTGCTCAAACGGAGCATCCAATTCTGGGAGAGGTTGTCCATAGCAGGTCTCCAAGTTGAACAGCCATATATGGGCTCAATGGGGGTCTGTCTCCACGCTGCTGGGAACCTCACATTTTCATAGTCATATTAGCACAGCAAATATGATTCTTGTTGGTACGTCTATCAATATATGCTAAGCATTCATGAAGTAGCGATTTTGCGTTTATGTAAGGCCCATACCATTAAGGAAATCCAACAAGTAGGAGATAAGTCATAACAAGAGAGTTTATAAGAAAAACGACTTATATGAGTGTAAGAGGAAACTTGCCATTCTTGAAAGAGCCAAAGGATATAATCCAAGATTACATGGAATCGTAGTCTTTTTTTTTTTCTTTTGTTAGAACAGGAAATAGGCGGAGGGGTTTTGGTGAGGAAATAAGTAGGGCATAGAGTCAGGAGCATTGAGGTTTCCCATAGGTTTTGTGACCAGGAAATGGCCAGGGGATGTGTGAGAAGGCTAGGCCTTCCTGGCATTATGGGATTGCAGGTTTCCTAGGGGCTTGTGGCTGAGGTAACCAGTGTCAGGCTTAGCCTCAGGCTGTAAAATGTGCATATGAGGAAAGGGTGAGACTGTTCCAAGATAGGGTCATGGAGGGGTAGGTGGAGAGGGTGAGAATTTGCCAAGGTATGGTGTGCGGTGGAACTTACAAAGCTAAAAGGTAGTCAGGGCCATCATTGTTCCAGAGAGTTGGTTCTTATTTGGAAAATATAAGGGTCTCAGCAGTTTGGGTGCATTGATCTGGTTTTCTGAACATTATTGTGTAGGAGTCCAGTAACAAAGGAGTATCAACATAAAATAGGACCTAGATTTTATGAAGTGGTCTTAATATGGGATAACAAGCTGTTCCTTTGCACAAAGAGACCTCATGTTTGGTAAGAATTTCTGTGGCTTCATGGCTGAAAGAAGTGTTACAAAAATGTTGTGAGTGGTTTCCCATTCCAGCTTTGGTAAATATTTAATATGTGTCAAAAATACATGATGCTTTCCATATTTATCACATTTAAGGACAGAATATTTTCACAACTGGAAAGAGTGTCTAGTTTGGCACTATGTCTTAGTGTAATGCAGTTCTTAAGTCAGAATGCTTTGTATTAACAAATGGTCGTGAATTTTCCTTTCAGTAAACATTTCATGAAGATAGACACTCCACGAAATGTAGTTTCATGAAATTTGACAGTGATTTCTCCTGATTTTTTTTTTTTTTTTGGATAATGTTAGTGTCTATTATCTTCACAGGACATGCCCTTAGATTTACACATGCAGATTTTGTGGGGGATTGGCTGATAAAATATTATGTATATGTGAAAAAAATAGGAGTTCATGTTAAGAATTTAAAATGTCTCATTAAACCGTGGCTGAGAATTTTGGGGTGCTAGAATGGCTGGATCATATATGAAAGAAGTCACCTTTGGGGCTATCAGGGGAAGACAGCCTAATTCAGGTGTCTCTGAGCTCCAAATTGCAAACTGTACCTTGAATCACAACCATAGGAGAGAGTGCAAAGTTTTATCTTGAAAAGATGCCTATAATACGTTGTATGAACTTACCTGTATAACGAATGAGATTTAGTTTGGGCTTTGCATCTCTTTACTATTTAGCATTGATGCACAGTGGTTTCCTTCCTCTTAGTCATGAGATGCTCGACTAAATTGGATGGTAATATTGTCTTTAATCATATATATGTGTGTACACATACACACACACATATATTTCTCAAAGGAATTTATCACATCTGTAGTTGTATAATGATCATAAGAATCTGAATCCACAGGATTTCCATCCCAAAGCCCAAGCACATCCCACCACCCACCAAACTGTCTCCTCCAGAGACCACAATTTTTTTCAATGTCTGTGAGTCAGCATCTCTTCTGCAGAGAAGTTCAGTCTATCCTTTTTTCAGATTCCACAGATCAGTGAAAGCATTTGTTGTTGGTGTCTCATTGTATGGCTGACTTCACTTAGCATGATCGTTTCTAGGTCCATCCATGTTGCAAAAAAAATGCCAGTGTTTTGCTCCATTTAAAGGCTGAGTAATATTCCATTGTGTATATGTACCACATCTTCTTGATCCACTTCTCTGTTGATGGACATTTAGGTTGTTTCCATGTCTTGGCTATTGAAAATAGTGCTGCAATGAACATTGGAGTGCATATGTCTTTGTGAGTCATGGCTTTTTTGGGTAGATGCCCAGGAGTGGGATTGCTGGATCCAATGGGAGTTCTGTGTTTACTTTTCTGAGCACTCTCCATACTGCTTCCCACAGTGGTTGCACCAATTGACAATCCCACCAACAGTGTACTAGGGTTCCTTTTTCACCGCACCCTCTCCAACACTGATTGTTTGTAGATTTTTGATGATGGGCATTCTGGCTGGTGTAAGGTGGTACCTCAGAGAGGTTTCGATTTGCATCTCTCTAATAATGAGTGATGTCGAACATCCTTTCATGTGTTTCTTGGCCATCTGTATGTCTTCTTTGGAGAACTGTCGGTTTAGATCTTCTTCCCGTTTTTCGATGGGGTTGTTTGTTTTGTGGGTGTGGAGCTGCAGAAGGTGTTTATAAATTTTGGGCATGAATGCCTTGTCAGTCCCTTCACTTCCAAAGATTTTCTCCCATTCTGTGGGTTGTCTTTTTTGTTTTGTTTAGGGTTTCCTTTGCTGTGCAGAAGCGTTGAAGTTTGATTAGGTCCCATTTGTACCTTTTTGTTTGTGTTGTCAATACTGTGAGAGGTGGATCCGAGAAGATGTTGCTACCGTTTATATCAGAGTGTTTGGCCTATGTTTTCCTCCAGGAGTCTGATAGTGTCTGGTCTTATATCTGCGTCTTTCATCCATGTGGAGTTCATTTTTGTGTATGGTGTTAGGGAGTGTTCTCTTTTCATCCTTTTCCATGTGGCTGTCCTGTTTTCCCAGCACCACTTACGGAACCAGCTGTCCTTTCTCCATTGTATATTCTTGCCTCCTTTGTCATAGATGAGTTGGCTGTAGGTGTGTGGGTTTACCTCTGGGCTTTCTCCCCTGTTCCAGTGATCTCTATTTCTGTCTTTGTGACAGTACTATGCGGTTTTGATGATTGTTGCTTTGTAGTAGAGTCTGAAGTCCGGGAGCCTGATTCCTCCAGCTCCATTGTTCTTTTTCAGGATGTCTTTGGCTAGTGTGGGTCTTTTGTGCTTCCAAAGAAACTTTAAAACATTTTGGTCGAGTTCTGTGAAAACACTCCTTGGTGATTTGATAGGGATTGCATTGAATCTGTAGATTGCCTTGGGTAGTATAGTCATTTTGATAATATTAACTCTTCCAATCCATGAGCATGGTATATCTTTCCATCTATTGGTGTCATCTTTGATTTCTTTCATCAGTGGCTTATAGTTTTCAGAGTACAGGTCTTTTGTCCCTTTAGGTAGGTTTACTCCTAGGTTTTTTTTTTTTTTTTGGATACAATGGTAAACGGGATTGCTTCCCTAATTTCTCTTTCTGCTCTTTCATTGTTAGTGTACAGAAATGCCATTGATTTCTGTGTATTGATTTTGTATCCTGCGACTTTGCCAATTTGGTGGATGAGCTCTAACAGTTTTCTGGTAGAGTCTTGAGGATTCTCTAGGTATAGTATCATGTCATCTGCAAATAGGGAAAGTTTCACTTCTTCCTTTCCATTTTGGATTCCTTTTATTTCTTTTACTTCTCTGATGGCTGTGGCTAGGCCTTCCCGAACAATGTTGAAGAGTAGTGGCGAGAGCGGACATCCTTGTCTTGTTCCTGATCTCCACGGGAATTCTTGCAGCTTTTCGCCATTGAGAATGATGTTTGCTGTGGGTTTGTCATATATGGCCTTTATCATGTTGAGGTAGGTTCCTGTTATGCCCACTTTCTGAAGGGTTTTTTTTATCAGAAATGGGTTTTGGATTTTGTCAAAGGCTTTATTTCGACATCTATTGGGAGGATCATATGGTTTTTCTTCTTCCGTTTGTGAATGTGGTGTATCACCTGATGGATTTGAGGATATTGAGGAGCCCTTGCATCCCTGGGATAAATCCCACTTGATCATGATGTCCAATCCTTTGAATGTATTGTTGGATGCGGTTTGCTAGTATGTTGTGGAGGATTTTTGCATTGATGTTCATCAGTGAAATTGGCGTGTAGTTGTCTTTTTTTGTGGTGTCTTTGTCTGGTTGTGGTATCAGGGTGATAGTGGCCTGATAGAATGAGTTTGGGAGTATCCCTTCTTCTGGAATTTTTGGAAATAGATTCAGAAGGAGAGGTGTTAGCTCTTCTCTAAATGTTTGATAGAATTCGTCTGTGAAGCCATCTGGCCCTGGACTTTGGTTGGTTGGAAGTTTTTAAATCACCGTTTCAATTTCAGTTCTTGCGATTGGTCCAATTGTCTTTTCTACTTCATCTTGGTTTAGTCTTGGAAGATCGTACTTATGTAAGAATTTTCCCATTTCTTCTAGTTTTTCCATTTTATTGGCATATAGTTGCAGATAGTAGTCTCTTAGGATCCTTTGTATTTCTGTGATGTCCGTGTTACTTCTCCGTTTTCATTTCTAATTTGATTGATTTGAGTCCTCTCTTTTTTTTGCTTGATAAGTCTGGCTAGGGGTTTATCAATTTTGTTGATCTTTTCAAAGAGCCAGCTTTTCGTTTCATTCATCTTTTCGATGGGTTTCTTTGTTTCTATGTCATTGATTTCTGCTCTGCTCTTTATGATTTCCTTCCCTCTACTAACTTTAGGTCTTGTCTGTTCTTCTTGCTCTAGCTGCTTCAGATGTAGAGCTATCTTGTTTATTTGAGCTTTTCCTTGTTTCCTGAGGTGGGCTTGTTTGGATATAAACTTTCCTCTTAGAACGGCTTTTGCTGCATCCCAAGGGTTTTGGAGTGTTGTATCTTGTTGTCATTTGCTGCCAGGTAATTTTTTATTTCCTCTTCGATTGCTTCAGTGATCCATTGCTTGTTGAGTAGCATGTTGTTTCGCCTCCATGTGTTTTCGTTTTTTGCAGTTTTTTGCTTGTTGTTGATTTCCGGCTGTATAGCGTTGTTGTCGGAAAGGAAGCTTGATGTGATTTCGATTTTCTTGAAGTTACCGCGGTTGGATTTGTAGCCCAGGATGTGATCCATCTTAGAGACTGTTCCATGTGCACTTGAGAAGAATGTGTATTCCGTTGCTTTTGGATAAAATGTCCTATCAATATCTCTTAAGTCCATCTGGTTTAATGCATCATTCAGGACTTGTGTTTCCTTATTGATTTTCTGTCTGGTTGATCTGTGCATTGCTGTAAGTGGGGTGTTCAAGTCCCCCACGATGATTGTGTTATTGTCAATTTGTCCTTTTAAGGTTGTTAGCGGTTGCATTATATATAGTGGTGAACCTGCGTTGGATGCATAGATATTTAAAATTGTTATATCATCTTCATGGATTGATCCTTTGGTCATTATGTAATTGGCCTTCTTTGTCCCTGAAAGTATTCTTCATTTTAAAGTCTGATATGAGTCTTGCTCCTCCAGCTTTCTGTTGATCCCTGTTTGCATGAAATAGTTTCTTCCATCCTCTCCCTTTCAATTTGTATGTGTCCCTATGGGTCTCTTGAAGACAGCATATGTACGGGTCTTGTTTTTGTATCCATTCAGCCCATCTACGTCTTTTGGCTGGGGGATTTAGTCCATTCACATTACAGGTGATTATTGATATGTATGTTCTTATTGCCTTTTTATTTATTACTATGGATTTGTTTTTGCTGCTCTTTTTTCTTCCCATCTTCTCTTGTTCTTTTCCGCCTATAGAATTTCCACTAGTGTTTGCTGTAAGGCTGGTTTCATGTCGCTGAATTCTCTCAGCTTTGGCTTATCTGTGAAGGTTTTGCTATCTTCTTCAAATCTGAGCGAGAGCCTTGATGGGTAGAGGAATCTTGGTTGGAGGATTTTTCCTTTCATCATGTTAAGTCTATCGTGCCACTCCCTTCTGGGCCTGCAGAGTTTCTGTTGAAAACTCTGCCGACACCCTTGTTGGGTTTCCCTGTATGTTATTTGTTTCTTTTCCCTAGCTGCTGTCAAGATTTTCTCTTTGTCTTTAATTTGGGTCAGTTTGATTGATATGTGTCTTGGGGTGTGCCTCCTTGTGTTTATTTTATATAGTACTCGTTGTGCTTCCTGGATTTGAGTGAGCGATTCCTTCCCCATGTTAGCAGAGGTTTTGGCTATTATCTCTTGGAATATTTTTTTCTGTCGCCTTCTCTCTCTCTTCTCCTTCTGGCACCCCTCTAATAGGGATGTTGGTGCCTCTAATGTTGTCCCAGAGTTCTCTGAGACTCTCTTCGTTTGTTTTCAATCTTTTTTCTCTTTTCTGTTCTACATCCGTAATTTCCAATGATCTGTCCTCCACCTCTCTTATTCATTCTTCGGCCTCCAGGATTCTGCTGTTAGCTGCTTCGAGTGAATTTTTTATTTCAGGCGTTGTATTTTGCATCTCTTCTTGTTTAAGATTTATATCTTGCATCTCTTTGGGCAGTGGTTCCTGTAAGTTATCCATCTTGACCTCCAGTTTATTTCCAATGTCTTGCATCATCTCCAGCATCAACTGTCTAAAGTCTTTTTCCTGGAGGCTGAGATTCTCCTCATGGCCTAGCTGATTTTCTGGGGTTTTCCCTTTCTCCCTCATCTGAGTTATAGTTCTCTGTCTTTTCATGTTTATAGGTTTTTGGTGTGGTGACCTTCTTACAGATAACAGAGTTGTAGCCTCTCTTACTTCTATGTCTGCCCCCCTGTGGCTGGAGTCAGTTTGGGTGCTTGCTGTAGGCTTTCTGATGGGAGGGGCTGATGCCTGCCCCCTGGTAGGTGGAGCCGATTCTAATCCCTCCGGTGGGTGGGGCTTAGTCTCTGGATGGGATTAGAGGCAGCTGTGTGCCTGAGGGGTCTTTAGGTAGGCTGTTTCCTGAGGGGCAGGGCTGTGATCCCACCTGGGTTGTTGTTTGTCCTGGGGCCTCTCAGCAGCTGACTGACTGGTGGGGCCTGGCATTTTCCCCAAATGGCCACCTCCAGAGAAACGTGTGGCTGCTGAATATTCCCAAGAGCTTTGCTTTCAATGTCCTTCCCTCACAATAAGCCACGTTCACCCCTGATTTCCCAGGATGTCCTCCAAGGACTGTGGTCAATGTTGACCCAGACTCCCATGGAGACTCTGCTTTGCCCTGGGACCCAGTGCATGTGGAAGTTTGTGTGCGCCTTTGAAGAATGGGGTCTCTGTTTCCCGCAGTTCTGTGGAGCTCCTGCACACAAGCCCCACTGGCCTTCAATGCCAGATACTCCAGGGGCTCTTTCTCCCCGTGCCAGATCCCCACATGGGAGAGTTTGATGTGGGGCTCAGAACTCTCCCTCCTGTAGGTGAGTCTCTGTGGGCCGGTTAGTTTCCAGTCTGTGGAGCTTCCACCCCCCCCTGGGAGGTATGGGGTTGTTTATATCATGAAATTGCCCCTCCTACCTCTTGATGTGGCCTCCTGTTTTTCTTCTGGAGTAGGACGTCTTTTTTAAGGTTTCCAGCCCATTTGGGTGAAGAATGCTCAGTCTTTAGTTGTGAACTTTGTTGTTTTTAGGAGATAACTTTGTTGTTTTTAGGAGATAAGTTGAACACCAGTCCTTCTATTCCGCCATCTTCCATATAGGTTCTGTCTTTAGTTATATTTATCCAGATGTGTACAGTTTAACTTGCAGAGAGATTGTGGATGGGAAGGGGATTCTACAAATGAAGAGGTAACTTAGCAAGGTGAAAAGAGGAGGCCAGGAGAGTGATGACACAGTGACAGGTGTAAAGATCCTCATTTCAGAACCAGGCTCGGGAAGTTTCAGGGTGAGGGTAAAATCACTTTTGCTGTACTCTATACCCATGGAGCAGCCGATAAAGAAGTAAACAAAGAGTTTGGTTAGGTCCCTTTGGGTTAATTCTGCTCTTATTTCTGTTGCCTTGGGAGAATGAGCTGAGAAAATATTCATGAGGTTGATGTCAGAGAGTGTTTTGCCTATATTCCCTTCTAGGAGTTTGATGGTGTCCTGTCTTCTATTTCAGTCTGTCAGCCACTTGGAGTTTATTTTGGTGCATGGTGTGAGTGTGTGTTCTCGTTTCACTGATTTGCATGCAGCTGTCCAGCTTTGCCAGCAATGCTTGCTGAATACACTTTCTTTTTCCCATTTGATGTTCTTGTCACCCTTGTCAAAGATGAATTGCCCATAGGTGTCAGGGTTCATTTCCAGGTTCTCTATTCTGTTCCATGGGTCTGTCTCTCTGTTTTGATACTAATACCACACTATTTTGATGACTGTGGCTTTGCAATATTGCTTGAAGTCTGGAAGAGTTATGCCTCCTGCTAGGGTATTGTTTCTCAGGATTGTTTTGGCAATTCTGGGTCTTTTGTGGATCCATATAAACGTTTTGATGGTTTGTTCTAGTTCTGCGAAAAATGTCATGTTTAATCTGCTAGGGATTGCATTGAACCTGTAGATTGGTTTGTGTAACATGGCCATTTTTACCATATTGTTTTTTCCATTCTATGAACATGGATTACCTTCCGTTTCCATACATCTTCTTTGATTTTTTTGATTAAAGTTTTATAGTTCTCAGCATATAATCCTTTACCTCCTTGGTTAGGTGTATTTCGAGGTATTTGTTTTTGTGAGGTGCAATTTGAAAAGGTACTGCATTTTGGTATTCTTTTTCTAATATTTCATTGCTGGTATAGAAAAATGCGGCTGACTTCTGAATGTTCATCTTATAGCCTGCTACTTTGCTGAATTTATTAAGCAGTTCAAGTAATTTTTGTTTTGAGTCCTTAGGGTTTTCTATGCATAGGCTCATATCATCTGCATACAGTGACAGTTTTATCTCTTCTCTTCCCATGTGGATGCTTTTTTGTCTTCTGTTTGTCTAATTGCTGTGGCTAGGACTTCCTGCACTATCTTGAATAGCAGTGGTGAGAGAGGGGATCTCTGTCTTGTTCCAGATTTGAATGAGAAGGCTTTCAGTTTTTCCCCCCTTGTGTATGATATTTGCTGTGGGTTTGTCCTAAATGGTTTTGAGCATGTTCAGAAATGTTCCCTCTCTACAGACTTTGGTGAGGGCCTTGATCATGAAGGGATGTTGGACTTTTTCAAATGCTTTTTCTGTATCCATTGAGATGATCATATGATTTTTGATTTTGTTAGTGTGGTGTATGACGTTAAGTTCATTTGTTTATGTGGAATCATCCTTGTGAACCTGGGACGAAGCCTACCTGGCGTGGCGTATGATTTTTTTGATATGTTGTTGGATTCGGTTGCCTCAGCTTTTGCTTGATTCAGTTTTGGCAGGCTGTAAGATTCTAGAAAATTGTCCATTTCTTCCACATTGTCAAACTTGTTGCCATACAGTTGTTCATAGTATTCTCTTATGGTTTTCTGTATTTCTGCTGTATCCGTTGTGATTTCTCCCTTTTCATTTATAATTTTGGTGATTTGGGTTCTTTCTCTCCTCTTTTTAGTGAGTCTGGCCAGGGGTTTATCAATTTTGTTCACCTTTTCAAAGAACCAGCTCTTGGTTTTATTAATTTTCTCTATTGTTTTTTGAGTCTCTATTTTATTGATTTCTTCTTTGATCTTTAAAATTTCCTTCCTTCTGCTGACTTGAGGACTTTTTTGTTCTTCTTTTTCTAATTCGTTTAGGTGGAGGGTTAAGTTGTCAATTTGGGCCATTTCTTCTTTTTTGAGAAAGGCCTGTATTGCTATAAATTTCCTTCTGAGCACTGTTTTCGCAGCATCCCATCGATTTGGAGAGGTTGTGTCTTCATTATCCTTTGTTTCAAGGTAGTTTTTAATTTCCTTCTTGATTTCCTCATTGACCCATTGGTTTTTTAGTAGCATGTTGTTTAGTCTCCATGGAGTAGGTTTTTTCTGTTTGCTTTTCCCGTGGTTGATTTCTAATTTCATGGCATTGTGGTCAGAGAAGATACTTGAGATAATTTCTACACTCCTAAATTTATTGAGATTCACTTTGTGTCCCAATATGTGGTCGATTCTTGAGAATGTTCCATGAGCATTTGAGAAGAATGTGTATTCTGCTTTTTTTGGATGTAGTGTCCTGAAGATATCAATGAAGTCTACCTTTTCTATTGTTTCCTTTAGGATGTCTGTTGCTTTATTGGTTTTCTGTCTAGAGGATCTGTCCATTGATGTGAGGGGGCTATTTAGGTCTCCTACTATGATTATATTCCCATCAATATCTCCCTTTATGTCTGTTAGTATTTGTTGTATGCATCTGGGTGCTCCTATATTTGGGGCATATATGTTGATGATAGTAACATCCTCTCCTTGGGTGGATCCCTTAATTATTAACTAGTGTCCTTCTTTGTCTTTCTTTATGTCTTTTGTTTTAAAGTCTATTTGGTCTGATATAAGTGTTGCAACTCCTGCTTTTCTGTCATGTTTATTGGCGTGAGATATTTTCCCCCACCATTTCACTTCCAATCTGTATGTATCCTTTGTCCTAAGGTGAGTTTCTTGTAGGCAGCCTATTGAATGTTTTTGCCTTTTTATCCACTCAGCCACTCTGTTACTTTTGATTGGGGCATTCAGTCCATTGACATTTAAGGTGATAATTGATAGATGGTAATTTATTGCCTTTTTAAACCTCATGTTCAGTTGATTATACGGTTCTCCATTCTTCCTTTCTTTTTTGGTTGGATGGTCTCCAGTTATTATCTGCTTGAGTGTTTTTTTTTTTTTTTTTCATTTTTTTGCGAATGCACTGTTTGGTTTTGGCTTGTGGTTGCCCTTTTTTTTTTCAAGTATGCTAACCCCTTCCTATAATTGTGTGCTTTAGCCTGATGGTCCTGTTAGTTCAAACACTTCATTACCATAAAAAATTAAGAAGAGAAACAAAGGGTCTCTTTATTTCCTCACATCCCTTGCCCACATTTTCTGATTTTGATGACTCTTTTTATTTTTTCTTTTTAATTTTATTTTGTTTGAAGCCTGTTCATGATTTAATCTGTATGGTGGCTTATTTGAGTGACTTCTCTCTGGTTGTGGTTTCCTCCATCCTAGTTCTTCCTCCTCTTTTTTTTTCTTTTTTCTCCCTTTCTTTCCTTCCTTTCTTTTTGGTTTAGAGAAGCCCTTTCAGTATTTCTTGTAGCCTGGGTTTTGTACTGCTATATTCTTTTAGCTTTTGTTTGTTGGAAGAAAAATTTATTTCCCCTTCTATTTTAAATGATATTCTTGCTGGATAGTTAATTTCTTCAAATATATTTTCCACTCCCTTATCTTTTTCTACTCCTTGTGGAATTCCTATTATGTGTAGATTGGCCTGCTCTATATAATCTCATAGGCATCTTATATTGTTTTCCTGTTTTTTCATTTGGTTTTCTGTCTGCTGTCCTGATTGGGTGATGTCCATTATTCTATCTTACACATCACTGATTCGTTCTTCTGCATTATTCCTTCTGGTTTTTACTGCCCTTAGTTCAGTTTGCATCTCTCAAACGAATGTTCTAGGTATTCTTGGTTCCTCCTTATATTTTCTAGTTTCTTTCTGAGGGTGTCTGCATTACTGTTCCTATCTTCTCTTATTTCCTTCTGTATTTTCACTATTTCTCTTTCGAACTCCAGGTCTGTCATGCTGCAGACGCTTGTTTCCTTGTTGACTGCTTTAGGTGAGTTCTCCTGTGGGTTTCCCTAGGGTTGATTTCTCAGCTTCTCATCTTGCTTGTTGTTTTCTTTTTCCTGGTGGAGTTGTACTCTCCGTGGCCAGTCAGTGTTTGCCTTGTCACTGCCATGGAATGTTTCCTGAGGGCTGGCATTGTTGGCCAGTCTTCTTTGAGGCAATGTGGCTTTTCTGCAGTGTTGGTGGGGCTAACAGGGTCTCTCTGAAGCAAATGAGGACTTCCTGAGTGCAGACAGGACTGGGAGGTCCACACCACGGTGGGAGCAGATTTCACTCGGCCAGGCAGAGCTTTCTCTGGTGTTTTTGGGCTGTGGGGCTCTTGCAGGGTGCTGGTGGTGCTGGGCAGCTGTTCTGCAGGAGTGCAACACCCCCCAAGGGCTGCATCAGCTCTCTGGGTCACTGAGAACTGAAGAAGCTCTTCCCCAGGGCAGCCTGACTCGGAAGCACTGTCTGAGAAAGTAGGCAGATCTTTTCATGGTCCAGCCAATCTTGTTCTAGCTTTTCTGAGCTGTGGGGAATCTTGCAGCTGGGCAGATGTTCTATTGGAGAGGAGCACCCTCCAAGGGCTGGAGCAGATAGCTGGACCACTGTGAACCCACGAGGCTCTTCCCCAGGGCAGCCCAAGTTGGAAGGACTGTCCAAGAATTAGGCAGAGCTTTTCACAGCCTGGCCAACTTGTTCTAGCATTTTCTGAGCTGCAGGGGCACCTTCAGGTGGCTGGTAGTGCTGGGAAGCTATTCCATGGGAGTGCGGCACCCCCCAAGGGCTGGAGTGGCTACTTGGCTGCTGTGAACCCAAGAGTCTCTTCCCCAGGGTAGCCCAACTTGGGAGGTCTTTCTGAGAATTCAGCAGATCTTTTCATGGCCTTGCCAAGCTTGTTCTAGTTTTTCTGGGCTCAGGCCTTTTCCCAGGTGCTGGCAGTGTTTGTTCCTGCTCCATGGGGGTAGACCCACCAAAGGGCAAGCAGGCCATGGCAGGGACAGCCCCTGTGGCATTAGGCTTTCAGCAATTGTTGAGGCCAATCCTCCTGGATGGCAGGCAGCCCCAGGTCCTGTGTGTGCATAAGGAGTTGTGAGTGGGGGGGATGAAATTGGAAACCCAGCTTTCTGATAGTTAGAGGACCAGTAAGCTTGCTGTGGCATGGGGAGTATTCTATGGGGGCCCAACCCTTCTTCTCTCCCCTGCTCAACACTGATGCAGACTTAGCTCTTCTCCCAGGTTCCATTTGATGTGGTTTTCCACTTCCCCACCTTTAGCGTATTGCTCTCTCCCCCTGTGATGCTCTGTTTTCTACTCTCCGAGGCAGTCTCTGACCGTCAAATTTGACAGACTGGTTTCTAGATCTCCAAAGCAGTCTACACTCCACCCTGTCCCCGCAGCCCTTTCACAGCGACTAACCTTCAGAGCCAAGGTCTTGGTGCCCAGCCCTCCCCCCCAGGCATCTCAAATTTTGGTGACTGTGCCTGTAGTTCAGATGATCTGTTCCGTTCTCACTCTGCTTTTCAGAACTCTGAGTTAGTGCTACACTCTTTTCTGCATCTGGAGACTCCTCTGGTTTGGTTGATCTTTCAGTCGAGTAGGTGACTTTCCAGGGTGTGGGAACACTTTCTCCTTCACAGTCCCCTTTCAGGAGTGCTGGTCCAGCTTGGAATCACCTTCTCTCACTCTCCTCTTACCTCTTGCTTCATCAATTAATGTCACGAGATTCTTGCCATTATTAGAGTTCAGGTTCTTCTGCCAGCGATTGGTTGCTGTTCTGTGTGAGTCATTTACCCTGTAGATTTTTGTGTGTGTGTGTTTGTGGGAGAGGGTGAGAATGTCCCCCTACACTTCTGCCATTTTGCCTCCCTCCCTATGTCCATTTTAGTTTTGATTTGCATTCTTTGATAATTAGTGAAGCTGAGCCTATTATTTTTCATGGGCCTATTATTATCTTTGGAGAAATGTCTCTCCAGTTCTTCTGCCAATTGTTCAATTGGTTGTTGTATTTTTGAAATTATTTCCTCATATTTCATAATTCTCTTTTTGCTTTTTTCATTGTTTCCTTAGCTGTAAAAAAAAAAAAAAAAAAAGCTTGTAATTTTGACTTGGTCCTATTGTGTTTATTTATTTACTGCATTTATTTCATCATCTTGTGAGACTGATCTAGGAATGCAGTAATACAGTGGATGTCTGATGCAGGTTTAAGTCTTTAAGCCAGTTTGAGTTTAATCCTGTGCATGGTGTGAGTCTGTGTTCTAGGTTCATTTATTTACATGCAACTAAACAGTTTTCAAAGGACCAGTTGCTGAAAAGATCCTCATTTTCCCAATTTGTATTCTTGCCTCCTTTGTCAAAAATCAATTGACCAGAGGTGTTTTGATTTATTTCTGCATCATCTGTTCTCTTCCTTTCATCTGTACGTATGTTTTTGAACCAGCATCAAACTATCTTGATTCCTGTAGCTTAGTAATATTACTTGAAGTCTGGGAGAGGTATTCCTCCTGGTTTTTTTTTTTTTTTTTTTTTTTTTTTTTTTTTACCTGAGCATTGCTTTGGCAGTTCTGTGTACTTTATGTTCCATGTAAATGTTGGGATTGTGATTTGCGTTCTGTGAAAAATGGCACAGGTCATTTGATAGGGTTTACATTGAATTTGTCAACTGCTTTTGGCGGTGTGGCCATTTTAATGATACTGATTCTTGCGCTGTAGAAGCATGGAATATCTTTTCATTTCTTTGATTCCACTTTAATTTACTTAAGTTATGTTTTATTGTTCTCAGCCTATAAGTCTTTCACCTTCTTGGTCAGGTTAATTCGCAGGGATTTATTTTGGGGCATGAGATTCAAAAAGCTATTGTATTTTACATTCCTTCTGTAAAATTTCATGGTCTGCCTGTGGAAATGCAACCCGTTTCTGATTGTTAATGTTGTATCCTGCTTCTTTGCTGAATTCATTGAACACTTTGAACACCCAGTAGTTTTTGCATGGCATCTTTAAGTTTTCTATACATTGTATTTTATCATGACATCTGCATGGGCAGTAATTTTTTCTCTTTTCTTCCTCTTTTCTTTTCTTTTTTTTTTTAATCAGATGGTGATGGCTAGGATTTCCAATGCTTTTTCTTTTTTGGCATTTTCTAGGGGCACACCCATGGTTACCAGGCCTGCAGTTAAATCACATCTGCAGATGCTGACCTATACCACAGCCATAGCATTGCAGGATCTGAACCATGTCTGCAACCTACACCACAGCTCATGCCAATGCTGGATCCTTAGCACACTGAGTGAGGCCAGGGATCAAACCTGCATCCTCATGGATGCTAGTCTGATTCATTCAATTCTAAGCCAGGATGGGAACTCCCTTCCAATACTATGTTGAGTAAAAGTGGTGAGAGTGGGCACCCGTGTCGTATTCCAGAGTTTTGTGCGAAGGCTTTCAGCTTTTCTCTATTGAGTATCATATTGGTGGTGGATCTGTCATAAATCCTTTTATTATGCAATGTTCCCTCTCTACCCAATTTGGTAAGAGTATTTATCATGAGTGGATGTTGGACTTTGTCCACTGATTTTTGTGCATCTACCGAGGTGATCATGTGGGTTTTGACGTATCTTTTGTTAATGTGGTGTATGACATTAATTGATTTGCATAGGTTGAACCCTGCTTGTGAACTTGGGATGCATCCCCCTTGGTCATGGTGTATGTGTTTTTTTTAAATATATTGCTGGATTTGGTTGGCCAAAATTTTGTAGGAACTTTGGGTACCTATATTCATCAAAGGTATTGGCCTATACTTTCCTTTATTGGTAGTATCTTTTTCTGGGTTTGCTATTAGGGTGATTGTGGCTTCATAGAATGTCTTTGGGAGTGTTCCTTCTTCCTCCATCTTTTGGAAAAATTTAAAAAGGGTGGGTATACATTCTCCTTTGGATGTTTGGTAGAATTTGAGTGTGAAGCCATGTGGTCCTGGACATTTGTTTCTGGGGAGTGTTTTTGTGACACATTCAACTTCACTTCTTGTGTTCAGTTTGTTCTGTTGATCCAGTTCTTCTTGATTTAGTTTTGGCAGGCTGTATAGCTCTAGAAAATTGTCCATTTCTTCTAGGTTGTCAAATACGTGGGTAAATAATTGTTCGTAGTCAGGTTTTTGTTGTTTTTGTTGTAGTTTTCCTTAGGATCTGTCATGACTTCATGTTTTTCATTTCTTATGTTGAGGACTTGAGTTCTTGCTCCCCTCTACTTAGTGATTCTGGCCAGAAGCTTGTCAATTTTGTGTACCCTTCCAAAGACCCAGCTCCTGGTTTTTTATTGATTTATTCTATTTTTTTGAATCCTTATTTTACTGATTCCCTATTTTGTTCTCTCGACCAATCCCTTTATTCCATTGAGTGCCTCTAAGGTTTTTATGACTTCCTTCCCTCTGCCGACTTTAGTTTTTTATTTTCACATCTTTTTCTAATTTTTTAGGTGTTGAGTTTAACCTGTTTACTTGAGATATTTTTTTTCCTTTTGAGGGAGGCCTGTATCACCATGAACTTCCTTCTACAGCATCCCATGGAATTTCAAAGGCTGTGTTTTCATTATAATTTCTCTTGAGGGATATTTAACCTTCCCTTTGGATTTTCCCATTGGCCCATCCATTAGTTTTTTAGTAGCATATTTTTTCACCTCTATATAGTCAGATTTTTCTCATTTCTTTTCCTCTGGTATATTTCTAGTTTCACACCATTTTTTAGAGAAGATACTTAAACTAATTTCTACATTCTTAAATTAATTTTGTGCCCCAATATGTGGTCAATCCTTGAGGATGTTTCACGTGCACTTAACAAGAATGCATAAACTTATTTATTAATGCATTGTCTTTAAAATGTCAATGAAGGCTAATTTTTCTATTGTGTTCTTTAGGATCTCTGTTGGCTTATTGAGTTTGGGTCTGGAGGTTCTCTTCATTGACATGAGTCGGGTGTTAAAGTCTACTTCATGTTTGTCCTTTTGCTGCCTCTTGACTGTATCATTACTTTTACAAAAGATTTTTTTAATCTCTCTATAGTCTTATTTAAGTGACTCTTTTCCAATTGTGTTTTCCTTCATCCTATTTCGTTTTACTTCCTGTTTCTATTGAGAAGAGTGCTTTCAGTATTGCTCTTAGAATGGGTTTTGTAATGGGTTTTGTAATGCTGTCCTCTTTTGTTTTATTTTCTGGAGACATTCTGTATTTCTCCTTCTACTTTTTCAGCGGCAGCAGCAGGATGTGTCTATCCTCAGGAACCTGAGGGTGGTCAATGGCAGTGCCCTCCCACGTGCCATGCTCTGAGGAAGCGGGGGCCTCAGTTCATGGACCCCAAATGGTGGCATGCCATGGTCACTTCTGGGTCTGAGGTGACTGCTCCGCTTTCCACCTGCTGCCTGTTGACCATGCAAAAGACACCACATTACACTTAGGACCCCATTGCTGTTAGCCTACACAAGTGTGGCTTGGCCACCTTAGACTGGACAAGAGATGTCCCATCACCCTTAGCGCTTGTGAGGGGTACCTGGGCACCCATAAGCTGTGCCAGGTGTGCCATGTCCTCTGAGAATCTGGGTGTGCACAGGGAAAGATATTCCTCTGGTGGTCCCCCACTCACCTAATCAACAATGTGCTTACTTCTCCTGTGGGCTCAGACCTCCTCCCAGTTTCCCTAAGATGTGGCACTCCACTCACCTGCCCATAGCACACCACTCTCTAGCCCCTCAGGCTGCCTCCAAAATACCAACCTTCATCTTCTTCATAGACCTAACTGGAGATTCCCTGGCAAGTCCCCACCTGAGCATCTCAGGCAGCAGTGTCTAAGGGTGGTGAGACTGAGGATTGTGTGGCCCTCCTCGGTCCAGATATTGTACTTTTCTATGAGTCCTTGAGAAGCTTGGCTGATCTCCCTGTTGGTTAGGTGGCTTCGCAGGGTGTGGGTTCCTTTGCTCTTTCACAACTCCTTCTCAGGGCAGTGCCAGTCCCATCCTGATTCTTCTCTTTCTCTCTCTCTTTTTTTCTTTTGGTTCTACCTAGTTATGTTGGAGGGTTTCCTGAGGTTTTGAAAGCTTAAGGCCTTCTACCAGAATTCAGTAGATGTCCTGTGCAAATCATTCCATGAGTCAATTTTTTGTTTTGTTTTTGATATGGTTGTGTGTGAAGGTGAGCACCAAGTCTTCCTCTTCTGCCCTGTTGCTCCCTCCCCCAGGCACATGCTCTTGGTGATCACTTATCTCTTCTCCATCTATAGAAAACCTTCTCTTAGAATTAGTTTTTTTTTTTCTTTGAAGTCTTCACCCGTGGCCTGTGGAAGTTCCCAGGCTCTGGGTTGAATTGGAGCTGCAGCTATTGGCCGAAACCACAGCCATTGCAATGCCGGATCCAAGCTGCTTCTGTGACTTACAACAGAGACATGCTTAACATCACTGTGTCCTTACCCTACTGAGGCAGGCTGGGATTGAATGCACATCCTCACAGAGACAATGTTGTGCCTTAATCTGCTGAGCCACAATAGGAACTCTGACCTTGAAATTACTTTTAAATGTAATCAAAATATATGACGTTTAGTCTTAGCTTCTCATTTTTTTTTTTGGTAGTTAATCATGCTTTTTTTTATTTGGTAGATAAGAAATGGGGCGTCTGTATCCGAAATGGGAGTCAACATTCCCAGAGAATTTTAAGTTCTATGAAATCCAAATATCAAACATAAAACATGGAAAAATATGTCTACATTCAATAAAATAACTATGTAAATTCCCAAAGTGGTCAGCAAGATTAAATCGAGTGCTCAGTTTTTTGGCCAGAGTCATGGTCTGAGAAGTGTGCAGAGAGAACTACGACTTTCCACTTCAGCTGGGCTCTGGGCAGAACTTCAGGACCATCATCTCAATGTTCCCAGGTTGCTTATGCATTACCGAAGTGTGATTGTGTGGTTGTTCATAAAAAACTTTCCTGAAGAATACTCTGTCAAATTAATTCAAAACCCCCTTTAACTAGATATAGAATTCTATTCTACTCATTCATCCACATTTACCTTTTGGATTTTCTATGAATATTGAATTGTAGAGTATCTTGTTTATAGCTGTTTGGATTGGATGCTAAAGTGTACTGTATTAATTTAGAGGAAGAATTTGGACTGCCATGACAGCATTCGAAGGGCCTGTTGAGAAAGAGCTGATTGAGTATCCTCTCTGGAAGAAGGAGTGGTTCTTGGCTCCAAACCTCATAAAAATGTTCCATTTAGCATTCTGTTCTCAACTGTTCTCCACACTAGTGAGGCCGCTTCTGCCCTGTATTTTTTTGCTATTTATTGAAAAAATGATGGCAGATTTTCTGTGTCATTTACCATTGGCTTCATTACTGTTGCAGTTCTATTGGATCAAGTTACCCTTATGTTTTTCCATAAAGACTAGAACAGAAATATGACTGCATTACTTTTTGGGCACATTCCACTTTGGGGCCCTATAGTGAGGTAATCACTCATAGATATTTGCCATCAATTCACTCTCATACACACAGTAATTGAATAAATATAATAGGCTGAGAAATTTAAGGGGGCAATCATTAATGTTTCCTTAGTGAAATGCTTCCCTTTTTAGGTTTAATTTTCATAATTTGAATTTTTATGGTCTTTTTAGCACCACACCCATGGCATATGGTGTTAGTCAAGCTAAGGATCGAATCAGAGCTATACCTGCTGATCTACACCACAGCTGCTACAATGTGAGAGTTGAGTTACATCTGCCACCTACAACACAGGTCATGGCAAAGCCAGATCCTTAACCCACTGATTGAATCTAGGGCTCATACCTGGGACCTATGGAATAGAGTCTGTTTCTTTTCTGCCGAGCCACAATGGGAGCTCCTAATTTCCATAATTGGAAGATATTACTATAAGTTATCAATTATAAGACAAAGATAGTTTTGAAAAATACAAATGAAGAAGTCAAGTTCTCTTTGTTTTATTGAATTGCAGTATTCACTTTGTTTTCTAATTCAACCCATTACAAACATCATTTAAAATAGTAATTAGAAATAAATCTATGCTACTGAGTGAGGACGCAATGAGATTGAGAGAAGAGAAACACTTCGGAAAACAATCTCATAACTTTTCCCATAATTTGCAGTTATATATATTATTTCTTCCAGTTTTACTGAGATATAGTTGGCAAATAACTTTGTATATGTTTAAGGTACACAACATAATGACGTGGCCTATGGGTTTTAGTTAACCTCAATCATCACATATCCATATAGATTGTTAAAAATAGAGATAGAAATAAAATATGTTCCCTGTGATGAGAACTCTCAGAACACACTCTGATAACTTTCATCCACATATATAACTATTGCAATGTTATATATAGTATTATGTACTTATCATCTAACTAAACGATTATACTTTCCGAAGGCCTTCAGCTAAGTGCCCATCCCCACCTCTCTTAACCACAAATCTATCCTCTTCTTTCTATGGTATATTTGTCTGTTTTTTGAAATATAATTGAACTACAGCACTGTTTCAGTTCCTCATATTCAACTTTATGTATTTCTATATATTACAAAATGATAACTATGGGAACACTTGTTACTGTCACTACACAAAAGGTTTGCAGTAATTGACTATATTCCCCACAGTGAACATTTCACACCTATGACTCATGTATTTCACAGCTGGAAGGCTGCATCTCTTAAAATCTCCCTCACCTATTTCTTTGCTCACTTTAACTGTGTCCCGTCTCACAACCCCCTTTTTGTTCTCTGTATTCATAACACCATTTCTGCTTTGTTATGTTTGCTCATTTGTTTTGTTTTTTAGATTCCACATAGAAGTGATTTCTTAATCAATATTTTTCTTTCTCTGTATGATTTATTTCACCAGGCATGATACCTTCTAATCTGTCCTTGTGGCAAATGATAAGATTACATTTATTTTGACGCCTGAGTAATGTTCAATTTCATGTACGAGTCACAGTTTCTTGATCCATATCTCCATGGATGAACTCATAGTTTGGTCTGTGTCTTCTCTGTTGTAAATAGTGTTATTGGGGTCCATATATATATCGTCTAATTAATGTTCTTGTGATCTTTGCATAAATAACTCAAATTGAGTTGATGCTGAGCAATTAGTGCTGCTGTTATTTAGTTTTCTAAGGAACCACCAAACTTTTTTCCAGAGTAGCTGTATATTCCTACCAATGGGGTAGCAGGTTCCTTTGTCTCCATATCTCACCAACCTTTATTCTCTTTTGAGGACAGCAATTCTGAAAGATGTTAGGTTTTATCTCATTTTGATATGCATTTCTTATATGATTGGCAGCATTGAACATTGTTTCTTGTACTCTTGGGCTTCTGTGTGACATATTTGAAAATGGTTCAGGATTTCTACCCACTTTTTAATCAGAACACAAGTTGTATGTGTTCCTTGTATGTTATGGATAGTACAACTTTCATCAGATGTATTTTTTTCAAGTATGTCCTTCATTCACTAGGTAATCTTTCCATTTGGTTGATAGACTCCTTCACTCTGCAAAAGCCTTCAGTTTTGTTTTGTATGTTGTATGCTGTGAGGGTTTTCATTTTTGGCCTTCAAAGTCCATTTAACTGACACTTCTATTCCTTATTATTTACAGGTATTATTTTGATTTGTACTTATTTATTCAATTCTATTTTTGTCTTTTTAGGGCCAACCTGGAGCATATGGTGGTTCCCAGACTATGAGGCACCCTGGAGATGTAATCACTGTCCTATACCACAGCCAAAACAATGCCAGATCCAAGAGGTGTCTGAGACCTACACCACAGCTCTCAGCAATGGCAGATCCTTCACCCACTGTGGGAGGCCAGGGACCGAACCTGTGTCCTCATGGATACTAGTCAGGTTCATTTCCAGTGAGCCACAATGAAAACTCCTTATATTTGCATTTAAACAACCAGTAGTTGATGCAGTTGCCTGCTCTGAATATGGCTAAAGCCTCATGTGTTTACTCTTTTCCTGAAAGATCTTTTTCTAGTCTCGTTTTTGGTCACTTTCTACTGTTTTGGGGTTTCTTGTATTGGTTTGGGGAGACATTTGACTGTTTAATACAGATATTTTCTTCAATCTGTTATTTGATCTTTGACCTTATCTATGGTTTTATTTTTGGGAGAGTAGTATTTATTTTCTCCAAAGCCTCGTTAAAAATTTGTGTTAAATAATTTATTGAATTGTGAGATATGAAACAGCTAAACTTTCAATTATTGATCCCTGTTGTTTTAAAATTCTATGAAGGTACTTTATTTTGTTCACAAGACCTTTCTACTCAGAGTTCCAATATCTTAAATTACTGATACTAATACACGTAAAAACTGTTTATTTTGCCTCTTCACTCTGGATTTTATCGGTAATCTGATGGTTTCACCCACCCACAGTTAAATGGGAAAAGGAGCTGTTGCTTTATTTTATCAAGTTAAATCTATACACAAAGTTGAGGAAAAAATAACATGCTTTTAAAGAGTAAATTTTTATATCTATTAATCAAATGTAAGCTCGCACTTACTGGAATTAATGTATTTCAAATTTGTATATGCAATTCATTTAAGTTTTTACAGTATTTGGGGGGTTTTATTTATATTTATATTTTTTAAATATTTGGTAAATATTATATCCAAAACATTTTAACTTTTTTTCATATGCAGGGAAACTAATTGTTGAAAATTTTTGCAGGTCTTATGTCTATCTTTTGGTTATTGATACTTAACATGTTAAAGTTAAATGTAGATTAACTGTATCATACACAGAGATTAGATATTAAAATTTACATAGACTCGTGCATTTTGACCTCATCGGAAGGAGGTTTTTTGTTTCATGTGAGATAATTTGAAAAGGTATTCTCAAACCTGTTAGCTTTTATTCACTAATTAAGATTTTTAAACAGATTTTTAATTTTATGTATAAATATTGAGAAAGCTAGATGTCAAAGTAAAATTATTGAATTAAGTATATAGCTTGAAGTGCATACATTTCAACCAATTTTTTCAAAATTTCTATGTTTTCATGTTTGAGGTATCATTTTTACTGCCCTGTATTGAATATTCACTGTGATTATTACATTTTAGGACTCATTTCTATTGTTGTTACTTTTGGATATCTCTGTTTTTATCCTTCCTTCTCTTTTGTCTTAAATGAGTTGCATGTATCAAATGTGTTTATTATTTTTGAAAGTAAAAAAATCAAAACTTTACTGGTTAAGATGTAAACTGCTATCTTTATAGGTATGGCTGCTCTTAGAATTTTATACCATGTCTAATTATGCATAATATCTTATTCCTCTTCCCAAATCATAAAAAAACTCTTACAATCTTTCCTTATCATCTGCCTTTACCTAATGACCTTTACCTAATGACCTTTAGCAAATGGAGACAATACTCTGCTGTTTTCTGTGGCCAGAAAGGTTTCATTGTGAAATAAGGTTGTGTTTTGTTAAAAGCTGTTTCTCTGTCTATTGAGAGGATCATGCGGCTTTTATCCTGAACTCTATTACTACAGGAGATTACATTCATTCTTCTATATTGGACTTACTTTGGGGTTTTTTGTATTTTTTATATTGTATTTTTATTTGTTTTCTAGGGTTTGCAGTATTTTTTGATGGCATGCTTAAGGAATACTGATCTGTATTTCCTTATAGTTTGTTTCTGCGTCAATCATACCATAGCATCATAAATGGATTTAATTCATGGCTTCCAGTATTTGGCTATAAAATGTATACAAATTGAAAATAAAT
Organism: Sus scrofa; assembly: GCF_054392235.1. Classification (NCBI taxonomy): domain Eukaryota; kingdom Metazoa; phylum Chordata; class Mammalia; order Artiodactyla; family Suidae; genus Sus; species Sus scrofa. Next base: position 13,646,862 of record NC_139402.1, read on the forward strand.
TTATGAATGCTTGGCTTTTTTTTTTTTTTAAACTCGTGTGTTAGAATTAAGAGTGCTGAATTGTGTTTCAGAAAACTCAGATCCCAGTTGAGGACACCACCATCTTTAATATTGATTTAAAATCTCCAATTAATATATTCTTACAGCTTAATCTTCTCTCCAAAAACTCTGCAAGGTTTTAGAAATGTACATAAAATTGTAGAGGTATATAAAATTATATATACATAAATTATATATATATATTTCTAAAATATATATATACACACACATATATATACATATGTTTGTAATCTATGTATGTGTTTTATATATATGTATATATGTGTGTGTGTGTGTATATATGCACATATATGCATGTGAAGCCTATGGAATTTTCCAGGATAAGTATCAAATCAGAGCTACAACTGCCAGCCTCCACCACATCTACAGCAATTCCATTCCAACTTGTGTCTGCAGCCTGCACAATAGCTCACAGCAAGATCAGATCCTTAACCAAATGAGCATGGCCTGGTTCAAATTTGCATCCCCATGGACACTAGTCAGGTTTCTTACTGCTGAGTCACAACAGGAATGCCTAGAAATTGAAATTTTCAAAGTCACATTTTAAAGTAGTATGACTATTTCATTTCTGGGAAAATGTCTTCTTGAGAGTTTTTTTCTTAATGTAAAAGAAAGAGGAAATTCCTCAGAAATAGTTTATAATGACATGTTATAAAAATTATAAATGGTTTGAAATATGGTGTTAACAGAAATTATCCATTAGGATCAATGTTAAACATCCTGGCTCTTCAAAGTTCTCAGATATCTTTTTCTTGCACCTTATCTTCATTTCCCCCCCCTTGGAAATTAAGAAAAAACAATCTAATGTATGTGTTTATCTTTATACCCTCTAGACACAAATGCAGACTCAGAGCCTTCTTCATTTTTCCAAAGATGTAGATGTCTCTAAAATTTTCTTCAATAAAAGGTTTTTGATTATATAATGGAAAATATAGAGCAGGTGAAAGAGATCATTTTATGGTGGAGGCAAAAATGACATGGAGATAACATAGCATAATATGTATTTAAGGACAAAATTGTTCTAATTATACAGCTATATGTCCTCTCATTTAATTTAGCATATATTTAATTCCACATAAAACATAGGTGACAGGACAGACTCAATGCACGTAGAAATGTTGGGTTATCTGGTAAGAGAGTGTTAGACGAATGTAGAAAGATACCAGAAGGCTCAATGATATGGAAATATTTTCCTTTTACAGATAGATGGTGTTTACACTTACTATTATTTTTACTTTATACTCATGACATATATTCTTTTATTAGTAACTGAAATTGTATTTATGTCAGGAAATGAGCTCAACTGATTTGAATTGGAAATCAGTTGAGATGTTTTTGTCTTCCAATTTATATTAGTTTGTCATTTTTCTGTTACTCAGTGTATAGAAAATTAGAAGTCATGTTTTCTGATATAATATTTTTAAAATTTTCACAAGTGTTTATAGCATTTCTTTATATAATGATTTTTGTTTTTTTCCATTATAGCTGGCTTGCGGCAATCTGTCAGTTTTCTACTGTACAGCATGGTGACCCAGTTACACATCTAGGTATACATTCCTTTTTCTCACATTATCCTGCTCTGACATAAGAGACTAGACCTAGTTCCCTGTGCTACACAGCAGCTGCCAAGGGGAAGCAGGGAAGTGGGGTGGGTTTTCTAGCCATTTTTAATTCGTTTTGTTTTTACTATGAATTTTTTAGGTCTTATTTTTTTCTATGCCTTGCTCTTTCTTTGTATTTCTAGTAAGTGGTGTGTGGCTGATAAAACTGGTGATTTTAGCCTGTTACCAGTAACTTAATTACCCAAAAGTGTGCACTTCATCTTTTCTTTGTTTTGATGTTTACGCACACACACACGCACACACATGCATGCCTGACATACAGTCTTTAGTCTGAGAATTCATGGTTTAAATACTTTAAAATTGTTTCGTCATTTAAAAAACACTGTATTTTCGAGAAATGACTGGACGTTTCATCTCTTAAATCTCTAGAATTGTAGACTTCCTCATTTTTCTTTCTTGAGGGTTCTAAAATCTCTAATGTTTAGCCATGCACTAGTTTCGCCAACTTTATGGGACATACTTCCAGTTTTCTGATTATTTTCAATGTATTCAAAATCATTAATTATGTATTTTTTCTAGCGTTTCTCTTTTTTCGTTTAAGGATTTGTTCATTAGTACTGAGGAAATTACCTTTTCATTTTGTAAACCCTTTTATCTTTTAGAAGCACTAACTTTATTTTGTGTTTTGCCTCAAATAAAATGTTTGGAGAAAATTTCTTTCACTAGTGGTATCTTCTTTTTGTAAGTAATAGGGTATGTCCATAGAAATTTGGAACTTCTCTGAGGTCACCTTGAAGGTAAATTCCTCCAGAGAGTGTTTGTATTTGCTTTTATCACTTACTGGATTTCTTTATGTCTTATTGAGTTTTGAAGAACCACATTTAAGCATAGATATTACAATGAAGTAAAGTTCATCAGTAGAAGAACAATAAATCAAAATCATTTTTAATCTTTGAAATACTAAACTCATATCGGTTCACCTCATGGGAAAATATTTACAAATCTTTATAAGAAAACAATTAATCATTGAAATCGCATAAAAACACAAATTATTTTTAGAAAAGTAATTGAAATATATATTTAAAGAATAACAGAGACAAGGAAAAAGCTGGATGGTTATAAGCAAACTAAAAATAGTAAGTACTGCAAGGACAATGAACTAGTCACAATAGCCAAGACATGGAAACAACACAAATGTCCATCAATGGATGACTGGATTAGGAAGCAGTGGTATAGATACACGATGGAATACTACCCATCCATAAAAAGGGGACAAAATAATGCCATTTGCAGCACCACAGATGGAACTAGAGTCTACCATACAGAGTGAAATGTCAGAAAGAGAAAGACAAATACCGTATGATACCACTGATATCTACAATCTAATATACAGCAGAAGTGAAACTTTCTACTGACAGGAAAATCACAGACTTGGAGAATAGCCTTGTGGTTGCCATGGGTGGTGAGTGGGATGGATTGGGAGCTTGGGGTTAATAGATGCAAACTATTGTTTTTGGAATGGATCAGCAATGAGATCCTGCTATGAGGCACTGAGAACTCAGTCTAGTCACTTATGATGGAGCATGATAACAGGAGAAAAAAAGAATGTATACATGTATGTGTAACTTGGTCACCATGCTGTACAGTAGGGAAAAATTGTACTGGGGAAATAAGCAACATTAGAACAAAAAAGAAAAGAAAAGAATAAAATGATAAAAATCGTAAATAAATTTGAGGAGGCTGTTAGTTTGTTCAAGGGTGATCATTATTTTTTGTACCTTTCAAATGAGTTTATGTATTATTTTTTAGAATTAAAGAAGCAGGACAAAATAAATGAAAATATGATTAAATCCAAAATTACATGATAGGCAAATAATTTGGTGTTTATTGACTAAATTAAAATATAATTTTCAAAGTAGAGATGCATGAAATAAAGATCTTTCAAATGTTTTTACATCTCTGTTATCAAGAAATATTAACCCTGGATATTACTTCATTCCAACAGGTGTGTACAGACCATTAAAACTTACTATAAATTGTTCACAAAACTTAAACAGGAGAAGAAAGAGCGTTGAAGTTAGCATCAGAAGAGGAAAGATGATGCTGAAAAGGGAGATTGCAATGTCAAGCCATGGTGTTTTATGCATTGCCAGGCTTTCAGTTGCATCAGGAATCCATGGCCTTACTGGTTCTAGTCCACAATTAATTTCTTAGTTGTATATAACACTTACTGTAAGAGAGTATCCTTTGGGGAGAGGTAAATTTGGTTATTTTAAACTAGTGCTGGAAGTGATAGACTGGGTATAAAAATACGATAGTAGAATTCAGAAATTGAAATATTTATTCCTACCATGAGTGCACTAAAATTTTATGTGGTTGATTTTTGTGATTTTTTTTGGGGGGGGGGAGTTCAGATAAAAAATAGATGAAGCTGGAATTTAGAGAAAATTAACACTAAACATTGGAAATAATTTATTTGATCAATTCTTAAAGGAGAAATAAAATTTGATATACTATTTTAACTATCCAGCAGAAAAAAAGTAATATTCCATCTCAAATATTTTTAGTATGGTATGATTTTTCGATTAAGAGTTCTTCCGGTAATAAAGTAGAAAGTATGAAAGATTGAAACATTCAAAATAGCCTAAGACTAAAATTTTATTGTGTACCATTTTTTCTCTATTGAATATAATGGCCGTTACATGTATCTACATGTGGATGGACTGGAATAGAACTATACACATATAAATTGACCAGTGTCAAATTCTGGTTAGTTAAAGTGTGCTATATTTACATCAGATTACATGAGAGTGCTCAATTAGGGGACATGTGTAAAGTACACACAGGCCACCTTTTCAATGCCTTTCCAATTTCCTAGAATTCTGCCATTTCAAAATAGAAAGACTAAGAAAAAATTAACAGATATGTGCACAGGTTCTTTTAAGTTTTACTACTTAAAAAGAAAAAAAATTAAACAAGTGAAGGGTAGAATAATGATAGACAGTAATTAGCTCTACAGATAAAACACATCAGACTTTCATTTAGCATTAAGAAAGAAGTGCTCAATATAGAGTTTTTAAGGAAGGGTCATTGCTTATTTTCAAAGTTAATTGAAACATATTGAGTAACACTTCATTCAATGGTATAAAGAGAGAAGTTGTAGTAAATGGTCACAATCCTGTTTGACATCATGTGGTATCTGAAATGATTTGTAAATAAAAGGAAAAACAGTTACAATATCATTCTTTATAATTCCTTTTTTTTTTTTTTGAACACAGAAATGTTAGTTAGGAAAAGTCACAGATGTGAAATGTATATTTAAGATAAACTATTACCATTTTAGGGCCAAAGAGGGACTTTCTCAAAGAAATAGATCATACGAGGCCATAAATTAAATTAAAACCAATTAGGTACCCGTTTTCACATATCCTCTATCATTTAAGTTTATTAAACATTTAGTGATAAACTTAGGGTTCTAAGCAAACCCAACACTAGGGAACCATGAGGAAAGGGTGAGATAAGTAGTTATGTTTTGGAGTAGACTAATCTCATATGGGTACTCCTGTGAGAAAGCATTTTCAGGAAACTATAGCATATGTAAAGTAAGGATATCAAGGTAAATTTGTATTTGGGAATTTAATAGGTAGAGCTTAATCTGCAACTTTCCCTTTTAATTATACTTAGTCATTGTGCTTAGGAGTGTAGAAGCTTTATAGCAATAGAAGGAGAGCAATTGTACTAAAGGATCTCATTGCTCATCCATTACAAATGCAAGAATTTTCATTTATTAACCCCAAGCTCCACATCCATCCACTCCCATCACAACCCCTGACAACCAAAATCTATTCTCCAAGTCCATGATTTTCTTATCTGTGGAAAGTTTCATTTGTTCCATATATTAGATGCCATATTTAAGTGATATTATATGGTATTTGTCTTTCTCTTTCTGACTTACTTCACTCAGAATGAGAGTCTCTATTTCCATCCATGTTGCCACAAATAGCATTATCACATTCTTTTTATGGCTGAGTAGTATTCCATAGTGTGTATGTACCACCTCTTCCTAATCCAATCATCTGTTGATGGATATTTGTATCATTTCTGGGAATAGATCTGCAATGAACATGTGGGTGCATGTGTTTTTTTAAGGAAAGTTCTGTCCAGATATCTGCACAAGAGTAAGATTGCTGGCTCATGTGCTGCTTCTACATATAGTTGTCTAAAGTACCTCCATACTGTTCTCCATAGTGGTTGTACCAGTATACATTCCCATGAAGAGTGCAGGAGGGTTCACTTTTCCCCACAACACCTCCAGCACTTGTTCTTTGTGGACTTATAAGTAATGGCCATTCTGTCTGGTGTGAGGTGGTATCTCACGGTTCTTTTCATTTGCATTTCTCAAATAATCAGGGATGCTGACCATTTTTTAATGAGCTTGTTGTCCACATGTATGTCTTCCCTGGAGAAATGTGTCTTCAGGACTTTGCCCATTTTGGTGTTGGGTTGTTAGCTTTTTTGCTGTTGAGCTGTATAAGTTGCTTATATATTCTAGAGACTAAGCCCTTATCCATTGCATCATTTGCAACTGTTTTCTTCCATTCTATAAGCTGTCTTTTTGGTCTCTATTAGGTTTCCTTTGCTGTGCAAAAGCTTGTCAGTATGATTTGATACCACTGGTTTATCTTTGCTTTTATTTCTGTGGATTTGGGAGACTGACCTGAGAAAATATTCATAAGGTTGATGTCAGAGAATGTTTTGCCGATGTTCTCGTCTAGGAGTTGGATGGTGTGCTGACTTATATTTAAGTCTTTCAGCATTTTGAGTTTATTTTGGTGCATTGTGTGAGGGTGTGTTCTAGTTTCATCGACTTGCATGTAGCTCTCCATGTTTCCCAGCTATGCTTGCTGAATAGACTTTCTTTTTCCCATTTTATGGTCTTGCCTCCTTTGTAAATGATTAATTTACACATGCGTGTCTGAGTTTATTTCGGTGTTCTCTATTCTGGTCCTTTGGTCTGCCTGTCTGTTTTGGTACCAGTACCACACTGTCTGGATGTTTGTGGCTTTGTAATAGTGCCTGAGGCCTGGGAGACAGATGTCTCCTGCTTGGTTTTTGTTCCTCAGCATTGCTTTGGCAATTCTGGGTCTTTGGTGGTTCCATATGAATTTTTGGATTGCTTGTTCTAGTTCTGTGAAAGATGTCATGAGTAATTTGATAGAAATTTCATTGAATCTTTAGATTGCTTTTGGGTAGTATTCCCATCTTTACAATATCAATATTTCCAACACAGGCGCATGGAGTATATTTCTATTTCTTTGCATCTTCTTTAATTTCCGTGATTAATATTTCTAATATTTTTAATATTTCTTAGCATATAAGTCTTTTACCTCCTTGGTCCCATGTATTCCCAGGTATTTGATTTTTTGTCCTGCCATTTTAGAAGGTATTGCTTTTTGTGTATTCCTTTTCTAAAATTCCATTTTCAGTAGAGAGAAACATGACTTATATCTGAATGGTCACCTGATATCCTGGTACTTTGCTGAATTTGTTGATCAGTTCATGCAGTTTATGTGTTGAGTCCTTAGGATTTACTATATATAGTATCATGGCATCTGCATAAGTGGCAGTTTTACCGCTTCTCTTCCTATTTGGATGCCTTTTATTTCTTTTGTTTATCTGGTTGCTGTGGCTAGGACTTCCAGCACTATGTTGAATAACAGTGGTGAGAATGGGCATCCCTGTCTTCTTCCAGATTTTAGTGGAAAGTCTTTTAGCTTTCCTCTACTGAGTATTACCTCACTGTGTGTTTAATTATGTTAAGGTATGTTCCCTCTATACACACTTTGGTAAGGTATGTTCCCTCTATACCCATTTTGATCACAAATGGACGTTGGACTTTGTCAAATGCTTTCTCTCCATCTATTGAGATGATCGTGTGGACATTCTCTGATTCCACCATCACCCTAAATACCAAAACCAGAAAAAGATTCCACTGAAAAAGAAAACTATAGGCCAATATCTTTGATGAACATAGAGGCATAAATTGTCCATACAATTATGGCCATCCTAATCCAACAACATATACACAGAGAAAGTAAAATACATGATGTTCATTTTGCCTGAGATGTTTCTTCTCTAAACAATTAGAGCTTTGATCAAAATGTGTTGGAGACCACTGAACAGCTGAACTGTGCAGAAGGCAGATATCTGTGGGATGCAGAGGTTTAAAGTAGAGGGTCTCCTTCAACGACAGGATATTCATGTTATTCTGTAAACAACTGCACTATGTCCAAAGACTACCCCCTTGGATATCACTAAGAAGAAAATCGTATCTTTGCCTATGGCCACTCCTGACCAATAATCTTGTAATCTACCTTTATCCCGCTAAAACTAATCTCTTTGCCTTCCTTAATAAAAGTCCTATGGGCTAAATCCTAGGCCCCACTGGTTCTGTGGAACAGAGTGTCACCTCATCTCCCACTTTCTAAATGTAAAGTAGTATTGTGTGTTTTGAAGAGGCAACCCTCTTCCAGGTTTCCCCATTGCCATGCAGTGCTGGCCACAGCAGAACATTTTAAGAATCCTGTGAAAATTTTCTGGGTTATATTTATCTAGGTTATTGAAATTTTAGGTTCACAATATTCCACTGTTTTGTCGATCCCAGGGAGTTATTCTAGTTTATCATGGTGATTCTTTAATGTCCTATTGAATTTCCTTGGCTATAATTGTTGACAATTTTTGAATCTATGTTTACTAGCATATTGGCCTGTAGGTTTTAGTTCTTCTTCTATTCTTTTTTGGTTTTGGTATGAAAGCAATGCTGCTTTTACAACATGAGACGGAGAGTGTTTCCTCATTTTTAGTTATTTGGAAGAGTTGGAGAAGGACTGCTAGTGATTCTCCATTAAATACTTTGTTGGATTCATCAAAGTGCTTCTCTTTCTTCGGAGAGTGTTGGATACGGCTTCCATGTCCTAAATAATTTTTGGTTATGTTCAAATATGGTTATTTCTTCCTAATTCTGTTCTGGTACATTGTGTGTTGAGGGAGGAGGATGAAGATGGTACAAGAGTCAGATGTTGCACTCACATTCTCCCACAACCACTAAATATAAACACATCTACATGTAGAACCATTCACACAGATCATCTAGTGAACCCTGACAGAAGACATTAAACCTCCACAAAGGCAAGAACCCCTTGAAAATTGGGGTAGAACAAATTTAGAAAAAAAATAGAGAAAGGGAATGAGGACAGAAAAAGGATTCCTGAGAGGGAGTTGAGAATCAGAAAAGGAACCCACACCTGCAAGTCCCCTAACCAACTGGGAAATCAACCAAAATATAGGGACCTCATGGTGCCAGAGCAAAGCACCACAGCTGTACTGAGGAGGGCAAACACAGTGAGATCCACACAGATCATCTGCACCACCACCCCAAACACCACAGCTTGAGATGGTCAGGTGGGGTGTGTGTGTTCTGAGACTCAGCTTCTGAAGGTCAGTTCCAGAGAGAGGACAAGGTTGGTTGTGTGGAGGCACCTGGAGGTGTCAGAGAGCAGTGCACCATGGGCAGGTGAGTCAAACACCACAGCTGAAGGAGCCTGGGAGGAAGTCTGGACCCTAAGAAGAATCAAGGCCCCTCTGTTTGGGATGGCAAAAGGAGGAGGGGTGAATCACCATAGAAAATGCTTTCCTAGCACACATATGGAATCCCAGAGGGTTGGGTAACTCTGGGGCAGGCTATGGTTGGCAAGAGAACACTTACACGGGTTAGGGGACACAAGATGTTTCTTGAGTTGGCGAAAGGGTGGTGTGGGAGCTAAGCACAATGTGGTGGCTCTTATATGAGCTATAGGTGGTGGTGACAAACAACAGTCATCATTTCAGAAGCCATAGAGGCATGGCTGGTTGCTTCTTAGCATCACTGAGCAGGCTCCACCTGTGGCTACAGTCACCTCAGAGGTTGGCAAAAAGGGCGAACTGCAACCGGGCACCACACTTCGTTGCTCTCACTCCCCTGGGAACAAGCATGCCCTGCTGCTGCCACTGCTAAATGCTCCAGTCAGTGCTCACACATGCTCAATCAGTGTCACTGCCCAGGTTCTTGCAACTAGGAGCAGCCTGTGTGGCACCTCTTACCTGGGCTAAGCCATATGGGTTGCTGCTTGCATGAACTAAAGCTGCCATGGTCAACCACCACGATTACCTCTGATCACATGTAGGTGTGACCTGACTCCACTTGGGCCTCATGAACAGCCACCACGTGCAGCCACAATCACCACAGAGGGTGCCTCATAGAGGGTACTGTGATTAGAAAACAACCGTTTTTGCCATCACTCTAATGGGAACTCACACACCCTGACACTGTAAATGCCAAATGCTCTGGGCACCGCCTAAATCTGCCTGAGACTCAAAACCACTTCCCAGGGCCCTGCAACTGGAAGTTGTTGATGCCATCCTGCTGCAGGTGCTTGCTATTGTCAAGAGCCTAGCAACCAGGCGCTGACCACTATCCCTCCTCATTGCCTCCTTCTCCCTGGAAACATCCTCTGCACACTGGGGATAACAGCCTGCTCACACTGAAGAGTCACCAAATGTCTAAACACTCTTGTGCAAAATAGATAGCAACACCTAACAAATTATCAAGGGAAGCTCTTGCATAGGCAGAGCCTTCCTAGACAAGAGTTTGATTTCCCTAAACTCACAGAAAAAGGAAAATGTAAGCAAAGTGAAGACGCTCAGGAACAGTTCCCAGTTAAAAGAACAGGATAATTCACTTGGAGAAAAAAACAGAAGTCTGCAGTCTAAGAGTCACTGAGTTCAAAAGGGAGGTAGTGAAAATATTGAGGGAATTAATGTTGAATATGAAGGAACTGAGAGTGGATCTATAGGGTAACACAGATTATTTTAGAAACCAACTAGAAAATATATGGAGAATAAAAGAATCATTAGAAAATTCAACTTCAGAGTTGCAAGTGAGTGAAAAACAAAAAGAGCCAAATGAATAATGCAGAGAAACAAAATAGGGTCTTGGACAATAGAACAATAGAAGTCACTAAGTCAGGAGACCAAGCATAAAGCCATAAAGCATAAAATAAAAGCAATAAATCTGTGGCATAATACAAAGCAGACCAATCTATGTCTACCACAGATTCCAGAAGAGGAAGACCAAGAGAAGTGGACTTGAAATATATTTGAAGAAATAATGGCTAAAATCTTTCCAAATTTAAAGCAAACACATACCAAGATGCAGGAAGCACAGAGGATCCCAAACATGTTGAAACCAGACAAGTCCGCACTAAGACAAACTATGTTAAAAATGGGAAAAATGTAAAAATAGAGAAAGGATATAAAGGCAGCAAGAGAAAATGACAATAAGGAAGATTTCATTATAGGAAACCACAAAGGCTCTCATCTGATCTCTCCTTAGAAACACCACAGGTCAGAAGAGAGTGGCAATTTACACTCAAAGTTCTAAAAAGGAAAATTCTGCAGCCTAGAATAATCTACCCAGCAAGAATATCTTTTAAAAGGGAAGGAGAAATGAAGAATTCCTTCCGCAAACAAAAGAGAAAATAGTACAGCAGTAGTAAACCATTCTAAAGGAAATACTGAAAGGTCTTCTCTAAATAAAAAAGAAGGGAGAAGAAACAGGCTGGAGGAAGTCACAATTGGATAGCAATCGCTTAAATGAGCGGATATACAGTTTTAAAAGGAAAAAAGTCGTATTTAAACTGACAAAACACCCAAGAACAGCAAAATGACAAACATGATGATTAATAAAAAAATAAAATCATGGAATGTGAGGAAGGAAAGTAAGAAACTCTAGATGCTATTTTTTAAAAATATTATATGACTATCTGACTAAAGTCAGCATATAGAAATGCTTATCATACTTGAAAAACAAATCAAACCCGAGTATTATATTCACAAATCTAAAAAGAAAGTACAGAAGCATAAAAGAAATGAAAGTCATATAGCCCCCCAAAAAGGAGGAACTATGGAGAAAAATAGAATAAACTGGAAAACAAGGTTTTTAAATGGCGATGAACCAGGATTAGGACGTAATTCCCTGTGGACTCGAATGTGTTAACAAAGCTGTTTTACATCCTTCTCTGGTGTCCTCTGAGGTGATTTCTGGGAATTCTACAATGGTGCAGGTGATCAGATAGATTAGCATGCAAAAGCGAATAAACCAACCAAAAAAAGGGCGGGGGATATACTACAAAATGATCTGATCTGCAAGAACTATGAATGGAAGACAGCTTCACAATTAGTGGGTCATAGAGATAACATCTAAATTAATCAAATATAATGTCAGAAAGTAGAAACAATGAATATCTCAAAAGGAAGAGATAAAAACATATATGGAAGGTATCCTGTAGAGAACAAAAGAGATAAAAATAAAGCATATATAACCTAAATATAATGTAAATAAGTAGATACAGTAAAAATTTTCAGATGATGTAATTAAACCCCCAAAGTTGTGATTAATAAATGTCCTTTCCTCACCTAATCCATAGAAAGATCAACCAAATCAGAGGGATCTCCAAATGCAGAGACGAGTGCAGCTATAAGTCTGAGATCTGAAGATCAGTGTGAAAACTGAACAGATCATCCAAACTACTGGCAGAGTCACCAAACGTGGGGATGCTGGGGTGGGGGCTGGGCAATAAGACCTCGGCTCCAGAGGTTATTCCCAGGGAACAGGCTGGGATGGGTGGTGCAGCCATGGTGCTTTGGGGACTGGGAACCATTCTTAGGGTGGGTAGGGCAGAGACCACCCCGGGGGACTAGGAAGCAGTCTGTTGGTTTGGAAGCAGAAACTGTTTGAGGAATTAGGAACCAATTGGTCAGGTTGGCAGGGAAGAGACCAACCTGGGAGTCCAGGAAGTGGTCTGTCATATCGGCGGGTCAGAGACTGCCTGGGAGTCTAGAAAGTGGAGCATTGCGGGTGGAGGGAGCAATATGTTAAGGGCTGGAGAGTGGAAAGCCACATCAAAGGGAACCTGGGAGAAGAGCTGGATCTGCAGGAGAGACAAGGCACCAGTTTTGGGAAGGGTAGAGGAGGAGGTGTGGGCTGACATAGAATACACCCCACACCACAGCGAGGTCACTTGCCTGCCAGCTATCAGAAATCCGTGCTTCCCACTGCATCTCCTCTCCCCCTATGCCATGCTAGAGTGCCAGACCTGAGACTGCCTGCCATCCTGGAGGGATGTCCTCAGCATTTGTGGGAAGCTGACCCTGCCCTGGCCTGCCTGACCTCTGGAGGTACTACACTCCTGAGGAGCAGCTCCCTGGACTGCCAGCCCTCTGGAAAAGGACCTCAGCCCAGAAAAGCTAGAACAAGCTGGCCCAGCCATGCAAAATATGCCTCCGTTCTAAGGTGGTCCTGCCAATCCCAGCTGCCCTGGGGAAGAGCCCATTGGGTTCTCAGCATCCCAGCTAGCAGCTCCCACACTTTGGCATTTCTGCACTCCTGTTGTACTGCTTCCCAGTACTGTCAGCCCCCTGCAAGAGCCCCCATCACCCAGAGAGCTAGAAAAACCTTGGCCTAGCTGTGCAAAATCTGCCTCCATTCTGAGATGGTCCTCCCAATTCAGCTGCCCTGGGGAAGTGCCCCTTAGTTTCTCAGTGGCCCAGCAAGCCACGCCCACATTCAGGGGGTGCTGCACTCCTGAGGAAGAACTGGCCCACACTGGCAGCCCCCTGCAAGAACACCCACAGCTCAGAAAATCTAGAAAAACTCAGCCCAGCCATGCAAATTCTACCTCCATTCCGAGGTGGTCCTGCCAATTCAGCTGACCTGGGAAGAGCCCCTTGGTTTCTCAGCAGCCCAGCTAGATGATCTCATCCTTGGGGGTTCTGCACTCCTGTGGAACTGCTACCCAGCACTGCCAGCCACCTGCAAGAGCCCCTATAGCCCAGAAAATCTAGACCAAGCTCGTCTTGGATGTGAAAAATCTGCTTCTATTCTGAGGTGGTCCTTCCAATTCAGCAGACCTGGGAAAGAGCTCCTTGGGTTCTTAGTGGCCCAGAATACTGCTCCCACTCTCATGGATGCAGCACCATTGTGGAAGAGCTGCTCAGCACCACCAGCTGCCTGGAAGAGCCCACAGCCCAAAAACATCAGAGGGACCTACCCAGCCATGTGAAACCTTCTTGCATTGTGGTGAAGAGCTCCAAGTCAGGTCTGCCATCAGGAAGTCCTCCTTTGCTTCAGAGAGACACTGTCAGCCCTGCCCACCCTGAGGAAAAGCCATGCTGCCTCAAAGACCAACCAACAATGCCAGCCCTTGGGAAGCATTCCAAAGCAGTGCCAAGGCAACCCCTGTCCAGCCACGGGGAGTCAAGCTGTACCAAGAAAAAGAAAACAAGAAGCAAGATGAAGAAGCTGAGAAACCACCTGCAGTTAAACCAACAGGAGAACTCACCTAAAGCAATCAACAAGGAAATAAACCTCTGCAGTCTGACAGACTTGCAGTTCAAAAGAGAAATAGTGAAATTACTGAAGGAATGAAGACAAGATATGAACCAGTAATGCAGATGTCCTCAGAATGGAACTAGAAAATATAAGGAGGAGTCAAGAAAACTACAAACTTCGTTGGCAGAGATACAGACTGAACTAAGGGCAGTGAAAACCAGGATGAACAATGCAGAAGAACAAATTAGTGATGTGGGAGATAGAATAATGGAAATCCCACAATCAGGTCAGTGGACAGAAAAAAAATCAAAAAAGAGGAAAGCCAATACAAGAAACTTATGGGAAAATATAAAGTGGGCCAATCTACACATCATAGGAATTCCACAAGGAGTAGAAAAAGATAAGGGGATGGAATATATATTTGAAGAAATTATCGCTGGAAAATTCCCAAACCTAAAGAATACTAAATTCAACATACAGGAAGCGGACAGGGCTGCAAAATAGTTGAACCCAAATAGGCCCACACCAAGACACAATTTAGGAAAAATGGCAAAAGTTCGTAATAAAGAGAGGATCCTAAAGGCAGTAAGGGAAAAGCAGAATGTTACCTATGGGGGGGGCAATATTTTCACAGACATCAAGCAATATTGCAAAGCCACAGTCATCAAAATAGTGTGGTATTAGTATCAAAACAGACAGACAGACCCATGGAACAGAATAGAGAACCCGGAAATAAACCCTGACACCTATGGGCAATTCATCTTTGACAAGGGAGACAAGAACGTCAAATGGGAAAAAGAAAGTCTATTCAGCAAGCATTGCTGGCAAAGCTGGACAGCTGCATGCAAATCAGTGAAATGAGAACACACCCTCACACCATGCACCAAAATAAACTCCAAGTGGCTGACAGACTGAAATATACGACAGGACACCATCAAACTCCTAGAAGGGAATATAGGCAAAACACTCTCTGACATCAACCTCATGAATATTTTCTCAGCTCATTCTCCCAAGGCAACAGAAATAAGAGCAGAATTAACCCAAAGGGACCTAACCAAACTCTTTGTTTCCTTCTTTATCGGCTGCTCCATGGGTTTAGAGTACAGGAAAAGTGATTTTACTCTCACCCTGAAACTTCCTGAGCCTGGTACTGAAATGAGGATCTTTACACCTGTCACTGTGTCATCACTCTCCTGGCCTCCTCTTTTCACCTTGCTGAGTTACCTCTTCGTTTGTAGAGTCCCCTTCCCATCCACAGTCTCTCTGCAAGTTAAACTGTACACATCTGGATAAATATAACTAAAGACAGAACCTATATGGAAGATGGCGGAATAGAAGGACTGGTGTTCAACTTATCTCCTAAAAACAACAAAGTTCACAACTAAAGACTGAGCATTCTTCACCCAAATGGGCTGGAAACCTTAAAAAAGACGTCCTACTCCAGAAGAAAAAGAGGAGGCCACATCAAGAGGTAGGAGGGGCAATTTCATGATATAAACAACCCCATACCTCCCAGGGGGGGTGGAAGCTCCACAGACTGGAAACTAACCGGCCCACAGAGACTCACCTACAGGAGGGAGAGTTCTGAGCCCCACATCAAACTCTCCCATGTGGGGATCTGGCACGGGGAGAAAGAGCCCCTGGAGTATCTGGCATTGAAGGCCAGTGGGGCTTGTGTGCAGGAGCTCCACAGAACTGCGGGAAACAGAGACCCCATTCTTCAAAGGTGCACACAAACTTCCACATGCACTGGGTCCCAGGGCAAAGCAGAGTCTCCATGGGAGTCTGGGTCAACATTGACCACAGTCCTTGGAGGACATCCTGGGAAATCAGGGGTGAACGTGGCTTATTGTGAGGGAAGGACATTGAAAGCAAAGCTCTTGGGAATATTCAGCAGCCACACGTTTCTCTGGAGGTGGCCATTTGGGGAAAATGCCAGGCCCCACCAGTCAGTCAGCTGCTGAGAGGCCCCAGGACAAACAACAACCCAGGTGGGATCACAGCCCTGCCCCTCAGGAAACAGCCTACCTAAAGACCCCTCAGGCACACAGCTGCCTCTAATCCCATCCAGAGACTAAGCCCCACCCACCGGAGGGATTAGAATCGGCTCCACCTACCAGGGGGCAGGCATCAGCCCCTCCCATCAGAAAGCCTACAGCAAGCACCCAAACTGACTCCAGCCACAGGGGGGCAGACATAGAAGTAAGAGAGGCTACAACTCTGTTATCTGTAAGAAGGTCACCACACCAAAAACCTATAAACATGAAAAGACAGAGAACTATAACTCAGATGAGGGAGAAAGGGAAAACCCCAGAAAATCAGCTAGGCCATGAGGAGAATCTCAGCCTCCAGGAAAAAGACTTTAGACAGTTGATGCTGGAGATGATGCAAGACATTGGAAATAAACTGGAGGTCAAGATGGATAACTTACAGGAACTACTGTCCAAAGAGATGCAAGATATAAATCTTAAACAAGAAGAGATGCAAAATACAACGCCTGAAATAAAAAATTCACTCGAAGCAGCTAACAGCAGAATCCTGGCGGCCGAAGAATGAATAAGAGAGGTGGAGGACAGATCATTGGAAATTACGGATGTAGAACAGAAAAGAGAAAAAAGATTGAAAACAAACGAAGAGAGTCTCAGAGAACTCTGGGACAACATTAGAGGCACCAACATCCCTATTAGAGGGGTGCCAGAAGGAGAAGAGAGAGAGAAGGCGACAGAAAAAAATATTCCAAGAGATAATAGCCAAAACCTCTGCTAACATGGGGAAGGAATCGCTCACTCAAATCCAGGAAGCACAACGAGTACTATATAAAATAAACACAAGGAGGCACACCCCAAGACACATATCAATCAAACTGACCCAAATTAAAGACAAAGAGAAAATCTTGACAGCAGCTAGGGAAAAGAAACAAATAACATACAGGGAAACCCAACAAGGGTGTCGGCAGAGTTTTCAACAGAAACTCTGCAGGCCCAGAAGGGAGTGGCACGATAGACTTAACATGATGAAAGGAAAAATCCTCCAACCAAGATTCCTCTACCCATCAAGGCTCTCGCTCAGATTTGAAGAAGATAGCAAAACCTTCACAGATAAGCCAAAGCTGAGAGAATTCAGCGACATGAAACCAGCCTTACAGCAAACACTAGTGGAAATTCTATAGGCGGAAAAGAACAAGAGAAGATGGGAAGAAAAAAGAGCAGCAAAAACAAATCCATAGTAATAAATAAAAAGGCAATAAGAACATACATATCAATAATCACCTGTAATGTGAATGGACTAAATCCCCCAGCCAAAAGACGTAGATGGGCTGAATGGATACAAAAACAAGACCCGTACATATGCTGTCTTCAAGAGACCCATAGGGACACATACAAATTGAAAGGGAGAGGATGGAAGAAACTATTTCATGCAAACAGGGATCAACAGAAAGCTGGAGGAGCAAGACTCATATCAGACTTTAAAATGAAGAATACTTTCAGGGACAAAGAAGGCCAATTACATAATGACCAAAGGATCAATCCATGAAGATGATATAACAATTTTAAATATCTATGCATCCAACGCAGGTTCACCACTATATATAACGCAACCGCTAACAACCTTAAAAGGACAAATTGACAATAACACAATCATCGTGGGGGACTTGAACACCCCACTTACAGCAATGCACAGATCAACCAGACAGAAAATCAATAAGGAAACACAAGTCCTGAATGATGCATTAAACCAGATGGACTTAAGAGATATTGATAGGACATTTTATCCAAAAGCAACGGAATACACATTCTTCTCAAGTGCACATGGAACAGTCCCTAAGATGGATCACATCCTGGGCTACAAATCCAACCTCGGTAACTTCAAGAAAATCGAAATCACATCAAGCATCCTTTCCGACAACAACGCTATACGGCCGGAAATCAACAACAAGCAAAAAACTGCAAAAAACGAAAACACATGGAGGCGAAACAACATGCTACTCAACAAGCAATGGATCACTGAAGCAATCGAAGAGGAAATTAAAAATTACCTGGCAGCAAATGACAACAAGATACAACACTCCAAAACCCTTGGGATGCAGCAAAAGCCGTTCTAAGAGGAAAGTTTATATCCAAACAAGCCCACCTCAGGAAACAAGGAAAAGCTCAAATAAACAAGATAGCTCTACATCTGAAGCAGCTAGAGCAAGAAGAACAGACAAGACCTAAAGTTAGTAGAGGGAAGGAAATCATAAAGAGCAGAGCAGAAATCAATGACATAGAAACAAAGAAACCCATCGAAAAGATGAATGAAACGAAAAGCTGGCTCTTTGAAAAGATCAACAAAATTGATAAACCCCTAGCCAGACTTATCAAGCAAAAAAAAGAGAGGACTCAAATCAATCAAATTAGAAATGAAAACGGAGAAGTAACACGGACATCACAGAAATACAAAGGATCCTAAGAGACTACTATCTGCAACTATATGCCAATAAAATGGAAAAACTAGAAGAAATGGGAAAATTCTTACATAAGTACGATCTTCCAAGACTAAACCAAGATGAAGTAGAAAAGACAATTGGACCAATCGCAAGAACTGAAATTGAAACGGTGATTTAAAAACTTCCAACCAACCAAAGTCCAGGGCCAGATGGCTTCACAGACGAATTCTATCAAACATTTAGAGAAGAGCTAACACCTCTCCTTCTGAATCTATTTCCAAAAATTCCAGAAGAAGGGATACTCCCAAACTCATTCTATCAGGCCACTATCACCCTGATACCACAACCAGACAAAGACACCACAAAAAAAGACAACTACACGCCAATTTCACTGATGAACATCAATGCAAAAATCCTCCACAACATACTAGCAAACCGCATCCAACAATACATTCAAAGGATTGGACATCATGATCAAGTGGGATTTATCCCAGGGATGCAAGGGCTCCTCAATATCCTCAAATCCATCAGGTGATACACCACATTCACAAACGGAAGAAGAAAAACCATATGATCCTCCCAATAGATGTCGAAATAAAGCCTTTGACAAAATCCAACACCCATTTCTGATAAAAAAACCCTTCAGAAAGTGGGCATAACAGGAACCTACCTCAACATGATAAAGGCCATATATGACAAACCCACAGCAAACATCATTCTCAATGGCGAAAAGCTGCAAGAATTCCCGTGGAGATCAGGAACAAGACAAGGATGTCCGCTCTCACCACTACTCTTCAACATTGTTCGGGAAGGCCTAGCCACAGCCATCAGAGAAGTAAAAGAAATAAAAGGAATCCAAATTGGAAAGGAAGAAGTGAAACTTTCCCTATTTGCAGATGACATGATACTATACCTAGAGAATCCTCAAGACTCTACCAGAAAACTGTTAGAGCTCATCCACCAAATTGGCAAAGTCGCAGGATACAAAATCAATACACAGAAATCAATGGCATTTCTGTACACTAACAATGAAAGAGCAGAAAGAGAAATTAGGGAAGCAATCCCGTTTACCATTGTATCCAAAAAAAAAAAAAAAAACCTAGGAGTAAACCTACCTAAAGGGACAAAAGACCTGTACTCTGAAAACTATAAGCCACTGATGAAAGAAATCAAAGATGACACCAATAGATGGAAAGATATACCATGCTCATGGATTGGAAGAGTTAATATTATCAAAATGACTATACTACCCAAGGCAATCTACAGATTCAATGCAATCCCTATCAAATCACCAAGGAGTGTTTTCACAGAACTCGACCAAAATGTTTTAAAGTTTCTTTGGAAGCACAAAAGACCCACACTAGCCAAAGACATCCTGAAAAAGAACAATGGAGCTGGAGGAATCAGGCTCCCGGACTTCAGACTCTACTACAAAGCAACAATCATCAAAACCGCATAGTACTGTCACAAAGACAGAAATAGAGATCACTGGAACAGGGGAGAAAGCCCAGAGGTAAACCCACACACCTACAGCCAACTCATCTATGACAAAGGAGGCAAGAATATACAATGGAGAAAGGACAGCTGGTTCCGTAAGTGGTGCTGGGAAAACAGGACAGCCACATGGAAAAGGATGAAAAGAGAACACTCCCTAACACCATACACAAAAATGAACTCCACATGGATGAAAGACGCAGATATAAGACCAGACACTATCAGACTCCTGGAGGAAAACATAGGCCAAACACTCTGATATAAACGGTAGCAACATCTTCTCGGATCCACCTCTCACAGTATTGACAACACAAACAAAAAGGTACAAATGGGACCTAATCAAACTTCAACGCTTCTGCACAGCAAAGGAAACCCTAAACAAAACAAAAAAGACAACCCACAGAATGGGAGAAAATCTTTGGAAGTGAAGGGACTGACAAGGCATTCATGCCCAAAATTTATAAACACCTTCTGCAGCTCCACACCCACAAAACAAACAACCCCATCGAAAAACGGGAAGAAGATCTAAACCGACAGTTCTCCAAAGAAGACATACAGATGGCCAAGAAACACATGAAAGGATGTTCGACATCACTCATTATTAGAGAGATGCAAATCGAAACCTCTCTGAGGTACCACCTTACACCAGCCAGAATGCCCATCATCCAAAATCTACAAACAATCAGTGCTGGAGAGGGTGCGGTGAAAAAGGAACCCTAGTACACTGTTGGTGGGATTGTCAATTGGTGCAACCATTGTGGGAAGCAGTATGGAGAGTCCTCAGAAAACTAAACACAGAACTCCCATTGGATCCAGCAATCCCACTCCTGGGCATCTACCCAAAAAAGCCGTGACTCGCAAAGACATATGCACTCCAATGTTCATTGCAGCACTATTTTCAATAGCCAAGACATGGAAACAACCTAAATGTCCATCAACAGAGAAGTGGATCAAGAAGATGTGGTACATATACACAATGGAATATTACTCAGCCTTTAAATGGAGCAAAACACTGGCATTTTTTTTGCAACATGGATGGACCTAGAAACGATCATGCTAAGTGAAGTCAGCCATACAATGAGACACCAACAACAAATGCTTTCACTGATCTGTGGAATCTGAAAAAAGGATAGACTGAACTTCTCTGCAGAAGAGATGCTGACTCACAGACATTGAAAAAAATTGTGGTCTCTGGAGGAGACAGTTTGGTGGGTGGTGGGATGTGCTTGGGCTTTGGGATGGAGATCCTGTGGATTCAGATTGTTATGATCATTATACAACTACAGATGTGATAAATTCCTTTGAGAAATATATGTGTGTGTGTATGTGTACACACATATATATGATTAAAGACAATATTACCATCCAATTTAGTCGAGCATCTCATGACTAAGAGGAAGGAAACCACTGTGCATCAATGCTAAATAGTAAAGAGATGCAAAGCCCAAACTAAATCTCATTCGTTATACAGGTAAGTTCATACAACGTATTATAGGCATCTTTTCAAGATAAAACTTTGCACTCTCTCCTATGGTTGTGATTCAAGGTACAGTTTGCAATTTGGAGCTCAGAGACACCTGAATTAGGCTGTCTTCCCCTGATAGCCCCAAAGGTGACTTCTTTCATATATGATCCAGCCATTCTAGCACCCCAAAATTCTCAGCCACGGTTTAATGAGACATTTTAAATTCTTAACATGAACTCCTATTTTTTTCACATATACATAATAATTTATCAGCCAATCCCCCACAAAATCTGCATGTGTAAATCTAAGGGCATGTCCTGTGAAGAAAATAGACACTAACATTCTCCAAAAAAAAAAAAAAAAAATCAGGAGAAATCACTGTCAAATTTCATGAAACTACATTTTGTGGAGTGTCTATCTTCATGAAATGTTTACTGAAAGGAAAATTCATGACCATTTGTTAATACAAAGCATTCTGACTTAAGAACTGCATTACACTAAGACATAGTGCCAAACTAGACACTCTTTCTAGTTGTGAAAATATTCCTTCCTTAAATGTGATAAATATGGAAAGCATCATGTATTTTTGACACATATTAAATATTTACCAAAGCTGGAATGGGAAACCACTCACAACATTTTTGTAACACTTCTTTCAGCCATGAAGCCACAGAAATTCTTACCAAACATGAGGTCTCTTTGTGCAAAGGAGCAGCTTGTTATCCCATATTAAGACCACTTCATAAAATCTAGGTCCTATTTTATGTTGCTACTCCTTTGTTTCTGGACTCCTACACAATAATGTTCAGAAAACCAGATCAATGCACCCAAACTGCTGAGACCCTTATATTTTCCAAATAAGAACCAACTCTCTGGAACAATGATGGCCCTGACTACCTTTTAGCTTTGTAAGTTCCACCGCACACCATACCTTGGCAAATTCTCACCCTCTCCACCTACCCCTCCATGACCCTATCTTGGAACAGTCTCACCCTTTCCTCATATGCACATTTTACAGCCTGAGGCTAAGCCTGACACTGGTTACCTCAGCCACAAGCCCCTAGGAAACCTGCAATCCCATAATGCCAGGAAGGCCTAGCCTTCTCACACATCCCCTGGCCATTTCCTGGTCACAAAACCTATGGGAAACCTCAATGCTCCTGACTCTATGCCCTACTTATTTCCTCACCAAAACCCCTCCGCCTATTTCCTGTTCTAACAAAAGAAAAAAAAAGACTACGATTCCATATAATCTTGGATTATATCCTTTGGCTCTTTCAAGAATGGCAAGTTTCCTCTTACACTCATATAAGTCGTTTTTCTTATAAACTCTCTTGTTATGACTTATCTCCTACTTGTTGGATTTCCTTAATGGTATGGGCCTTACATAAACACAAAATCGCTACTTCATGAATGCTTAGCATATATTGATAGACATACAAACAAGAATCATATTTGCTGTGCTAATATGACTATGAAAATGTCAGGTTCCCAGCAGCGTGGAGACAGACCCCCATTGATCCCATATATATGGCTGTTCAAATTGGACACCTGCTATGGACAACCTATCCCAGAATTGGTTGCTCAGTTTGTGCAGCAAGAACCAACGGACTGAGGAAAACACCTGGAGGCATATGTTAACTTCTATAGTGATGAACTGCTCTCTGTCATGGGACTTGTCCCCCTACTCCTCCCTTGACCTTCCCCTCCTCTTTCTTCATTGTTCCCATCAAAGATCCTGCCGTGAACTCCCACCCCAGATTCCTGCCACAGATCCTTTATAAGCCTAGCCCCTCCTCACAGTCAAGGCTGGTGCCCGCCTGAGCCATTAATAAATCTCTCCTGTTTATCAAATGCCCTTGCCCACTCCTCCCTCAGCAAACTTCACATATGGTGCTAAACCCCAAGCGGGCATGATACGAGAATGGGAATCAGATCAGTGGTGCCCCAAACTCCTGGGTTTGAAAGCCAGAGAGCAGCAGGCAGGGGCAGCTCTTCCTGGCTTAACCTCTGGAACCCACCCAGGTTTGGGCCCCTGATCCAGCCACCTCTGCACCAGTCCTCTCCTGCTCAGTCAGGCAGAAACCCCTAACGGGGAATTCCACCTTTCCATGACTGACTCTGCATCCAGCACTTGCCTTCTTATACTTGGGTGAGAAAATGTCACTTTTCTGGGTCTCCTGTCAGCATGGCTCTTGGGCCCCAGTTCCTCTGGCACATCAGAGTACAACCTTCTGCAACAAAGCATCACCCTAGGTTTGTAGAATGCATAGACACTTGGCCCCATCCCTCTCATCTGGGGACACCCACATCAGTGCAAATCCTCTCTCTCTGTCCCTCAGCATCCACTATCCAGACTTTAGAGACACTCAGCCTAAGAAGTGGCACTCCCTAAGGTGGCCCCTTCCTTACCCCACATCCCCTCTTAGTCCTCATCATGGCGAAGAAGCCCTCCACTCCTCCACAGAACACACCTCTTGGCTGCCTCTTATGGAATTTAGGTATTCCTAAGAGGAAATGTTAGGTCCAAGTATATTTACTTCTTCTGTAACTCCGCGTGCACAGAATAAACATTAGCTAATGGCTCCCAATGCTCCCAAAATGCCACTTTCAATTTTTTTCTATAGTGATGTTGTATTTGTTTTTCCATTATAGCTGGTCCACAGTGTTCTGTTCACGTTCTGCTTCATCACTGTACAGCGTGGTGAGCCCCTTCCACATACATGTATGTATTCTTTTTTCTCCCTTTATCATGCTCCACCCTGAGGGACCAGACAGAGATCCTAGGGCTACACAACAAGATCCCATTGCTAATCCAATCCAAAGGCACTAGAAGGCATCTATTAACCCCAAGCACCCCATCCATCCCACTCCCTCCCTCTCCCTCTCCCCCTTGGCAACCACAAGTCCACATTCAATGTAAATAGCTTGAGTGACCTCAAAAACATTTGTCACTGTAATGACGAGTGGCATGAAAGTCGCTGTGTCTTTACTCTCAGCCCACAGGCCTCCCTCTGTTCCCCCTGTTTCACATTTCAAATTCTTCTCCATCATTCATGTCATATTCCCTCTCATTCTGACAGCTCCTGCTTTGATCCTGCAGACCATTATTCTCCACAATACAAATCTCTCCATGCCTCCAGCTCTCCCCCAACACAAAATCCTCCACTCCCCTACCCAAGTTGTCCTCAGCTTCTCCGCATCCTAACCCAGATACTGACGCCTCTTTCTCTCCTCCTCATACACAGTTCTGTACCCAGCTTCCTCCTTCTCCAAACACCTCCCAACCAGCTCCTTTGGTCCCTTGAGGGGGAGTTGCCAGCACTGGAGGGATTGCCCAGGTCCATGTCCCTATTTCCATGTCCAACCCCTCCCACTTAAATTGAAAAACAAAAAAGATGAGACTCCTTCTCTTCTGATCCCTCCATCTACATTTAAGGAATTTGAACAAATCACTCAGTACTGTGACCTTACCTGCCATGGTGTTGATGTCACCTTATCCTTCCTCCTCGAACTTGCGGAAAAGGAAAGGGTCTGGTTAGCCACTCAGGCCCACACAGATGACCTCTGCTGGCAAAACAAGAACCAAAGAGTGCGGGCAGTAGCAGTCCCAAGTCAGGATCCAAACTGGGACTCTCCAGTTGATTCCCAGGCCTTCAGACACCAGAGTCACATGGTAACTTGTCTCATAGGAGGACTATGTGAAGCAGGTCTTAACTAAAAAAAGAAGAAGAAATTAGACAAACCCACATGAAAAACCTGCTCTCCTTCCTGATTAACACAGGCACTTCAAAAAGATACATAGTTAGACCTTTCCCATTTGGAGGGAATCTTTCCTTCCACACTCCCTTCATCTCTCAGTCTGTCCCTGACATAAGGCACAGATTACAAAAGTGGGAGGATGGCCCTCAAACCCCTCAGCAGGATGTATTCACCCTCACCTTCAAGGTCTTTAATAATCAGCATAAAGAGGCTGAAAGCCAACACTTAAAAAGAGATCGGGCTAAATACAAAATGCAGGCAACTGCCATTCAGCGCTCCCCCAAATATCAGCTCTCTCCCCTGGACAATGGCTCTAAAGCACTCCAGGCCCATGCTGCAGGTGTGATAAGAGAGGCCACTGGAAACCTCTCAGGGGAGGACCACATCTCTCCCTGCAGAGAGATCAGAATCCTTGGACCTCAACAGGCCAGGTCACCTTGGCAGGATCACAGAAGACTGAGGGTGCCCTGGAAACCCCTGGATCCCGGACCCACAACTACTCCTCGGGTGAAGCACCAGGTAATTCTGCTAGTTGTAGGTAAGCTGGTATCCTTTCTTATCAACACAGGGGCCACTTACTCAGCACAACCTGAATTAACAGGTCACAAACACCCCTCTCAAGTCTCTATTGTGCATGTTGGTGGTCTCATCTCCAAACCCTTACCAAAACCCCTTCCAAACTGCACCCCATCAGGGACACCCTTTAGCTGTTCTTTCCTGATATTAACCAAGTGCCCAGCCCCAACTCTTGGCAGAGATATTTTATCTAATTTCAGAGCCTCCCTCAGACTTCTCACTCCTGTCTCTCTTTCCAAGCCCTCTCTCCTCCCCCTTGCTCATCTAGAACATGATAAGCTACCTCTCCCAGCCTCCGTTCTTTTGCCCTGGTTATGGGACACCTCCACCCATTCCATAGCTCAGCAGCTTGCTCCCGTTCAAACTGAGTTAAAAGACAAGTCCGCAAACCTCTGCCAACCTCAATACAGGCCCCTGATCGAAGTCACTAATGGAATCGTAGGCATAACCAGGGTCCATGTCCCCTTCCCATGTCTGACCTGTACACTAAACTAATCCAGACCCGGGGACCAGTGAAGGGCATGCCATTCTTTCAGTCCCTTTTATCAGCCAGCCTTCCCCTGACAGACATTTACACATATTAGGACAGGGCCCACAAACTCCATGCCTGGACTAATTGACAGGGCCTTTAAGACTCAGGGAAGAGGCTCCTAAGTTCTGAGGGAAATGTTTTCTGCCCTTAAGGAGACAAAGTCATCCCAAGAGAAATTTGCCTGTGTCCTTGAGATGCAGGTGTTCTGCCTGGACATCTGGAAGCCTTAGCTCCACCATCTTTCTGAAATAGAAATTTCAGGAATAGGGGTACATTTTGCAAGTTGAATTCTCAGGGTCAAGGAGAAATCGTATGCCTTTTGTTCTAAACATTATTAAAAGATGTTTAGCCACCTAGACAAGTGACCTTGATTTGTTCCATCTGTCAGGGACCCAGTTTGAAGCCAGTGTCTCTTGCAGCTGATGGGTTTCACACAGGTGTACCTTATTCATGGCTGAGACTTTGGAATGGGAAATCTGAGCTTCCTGTTTTGTATGTATCATTGTTTGTGTTGTGCATGTGTGGCCTTGCCAAAATTACTTCATCAAAAAGCTCTACTTAATTGGCTTGAAGGAAATTAAGCTCTTATACAAACTCCCAAAGTACATAAGGTAAGGTAATTTTAGATTCACATGAACTGGAAAATATTCCGTGTTAAATTAACATCTGATATTAAAGTTAAAGTAGGTTGATCTAACTTAAATGGGCATGTCTTCAGAGTCATTGGCAGAAGCTTTTCTTATTGCACCTAGGTTTGATTAAAGTCAAATCGGATGCTGAGGCTTCAGTTACTAAGAAGGGACAGCAACATCACTTAAGACTATTATCGGTGTTTTGGTGCTATGCTGTGATGTTCTGTACCAGGAAACACATACCTTTAGAAGTGATAAAAAGTCCACCCAGACAAGTAGACATTGTGTTTTCAGTAAAGAAGGAAGGAGGAATGGAATTGCATTCTATTAAGGGAACAGAAAGTAAGTCTGTCGTGTAGCTTGTTATTTTGAATGGAAAGCTAGCAGACAGAATAATACGGATACAGAAAGTGATGGAAGATTTCTGCGAAGTGGACACTAGACAGGATTTCCAAGCTTGGTCGGGACTGACTGGGAGTTTAAAGTTAAAAAACAAACAAACTTTAAATGTAAGCTCGTGTAAAACTTGAATTAGGTTTCTGTCTCTCTGCTAAAAGAAAGGTTTCTGAACCTTCTTAACCTTACCTTGTTCATACTCTTGATAACAGGTTACATGAATCGATTGGCCTTTAATTTGTATTTGCTTTTGAAATCCTTTGTTTCGTTGGTTGAGTGACTAGGTAATGTTTTACAATAAAGTGAGATTCTACTTGGCCAGGTGTTTAAAATTTGCATTCTCTCTCTCTGTGTGTGTGTGTGTGTGTGTGTGTATTTGCAAATTTCCTAAGTGTAAATTACCGTGTTACAGGGGAGAAATTGTCGGATGGAAGGTATGAACCCAATCTATAAAGATATAGCTCACAACTTACTCCCTCCTTCTCAGACATTTGCCATCCTGATGACCTTGTAGCATGGGAAAAGTGTGCCCCTAAATCAGAGGAGGGAAGATAGGTAAGGAACAGCTGTGAATTCAAGAGCCATGACTGTGGGAAATCCAAGAGGCAGCCTGGTTCTTCCTGGCTCCCCAGAATACACATTAATGAAAAGAAATGCTTTGAAAATATGTTCTCCATTTGGGGTATTCCTTCTACAGTTTTGGGTTGACAATGTCTGGTGAAAATGAGGATCATTTTAGAGACAATCTTGTGACTCATACTCTAGTTCTGTGTTTTGAGGTTAGGGTTCACTTTCTAAAACTCACTTCCCAAATAGTTCTTTGAGGCTGTGTTACAATATTTCAATGTTTAAGGGGGGTACTAAGAACAAAATCTCAGCATGTGAAGCTGAGTGCTGCAATCTGTCTCTGGGAGAATATCTGATGCCCCACGATAACCAGGGGGTTATACATTCTGGGAAAGTATCATTTAAAGGGTTGTCTCCAGCCTAGATGGAAGGTCTCTTGTCAGGAATACTTAAGTACCATATGCACAAGCAAAGTGAATAAAATAACTCTGAAAATCTCTAGTTCCCTCTTAAGAAGGACATCCACATTGCACGGGTCTACAGAGAGAACTACTGACATCAAACTCACCCTAAAACAAGGCCCTAATAACAAAAACACCAATGCCTGGACAAAAAGAAGTCACCATCAGAAGGACACCACTATCCCAAGATTGCCCCCCCCCCATGACCACATGGTCATTTGTTGACCTTCTCATCTACCTTGGCGGGTTTCTCCCCTCCAAGGCTCTTCTCAGTGATGTTCCTAGGTGGGATCCCCTCACCTGGCCAACTAATACCTGCTCTCACAAGGGCACAATTATGTTTCCTTCAACTGTTACTCAAGCTCAATCATCAAGTAAGACTTTAGCCAAGTGACATAACTCTCCTGGGCTACATTAATCGAAATTTAAAGGCTCCCTTGTGTTGGGAATGTTTAAACTATCTAGGGATAACCAGCCCAAGAACACTGGGGAGTACAGCTGAGTGGACAAGTCAGAATGAAATTTCCTTTAAAGAGAAGGAACAGACTAATCCAGCTGAACAGCGATAAAACAGGGCTGTTTTGTGTGAAGCTTTTCAATTTTCATTTATGACTTTATGAATACTGCTTTCCACATAATTTTTAAGAGACCACAAATATTTTCATATATTATTCCACTCCTTATCAGAATAGGTTAATTTGTTTTTATTGCCACCAATATATTGTTATATTTTCTACTGCACAGCATGGTGAGCCAGGTACATAGACATGTTTATATTATTTTCTCATATTATCATGCTCCATCACAAGTGAGGAGACATAGTTCCCAGGGCTACACAGCAGGATCTCACTGCTTATCCATTCCGAAGGCAAGAGACTGCGTCAATGAACTCCAAGCTCCCACTCAATCCCACTCTGTCCCAGTCCCCCTCCCCCTGGAAACCACAAGTCTATTCTCAAAATCCATGTTTTTCTCTTCTGTGGAAAGCTTCACTTGTGCTCTAAAATAGACACCAGATATAAGGGTTATCATGTGGTCTTTGTTTTTCTCTTTCTGACTTCCTTCTCTCAGCATGAGAGTCTCTAGGTTTATGTTTTATTCACTGTCTCCACAAAATTGCTGTCTCTTGCATTTCCAGAAGTGTAACTGAGTCACTGAAAATGATATATAGTTCCATATGAGATCAGTGGTCTCTAGATATGGGAACATGCAACAAGAGGGAATATTTTCCTGGACCATAATAGACGAGGAAGATGGGTGGTCCAGAGACTTTTGGCTACTCCTAGTATGGCTTTGTCCAGGACTAGCACATTTAATGGCCTATCTGTGACATCATTGCCAGACCTAGCAATGTTCATTGCTGGCACTGTGAGATGAAATGGTCATGAAATGCCTCCCCAAACTATGGTCAAATGTACGACCATGGGGGAGTATGGCCAATTGTGACCACAAGTTAGCACTTGCCTAGAGACTCTCCGTGCAGGAAAACTTGAGGCACAGCAGCTGTTTACCTGCAGCACCAGCTGAGCAGAGCTCAGGGAGGTGAGCAGCGGTGAGGCACAGGCCTTCAGACCGATTTCAGGTGAGGATTTGTATGGGCCCAAATTCTTGCATCTTCTCTCATCTAGAAATACAGAGATCATTGACCATGGCAACTGCATGGGCCAATAGGGAGAAAAGGCAGAATGGAGTAGCTGTGGGTCAGACATCCATGGAAGACTAGGAAATCTTATGGAAGTAATTTCAGGCAAGCCTTTGTATTGCCAAGAACTTAGGGTTTATGTGCCCTGTCAGACGTGATGACACCAGCTGTTCTCAAAGCAGCATCAGCTGGCAGCAGCAACCTTATATTTTCAAGGTCTTCTCTTATAGCAACAGAAAGGAGACAACATGTTTTATGACCAATAGTTCCTGCGGTTTACGTATTAATACCACATCACGTGTTAAAACCTACTCAGATGAAACTACACTCCTCCTTCAACAATACTGGTGTCAACCCATGTTTAATCTTATTTTTCCTTTCTTCCCATCCTCTATGGTAGCATATACCAAGTCCATCCACAAGTACTCCTCACCCCAGGCCAGCAGGAAGCAGATAGAGAAGAGTAGACATTCATCCCTATCCCATATAATGGAAGGCTTCAATGAGAGGAGCCCAGGAGGATGGAGACAGACCGCCATACACCCCAACTATTGCTGCTCACCTGAGAGACTTGCTGTGGACACCCCTCCCAGAATGTGGATGTGCAAGTTGGGCAGCAAGAAACGAGGACCTGTGGGAAGCAACTGCCTGCACAGACTAACTGCCTACACGGATTAACTGTGCTCTGTCATGGGACTTGAGTCCCTACACCTCCCTTGACCTTCCCTTTCTTCTCCATTTTCCCTGCCGCAAGGTCCCACCGTGGATTCCAACCACAGACTCCCACCACAGATGCTTTATAAGTCTAACACCTCCTTGCAGTCAAGGCTGATGCCATCGTGGGCTCTGCCCAGCCCCCTCAGAGACCCTAATAAATTCCTCTTGTGCACTATTTGGCCTTGTGCATTCCTCCCTCAGCAACCTAACGGAAAATGTTTGGAATATTGTTTAACACACAGACTACTTGCGTAGGATACACAGAAAACTCGATATAATAAAATCAGTGATACCAGATCACTGTCAGTTTTTAACAATGTGACAACATTATGGTATAAGTTTTAGAGTATTCAGTTCAAGGGCATATATAATCTTCAGAATGTGGTGCACCCATCAATTCCTCAGTCCACATTGTATCAATCCACAAGGAAATCTCATACCCTTTGGATGGTACTTCCCCACATTTCCTCTCCTAACACAAGCAACCATCAATCTTTTTTTTGTCTCTATGGCTATAGATATTTTGCCTGGTGCCCAGGGCCCTTCCATGTCTTGGTTAGTGATAAAGGTCATGGTTTGTTTTGTTTTGTTTTGTTTTTGATTGTGTATTTGTTTTTTTTTCTTTTCTTTTTGTCTTTTCATTTTTTGGACTGTACCTGGGGCATGCAGAAGTTCCCAGGCCAGGGATTGAACCCATAGCACGGCAGAGATCAGAACACTTTTGTAACAAGCTAGCCACCAGAGAACACTGGCTATGTTTTTCTGAATATAAATACTGAACAGATTCTAGTTATACACTCTCAAGAGCTGCATAACTTTTGTTTCACTTTGCCACTTTTTTTCTTCCATTTACAAGGCCTTACCTAAGAGGCACAAGTGCGTATGTGCCCAAGAGAGAACTTGCGTTTACTTCAGGGATGAAATGGATTTATATATTTATGTGATTTTTTATTAAAAAGATTCCATTGGAATAGGATCTCATTTGCTGATCTCATTTTTTTTTCTCTCTTTGGGTTACTGTTCAAGTACGGAGCTCATATTTTATATTAACTGGGCTAATTTCATAGAGAAGTAAACCCTGACTGAAGGTGATGCTCAGATTGCTAGGAGACTAGAGTCTTGTGATGTCACAGCTACTCAGGCTGGCAACCATTTTGATGGATTGGATAGTTTATCTGTGTAGGCTTACCAAAGCAGCATTTAAAACTGCAGAGTTCAAAAGCCATGCAGGTGAGGAAAGTAGCTGAACAGAAAAAAATCTGAGATGGCAAATGCTCCTTCAGAAATTCAAGGTGTGTCTCCTAAAGATGAATCAACTGGTTCAGAATCCTCCATTACATCTCCATGGTGTGATAACTCAATCACTGGGGACTTGGACTTGAAGTCTCAGATTGAAGAAAAAGCTTTCCAGGCTTTGTCTGAGGGCTCCCTGATGAAGGAGCCATGCCACACATTGTGTGCCTCTGAACCAGATGAAGATAGTGATTTTCTTCCTCTGCTCTTTCCCAGAAAACTTTGGGAAATTGTTGAAAGTGATCGATTTAAGTCCATTTGGTGGGATGAAAATGGAACCTCGATCGTGATTAATGAAGAACGCTTCAAGAAAGAAGTTCTGGAGAGAAAGGCTCCCTTCAGAATTTTTGAAACTGAGAGTATGAAAAGCTTAGTTCGACAGCTTAACCTTTATGGATTTACTAAATTGCGAAGGAATTTTCAAAGACCTGCCTCACTAGCCAACATTCTGGCAGAAGATAATGAAGTCTCTGCTTGGAACAAGGTATTATGAAATGTCCAGTTACTATTTACAGAGGGACATCTGCAAATATGTTCATACATATAGTGTCATAGTAGACCTTGAAAGTGGGATGAAGTACTGCTACGCTTTTAAGTTGAAGGCCACTTGGTCATAAAATATTTGGGGTGATAGAGAAATTTCCTAGCCACCTGGAGCCTTCTCGATGAACCTCACCCAATACAAGCCCCTGAACCTCATACTGTTACTGTAAATACACCAGGCATTTTTATTTAAGGACCATAATTGCCTGTTCCCACTACATAAATTTTTGAAAATGTTAGTAATAGATGAGTATTATTTCCTGACATTAACTCTGTGTGATGAAACAAGTCAGATTTTTATGGATTCTTTGTCCTCGTATCTTTGTTTAAAAAGTCACTAAATACCTTCTCTTTTGGTTTTAGCTGCAGTTCTACCATAATCCAAATTTTAAACGAGGCTGTCCCCATCTGTTGGTGAGGATGAAAAGAAGAGTCAGGGTGAAAAATGCTTCTCCAGTATCGGCTTCTCTACTTCAAGGTTGCAGCAAGAAGCGCTCTAGAACAGGGGGTGATGTGGATAACCATAATTCTGATGTGGTTGCAGAAACTCATGGAGAAGATGCATTTTCAGCCTCTACAAACCTAAATGTGCCTTTAATAAGATGGCCTTCTATGAGCCAGAGAATTTCTAATACAACTACCCCAACTAGAAGTGGTCTTTCTTCTCCATCATCACCATCATTCAGGCCACCAGGACAAATTGTCATGGCTCAACATGCTATTTTTATTTTTTTTTTTTTTTTTTTTTTTTTTTTGTCTTTTTGCTATTTCTTGGGCCGCTCCCGCGGCATATGGAGGTTCCCAGGCTAGGGGTTGAATCGGAGCTGTAGCCACCGGCCTACGCCAGAGCCACAGCAACGCGGGATCCGAGCCGCGTCTGCAACCTACACCACAGCTCACGGCAACGCCGGATCGTTAACCCACTGAGCAAGGGCAGGGATCGAACCCGCAACCTCATGGTTCCTAGTCGGATTCGTTAACCACTGCGCCACGACGGGAACTCCTCAACATGCTATTTTTAGTCAGTTGACCACATTTCACATGCACTCACAAAGCAGCTACTCTCCAGCAAGTGGCCACATCGTGAATTTCATTACAACTACCACGTCCATTTCTCAGTACCACCTTATTTCTAACTTCCCAAGTGGTTATTTTGGACTGAGGGTGCAGCCTTCTCCTTTGCCAACCAGATACCAGAATATATCACCAACTGAGGGCCCTGTGTCTAACCCCCAAGCAGCAGCCCATCCATGGTTCCCAATGCCAATGGCCACTGACACATCTGCTGCCTCGCTTTCAAGTCCAAATCCTCAGTCCTCTTCGTATCTGAACATCACCCTAATTACCACTGACCTATCAAAGGACTATAGGTTATGCAGGAGAGTGAAGATGAACATTTATGCTGGCAAATGTCACCAAATTCCTGCAATTCTGTTATTTCAGCAATAAACTTGTATGTTCATCTTCATAGCTTCAATTTCTTTACTTTTGACACAGTTAAGAGTAAAAGGATGCTGCATTTATTTTTCTAAAATGATTTTTCCATCATAGCTGGTTTACTGTGTTCTATCACTTTCATACTGTGCTGCAAAGTGGCCCAGTCACACACCCACCCACCCAAGACACACACCCACACAATACATATTCTTTGTTTCACATTAAGCTGCATCAAAAGTGACTAGAGATAGTTCCCATTGCTATACAGCGTGACCTCATTGCATACCCGCTCCACATGCAATAGTTTGCATTTTCAACCCCCGAATCCCAGTACATCACAATCCTGCACCCTCCCCCTTGGCAACCAAAACCCTGTTCTCCAAATCCATGGGTGTCTTTCCTGTGGAATGTTTCAGTTGTGCCATATATCACATTCCACACATAAGTGATGTCATATTGTGCTTGCCTTCCTCCTTCTGGCTTACTTCACTTAGTAGGAGTGTCTCCATTTCCAGCCGTGTTGCTGCAAATGGCATTATTCTGTTCTTTTCTTATGGCTGAGTAGTGTTGCATTGTGTATATATACAACATCCCTTAATCCATTCTTTCCAATGGTCATTTAGGTTATTTCCATGTCTTTCCTCTTGTGAATCCGACTGCAATGGACATACATGTGCTTGTAACCTTTTCATGGAAAGTTTTTTTTTTTTTTTTTTTCCCCAGGTGTATCCCCAAGAGTAGGATTGCTGGGTCATATGCTAGTTCTATATTTAGTTTTCTGAAGTGTTTCCATAGCGGTTGTAACAATTTACACTCCTCCCACAGTGTAAGAGAGTTTTCTTTTCTCCATACCCTCTCTAGCGTTTTCTCATGTGTGGACTTGTTAATGTCGGCCATTCTGTCCAGTGTGAAGTGATACCTCATAGTAGTGTAGATTTGCATTTCTCTAATAAACAGTGATGTTGAGAATTTCTTTATGTGCTTGTTGGCCCTCTGTATATTCTCTTTGGAGAAATGTCTATGCAGGTCTCTTTCCCATGTTTCCACTGAGTAATTGGCTGTTTTGTTGTTGAGGTGTATAGGTTGGTTGTAGATTTTAGAGATTGAGCCCTTATTAGTTGCATCATCTGAAATAATTGTCTCCCATTGCAGGTTGTCCTTTTGTCGTTTTAATTGTTTTCAATGGCAGATTATTTTGCCGTTTTTTAATATTTGAAATGCTTGATAATTAAAGAGGAGCATTTGACATGTCCCCTAGCTGTAACTGTTTCAAAAAGGAAAATGGAACTAAGGAAATAGAGAATAGCTGTCAAGAGATTTCTGAAATAGTCCAAGTTGTATTGAATGGGGGTCTCAATTATGAGGGTGTGGAAAAAGGGGCAAATAAAAGTCAATTTGGAAAGGGAAAATACATAGTATTTACTTAGTGTTTTCTCAGCTGCATTATAGTCTATCTGTTACTTCAAATGGAACTTGGATATTAGTTGACAAGATTGTCTTCATTGCAAAGAAAAAAAAATCAATAAATTCCATTGAGTTCCCATGATGGCAAAGAGGTTAACACACCTAACTAGTGTCCATGAGGAAGCAGCTTCACCCTCTGCCCTCGCTCTGTGGTTTAAAGCCCCAGAGTTGCCCTGAGCTGTGATGTGAGTTAAAGATGTGGCTCAGTCCCAGCATTTCTACGGCAATGTAAGGCAGCAGACAGAGCTCTGCTTTGACCCTGACTGGGATTGCCCATATGCCACAGGGGTGGCCCTCAAAAGACAAAAAAAAAGGTATACAATTACTTAAAAAGTACATTTCACACTCCAAACAATAACATATTTTATCTTATCCAGGAACCATGACCATAATTTACACCATAATTGCAACAACAATGTCCACATGACATCATCAGAGATTGCATCACTGTCACCACAGGGTGGTAGTTCATCAGTGAAACATCTACAAAAAAAAAAAGTAGTAGAAAAAAAATGTGGGTGTCATTTTCTGTAAAATCCTCAAACTGATCTAGGTTATTTTTGCCTTTATCTCCACCCCTTTATATGTCCCGATTCACACATAGAGGTTGCTTTCTTCTTTTACACAAAGACAGGCTTAAATACAAATGCTGGCCTTTAACACCAAACCTCAGCCAGGTGAACAGGTCCCTTGAAGATATAGAATCTGCTTGACTTAGCAGCTTCTTGTGTTTCTCTTTTACTGTCTTTCTGGAGTACATTCAGAAGAATTATTTTCAATCAAACCAAGAGTCACCTCAGAGCTATCCTTGGAGTTGAAGGGACCCCACTTTGTCTTAAAAAGCAAGGTGCCATTGTTGCAGAGGGGAAAAGGAGGAGGGGCAGATGCCAAAGGAATCTCCCTGCTCACACATGCACAGGCTTTCAGAGGGCAGGGTGCACCTGGTGCAGGCTACAGGTGGCAAGAAGCCACTTGCTTGTGCTACAGCAGCCTGGACACTTCTAGTGCTGGCTATGGGTGTCCAGATCCCTCTGGTGGGGGCTAAGGGCATAAGGTGGGTAAGTGAGATCTGGTGCCTCCTGAGTGATCTACAGGCAGTGGGGACATCCCAAAGCAGTCATCTCAGAAACCACAGGGAGTCAAGGCCTGCCACCAGTAGGGGTGTGTGATCAGGTCCAATCTCTGACCACAGTCACCTCAGAGGTCAGAAATCAGAGCGGGCACTACAACTGAGCACCACCCAGTATTGTTGTCAACACCCTGGCCATATAACCGCCCTGCAACTGTCAGTGCCAAATGCTCTGACAGTTGCACGGAAGAAGCACCCAGAAGGTTGAACACTGTCTTTGCCAAGACCCTGTAACTAGGAGCAGTGTTGCACCACCTCCTGTGTGGGCTAAGAGGGACAGGCTGCTTCTTATAAGGGTCCTCAGTTGGGGGGGCAAACCACCAGAGGTGTGCATGGCCTGCTACCACTAGGGGTCCAGGAACAGGCACCCCTTGTGGCCCTAATCACCACAGAGGGCACCTCAGAAGAGGTCATTGTGACCAAACACTACCTGTTTCTGCTCCAAGTTCTCTGGGAATTCACAAACCATGCCACTGCCACTGCCACTGCCACTGCCACTCCCAAATGCTCTGGGCACCTCATGATTCTGCAAAAAGCTCATTATCACGCCCAAGGCCTTGAAACAAGGAGTAGCCTGTGCCACCTCCCTGCATGTACTTGCTGCTGCTAAGACCCCAGCAAGAAGGCACTACCAGCCCTACCCACTGCCTCCCTCTCCCTGGAAATACACTCTGCACCCTCGGGATAATGGCGTGCTCACTCCCAAGATTGAGCCAGCAAGAATGCAATCCTCCATGCCCCAAATAAATGGTAACACCCCACAAAATACAAAGGGTTGCTCTTGCCTAGAAGTAACCCTCCAAGACTAGAGTTTGGCTTCCCCAAACTCACAGAAAAAGAAAATCATAGACACGATGAAGAAGCCCAGGAACAATTCCCACGTAAGGTACAGGAGATTTCATGTGAAGCAGAAACAATGCAACAGACCTCTGTAGGCCAAAAGACCCTGAGTTCAAAAGGGGTAGAGTGAATATATACTGAAGGAATGAAGGCTGAATATCAGGGACTTACGAGCACATTACAAACAGTCATGTCAATTACTTTCGAGAGGAATGAGGAAATTTAGGGGAAAATAGGGAAAAATTAGAAAAGTCTTTTGCAGATAGCCAAACTGGGCTAAAGGCACTAAAGGGCAGAGTGAAGAGTGCAGAGGAATGAATTAGTGACATGGAAGATAGCATAATGGAAATCACCCAATCAGGACAGCAGGCAGAAAACTACATGAAAACACATGAAAGCAACATAAGAGATCTATGGGGTAGCATAACAGGGGTCCATCTATGCATTACAGCACTTCAAGAAGCAGAAGAAAAAGAAAAGTGGATTGGAAATATATTGGAAGAAATTATGTCTCAAAATTTTCCCAAACTAAAGGAAACAGGTATCAAAATACAGTAATCACAGAAGGCACAAAACAGGCTGAACACAAATATGCCCACACCTAGACCTACTATAATGGAAATGGCCAAAGATAAAGAGAGGATTCTAAAGGCAGCAAGAGAAATACAACACATTAACTATAAGAGAACCCGCAAATCACCTAATTCCTCTACAGAAACACTACAGGCCTGAAGAAATTGGCAAGCTATACACAAATACCAAAAGGAAAAACTCTGAAGCCTAGAGTACTCTTCCCAGCAAGACTATCATTTATTTATTTATTCATTTACGTATGTTTTATTTATTTATTGAGTATCATTTGAACTGGAAAGGGAAACAGAGAATTTCTCCAACAAACAAAAGCTAAACGAGTACACCAATACTAAACCCATTCTAAAAAAATACAGAACTGGCTAGAAGAAGAAGAAGAAGAAGAAGAAGAAGAAGAAGAAGAAGAAGAAGAAGAAGAAGAAGAAGAAGAAGAAGAAGAAGAAGAAGGAGAAAAAAGAAGACAGAACATATACAGATTGGAAAGCAGACACTTAAGTCAGCCAGCATACATCACCAAAACAAACAAACAAACAAAAATCTACTCGAAAAGTGATGAGAAACACAAGGAACACCAAAAGGACAAACTCGAAGATCTCAAAGAAGAAATTCAAAAGCATAGAGTGTAGGTAAGGAAGTATGAAAATATAGACACCTATTTTTAAATATCGTGTTGCAGCCTATATGACTACGAGGCTAATGCAAGCAGATGTAGGAAGTGGTTAACCTACTTGAAAAACAGGGAAACCACAAATCAAACCAAACATTACATTCATGAAAACTAAAAAGAAATGTATCCAAGCATAAAATAAATGGAAATCATCAAAAAAAAAAGAATGAGGAAAAAAAAAAAAACCAAGGTAATACAACGAATCAACTGAAAAGCAAGGTTTAACATGGGAATAAATACATGTTTCTCAATAATTACCTTAAGGGTCAATGGACTGAATACTCTGATCAATAGACACAGAGCAGCAGATTGGATCAAAAAGCAAAAACATACAACCTGCTGTCTGAAAGAGACTCCCTTTAGAGCAAAGAACACGTATAGACTGAATGTGAGAGAATGGGACATCATATTTCAATGGTCAAGACAGGAAAGCAGGAGTTGTGATACACATAGTAGAAAAAATAGACATTGAAACAAACAAAGGCCATAGAGAAAGATAAAGAAGGACACAATTTCAGAGAGCCCAGATGGTGAGAGAGTAGGGGGATTTGTTCACCTCTCCCACAGATGCAACAAAAAATACACATCTACATGTAAAATGACTCACACAGAACAGCAACTGAACGCTGGCCGAAGAACTGAAACCTCCAAAAATGGGAAGAATCTCTTGACACAACTGCATAAAGCAACAGAAAAGAGGAGAGAGAGAGAAGGGGCATCAGGACTGGACTCCTGAGAGGGAAAGGTGAAGGAGAAAGGGAACCCAATCCCTGGAAACTCACCGAACCTGCGAAAAGATCAGCTGAGTCCAAGGGATCTCCAAGATGCCACGAAAAGTGCATCAGCAGGTCAGAGGACTGAGAGGCAGTATGAGAGCCACACAGATCATCAGAACCGCTGGCACAGGTCCCAAAGACTGAGATGCTTTGGTGGGGACGGGGTGCCAAGCCCTAGGTTTTGGAGGTGAGTCCCTGGGAGCAGGCTGGGATTGGTGGTGTGGAGACAGCATAAGAGATGAGGAAGTGGTGCCCCAGGGGTGAAGGGTTGCAAAGTGCTAAGGGCTGGGGACTGGAAAGCCACAAGAGAGGGAACCCAGGAGAAGGTCTGGGCCTGCAGGAGAGACATTGCACCGTTGTTGGGGAGGGGAGAGCAGGATGTGTGGGCCACCAGAGAATACTCCTTGCTCCACAGCATTTTCACT
Organism: Sus scrofa; assembly: GCF_054392235.1. Taxonomy (NCBI): domain Eukaryota; kingdom Metazoa; phylum Chordata; class Mammalia; order Artiodactyla; family Suidae; genus Sus; species Sus scrofa. Next base: position 13,686,746 of record NC_139402.1, read on the forward strand.
TGCACAACAGCTAGTAGAGCACAGAGGGCATTCCCAGCACATCCCCCGCTTCCACCACGGGCATGCCCGGGGAGAAGCCACATTCCTTCTGCAGTGGACTTGGCCCACTACCCATGGGAAGGCAACCACCTCCTTGGTGTTCCACCCACAGGAAGTGCCCCACTGCCCTGGTGCACCCCAGCATTCTCCTCCCCAAATCAGGAAGTTCACCACCACAGCAGCAGGAACAGGCCAGCCCACCCTTGGGAAGGGCTCTGCTGACACAGCGTGAGAGAGCCAGCACCGCCACCCTCGGGAAGCCCCTACTGCTGTTGACCACTAGGGCAAGACGCTCCCGGCCATGGGGAGTGAACGTCCTCCACGGCATGCGCCGGCCAGCCCTCCCCACCCTTGGGAAGCCCTCCACTGCTGGAGAGAACCACAGGCAGCTGTCCCTGGCTGCAGGAAGGGCACCAACAATGGGACGTACACCACACTAGGAGAGACATTGCACCATTGTTGGGAGTAGTGCACTTCCACCATGACAGGCACTGGCCAGCCCTGCATGCCCTCAGGAAGCCCTCCAATCTTGTGGCACAACCCATCAAGCCCTACCTGGCTTCAAGAAGTGCACTGCCAAGGCAGAACACTCTGGCCAGCCCCACCCAGCCTACGGAAGCTCCCCACCAGAGCAGCACAACCCAGCCACACTGACTGCCCACAGGAAGCACCTAACCACGGTCGTGTGACCCCGCCAGCCATGCATGCCCTCAGGAAGAGCCCAACCACCACCATGTGCCCTGACTGTGCCAAACTACACTTTGGCTCCCCCAAATTCACACAAAAAAGAAAACACAAGCAAGATGAAGAAGCTCAGCAAACATTCCCAGTTTATGCAACAGGAGAATTCACCTAAAACCTCCAACACTGAAAGAGTCTGACAGACTTTGAGTTCAAAATGCAGAGTGAAAGTACTAAAGAAATTCAGAGAAGATAAGCACTGTAACACAGACTCCCTCAGAAAAGAAATAGAAAACATAAGGTGGAGCCAAGAATATCTAGAGAATGCATTTGCAGACCTACAATGTGAGCTAAGGGCAGTAAGGGCTGGAAGGAATAATGCAGGGGAACGTATCAGTGATGTGGAAGATAGAAGAAAGCAAATCACTCAAACAGGAGAGCAGACAGAAAAGCAAATGAAAAAAACCCTGAAAGCAATATAAGAGACCTATGGGATAACATAAAGTGGGCCAATCTGTGCATAGTAGGAATTCCAGAAGGAGAAGTAAAAGAAAAGATTATTGAAAACGTATTGGAAGAACTTATGTCTGGAATTATGCCCAGCCATGCGAAGTGCCCCACTGCCCTGACATGCCCTGGGAAACTCCTCACCACATTGGGAAATGCACCACGACCACAGTGGAAACTGGCCAGCCCTGCCTACCCTTGGGAAGTGCCCTGCTGCCATGGGGCAACTCGGCCAGCCCTGTCCACCCTTGGGAAGTGCTCCACTGCTACAGGTTGCCCCAGAAAGCCCCAGCTAGCCATGGGAAATGCACCTCCACCTCCATGGGCACCTGCCAGCCCCACCCACACTTGGGAAGCTCTCTCCACTGCAGAGCGAGCTGGCCAGCACTGCCCACACTCAAGAAGCATCCCACTGCCATGGAGCACCAGGGCAAGCCCCGCCCATGTGCAGGGAGGGCAACTCCAATGTGGCACGCCCTGGCCAAGCCCACCAACCTTTGGGAAGAACCCACCTTCCATGGGGCAACCAGGCCAGGGCTGCCCCCCTTTGGGAAGTGCTCTGCTGAATGGCATGCCCCAGCAATCCCCAGGCACATGTGGGAAGTTCACCTCCACCATGGTGCACACCTGCCAGGCCCATCCACCCTCAGGAAGAGCCCTCTGCCATGGATGAACTGCCTAGTTCTGCCCACCCCCAGGAAGCAACTTTCTGCCACAGAGCAAGAAGGCCAGCCCCACCCACCCTTGGCAACTGATGAGCTGAGCACACTGAAAAGCACCGCATGCCCGCAGGAGGCACTCTGCTGCCACTGAGCACCTGGGAAAGCCCGGCCAAACTGCAGGGCTGTGCCTCAACCACATCCCATACCATTCAGCCCCACCTGACCTCAGGAAGGGCCCCACTACTGCAGAGCACCCCAGCAAGCACATCCTGGCTGCAAGAAGTGAATGACCACAATGGTGCACAAAGGCCAACCATGCCTGGCCATGGGAAGAACCTAGGCTCAGCAGTGTGACCCAGCAAACCATGCATGCCCTGCTGAAGTGCTCCGCCACCACGGTGCAGCCTCAACTGTGCCAAATTACAGTCTGGCTTCCCCAAATTCACAGAAAATGGAAAACACAAGCAAGATGAAGAAGCTCAGAAAACATTCCCAGTTTATGCAATGGGAGAATTCACCTAAAATCTTCAACACTGAAGCAGTCTGACAGACTTGGAGTTCAAAAGGGAGACAGTGAAAATACCGAAGGAATGAAGACAAGATATGAACAGGAATGCAGACGTCCTCAGAAACGAACAAGAAAACATAAGGAGGAGCCAAGCAAATCCAAAAAATTCATTTGCAGTGATACAAATGGAGGTAACGGCTGTAAGGACCAGAATGACTAACACAGAGGAATGAATTAGGGATGTGGAAGATAGAACAATGGCAATCAGCCAAACAGGAGAGCAGAAGGAAAACCAAATGAAAAAAGATGAAAGCCATATGAGACTTACGGTATAATAGAAAGTGGGCCAATCTTTGCGTAGTAGGAATTCCAGAAGGAGAAGAATAACAAGAGGGGGTTGAAAATATAGTTCAAAAAATTACCCCTGGAAGCTTTCTAAATCTAAAGGATTCTGACTTCAAGGTACAAGAAGCACAGAAGGCCCCAACAACTTGAACCCAAATATAACCACACCAAGACATATAATAACAATGGCAAAAATTAAAGATAAAGAGAGGATTCTAAAGGCAGAGAGAGAAAAGCAAAATGTCAATTGAAAGGGAAGCCCCATAAGGCTATCAGCTGATTTCTTCACAGAAATTCTACAGGCCAGGAGGGAATGGCAAGAGATATTTAAAGGACTGAAAGGAAAAAAAAATGCAACATGGAATACTCTATCCAGCAAGAATACCATTTAAAATAGAAGGGGAAGGAGGGAGGACAGATGGCGGAGGAGTAGGGGGACACGCTCGCCCTCTCCCACAAACACAACAAAAGAAGCACATCTACAGAATAAATGACTCGCACAGAACAGCAACCAATCGCTGGCAGAGGAACCTATAATCCAATAAAGGCAAGAAGTTCGTGATATTACTGGGCAGAATGGGAGAAAATCGGAGAGTGAGAGAAGGTGAATCCGAGCGGGACGGGCGCTCCTGAAAGGGAACTACAGAGGAGAAAGGTTTCCTGCACCCTGGAAAGTCACCTACCGGGGGAAAGATCAAACAAACCGGAGAAATCTCCAGATGCAGAGAAGAGTGTAGCAGTAAGTTGGAGTACGGAAAAGCCAATCAAGAACCCAACGGACCATCTAAGCTATGGGAACAGTTACCAAAGATTGAGACGCCTGGGTCGGGGCTGGGCACCGAGTCCTCAACCCCGGAGTTTATTCCCCTTGCTGGGGGGGGCAGGGCGGAGCGGAAACTGCTTGGGAGGTCTAGAAACCACTTGATGGGGCAGAGACTGCCTGGGAGACTAGAAAACAAAGCTGTTGCAGAGAAAGGGAACAATACTCTAGGGACGGGGAAGTGGAAAGCCACATCAGAGGGAACCTGGGAGAAGAGCCTGGCCTGCACCCCTGCTAGGGAGGGGAGAGAAGAAGGGGTGGGCCCCCATAGAATACCCCCCATGCCACAGCAAGCTTACAGGCCCGCTAGCTAGCAGAAAGCTGTGCTTCCCAGTACATCCCCTCCCCCGACCCCCAACACCCCCTATGCTCTCGCCTAACCTGGGGCTGCCTGCCATCCAGGAGGGCTGGCCTCAAAAATTGCCTGAAGCCTACAACCGTAGGGGCTGTCCCTGCACAGGCCTGCTTGCCCTTTGGAGGGGCTACACTTCCACAGAGAAGCACCAAACACCACCAGCCCCCAAGAAAAAGCCTGCAGCCCAGAAAAGAACAAGCCTAGCCAGGCCGTGAATAGATCTGCCTAATTCTCAGATGGTTTTTCTGAGTCGGGCTGCCCCAGGGAGGAGCCTCTTGGGTCTCTAATGGCCCTGCTACCCACCCAAGCCCCCAGGGGGTGCTGAGACCTAGTGGAACAGCTGCATAGGACTTCCAGCTCCAGGCAGGAACCCCTGCAGCCCAGAAAATCTGCAACAAGCCTGGGTGTGTTGGGAAAAGGTCTCAGACAGTCTTTCTGAGTCGGGCTCCCCCGGGGAGGAGCCTCTTGGGTCTCCAACGGCTCTGCTACCCGCCCAAGCCCCCAGGGGGTGCTGAGACCTAGTGGACCAGCTGCATAGGACTGACAGCTCCTGGCAGGAACCCCTGCAGCCCAGAAAATCTGCAACAAGCCTGGCTGAGTTGGGAAAAGATCTCAGACGATTTTTCTGAGTTGGGCTGACCTGGGGAGGAGCCTCTTGGGTTTCCAGTGGCCCTGCTACCCGATAAAGCCCCGAGGGGGTGCCCCACTCCTACGGAATAGCTGCTCAGCACCACCAACCCCCTCGAAGAGCCTCTGCAGCCCAGAAAAGCTGCAACAAGCTCAGCCAGATTGTGAAAAGATCCACCTGCATTCTCAGGCTGTCCTTCTGAGTTGGGCTGCCCTAGGCAAGAGCCTCTTAGGTTCTCGGTGACCCAGATAGCTGTTCCAGCCCCTAGGAGGTGCTGCACTCCTGAGGAACAGCTGCCCAACACTGCCAACCCCCTGCAAGAACCCCACAGCCTCAAAACACCAGAGCAAGCTCTACATGACCAAGTGAAATCTGCTACCATCGTGGTGTGGACCTCCCAGTCCTGTCTGCCCTCAGGAAGCCCTCCTTTGCTTCAAAGGAACACTGTTAGCCCCATCAACACTCCAAAAAAGCCACACTGCCTCAGAAAAGATTGACCAACAATGCCAGCCCTCAGAAAATATTCCACGGTAGTGACAAGGCAAACACTGCCCAATAATGGAGAGTACAACTCCCTCAGGAGAAAGAAAACAACAAGCAAGATGAAGAAGCTGAGAAATCACCCCCAGTCAAACCAACAGGTGAACTCACCTAAAACAGTCAGCAATGAAACAGATCTCTGCAGTCTGACAGACATGGAGTTCAAAAGAGAAATACTGAAAATACTGAAGGAATTAAGAGAAGATAGGAACAGTAATGCAGATACCATCAGAAAGGAACTAGAAAAGATAAGGAGGAGCCAAGAAAAACTAGAACATTCATTTGCAGAGATGCAAACTGAACTAGGGGCAGTAAAAACCAGAATGAATAATGCAGAAGAATGAATCAGTGATATGGAAGATAGAATAATGGAAATCACTCAATCTGGTCAACAGACAGAAAACCGAATCAAAAAACTGGAAAGCAATATAAGAGACCTATGGGATAATATAAAGCGGGCCAATCTATGCATAATAGGAATTCCAGAAGGAGTAGAAAAAGATAAGGGGATGGAAAATATATTTGAAGAAATTATCGATGGAAACTTCCCAAATCTAAAGGATACTGGATTCAAGATACAAGAAGCACAGAGGCCCCAAACAACCTGAACACGAACAGACCCACACCAAGACACATCACAATAAGAATGGCAAAAGTTAGTGATAAAAAGAGGATCCTAAAGGCAGCAGAATGTTACCTACAAGGGAACCCCCATAAGCATATCAGCTGATTTCTCTACAGAAACACTACAGGCCAGGAGGGAATGGCAAGAGATATTTAAAGTGCTCAAAGGAAAAAATATGCAACCTAGAATACTCTATCCAGCAAGAATATCATTTAAAATAGAAGGGGAAATAAATTTTTTTTTTCCAGCAAACAAAAACGTAAAGAATACAGCAACACAAAACCCAGGTGAAAGGAAATATTGAAAGGGCTTCTCTAAACCAAAAAGAAAGGAAGGAAAGGGAAGAAAAAAGAAAAGAAAAAAGAAAAGAAAAAAAAAGAAGAAGAAGAGGAAGAACTAGGACTGAGGAAACCGCAATCAGAGAGCAGTCACTCAAATAAGCCAGCATACAGATTTAATCATGAACATGCTTCAAACAAAATAAAATTAAAAAGAAAAAAATAAAAAAGAGTCGTCAAAACCATAAAATGTGGGCAAGGGGTGTTAAGAAATAAATAACCCTTATTGTTTGTTTGTATGTTTCTCTTCTTAATTTTAATATAGTAATGAAGTGTTTGAACTAACAGGACCATCAGGCTAAAACACACAATTATGGGAAGGGGTTAGCATACTTAAAAAACAGGGCAACCACAAGCCAAAAGCAAATATTGCATTTGCAAAACACGAAAAAAAAGTACACTCAAGCAGAAAACAACAAGAGACCATCCAACCAAAAAAAAAAAAAAAAAAAAAAGGAAGGAAGAATGGAGAACCATAGAATCAACTGGAACACGAGGTTCAAATGGCCATAAATAATCATCTATCAATTATCACCTTAAATGTCAATGGACTGAATGCTCCAATCAAAAGAGACAGAGTGGCTGACTGGATAAAAAGGCAAAAACATTCAATAGGCTGCCTACAAGAAACTCACCTTAGGACAAAAGATACATATAGATTGAAAGTAAAAGGGTGGGGAAAAATATTTCACGCCAAAAACAAGACAGAAAAGCAGGAGTTGCAACACTCATATCAGACCAAATAGACTTTAAAACAAAAGACATAAAGAAAGACAAAGAAGGACACTAGTTAATGATTAAGGGATCCATCAAAGGAGAGGATGTTACTATCATCAACATATATGTCCCAAATAAAGGAGCACCCAGATACATACAGCAAATACTAACAGACATAAAGGGAGATATTGATGAGAATACAATCATAGTAGGAGACCTTAATACCCCCCTCACATCAATGGACAGATCCTCTAGACAGAAAACCAATAAAGCAACAGACATCCTAAAGGAAACAATAGAAAACGTAGACTTCATTGATATCTTCAGGACACTACATCCAAAAAAAGCAGAATACACATTCTTCTCAAATGCTCATGGAACATTCTCAAGAATCGACCACATAATGGGACACAAAGCGAATCTCAATAAATTTAGGAGCGTAGAAATTATCTCAAGTATCTTCTCTGACCACAATGCCATGAAATTAGAAATCAACCATGGGAAAAGCAAAGAGAAAAAACCTACTCCATGGAGACTAAACAACATGCTACTAAAAAAACCAATGGGTCAATGAGGAAATCAAGAAGGAAATTAAAAACTACCTTGAAACAAATGATAATGAAGACACAACCTCTCCAAATCGATGGGATGCTGCGAAAACAGTGCTCAGAGGGAAATGTATAACAATACAGGCCTTTCTCAAAAAAGAATAAAGATCCCAAATTGACAACTTAACCCTCCACCTAAACGAATTAGAAAAAGAAGAACAAAAAAGTCCTCAAGTCAGCAGAAGGAAGGAAATTTTAAAGATCAAAGAAGAAATCAATAAAATAGAGACTCAAAAAACAATAGAGAAAATTAATAAAACCAAGAGCTGGTTCTTTGAAAAGGTGAACACAATGGACAAACCCCTGGCCAGACTCACTAAAAAGAGGAGAGAAAGAGCCCAAATAACCAAAATCATAAAAGAAAAAGGAGACATCACAACGGATACAGCAGAAATACAGAAAACCATAAGAGAATACTATGAACAACTGTATGGCAACAAGTTTGACAATCTGGAAGAAATGGACAATTTTCTAGAATCTTACAGCCTGCCAAAACTGAATCAAGCAGAAACAGACCAACTGAACAGACCGATCACTAGAAATGAAATTGAAGAGGTCATGAAATCACTCCCTACAAATAAAAGCCCAGGACCAGATGGCTTCACAGGTGAATTTTATCAAACATATAAAGAGGAATTGGTGCCCATCCTCCTTAAACTCTTTCAAAAGGTTGAAGAAGAAGGAATACTCCCATAGACATTCTATGAGGCCACCATCACCCTCATTCCAAAACCAGGCAGTGATACCACCAAAAAAGAAAACTATCGCCCAATATCATTCATGAATATAGATGCAAAAATTCTCAACAAATCTTAGCAAACCGAATCCAACAACATACCAAAAAAATTATACACCATGACCAGGTTGGGTTCATCCCAGGTTCACAAGGATGGTTCAACATACGCAAATCAATCAGCATCATACACCACACTAACAAAAAAAAAAAAGTCAAAAATCATATGAATCAAAGTTCATATGATAACATTTGATAAAGTTCAACATCCATTCATGATCAAGACCCTCGCCAAAGTGGGTACAGCGGGAACATTCCTTAATATAATCAAAGCCATTTATGACAAACCCACAGCAAATATAATCCTCAATGGGGAAAAACTGAAAGCCTTCTCACTCCAATCTGGAAGCAGACAGGGATGCCCACTCTCACCACTGCTCTTCAGCATCGTTTTGGAAGTCCTAGCCACAGCAATTAGACAAACAAAAGAAATCAAAAGCATCCATATAGGAAGAGAAGAGATCAAACTGTCACTGTATGCACATGACATGATACTATACCTAGAAAACCCTAAGGACACAACCCCAAAAATCCTTGAACTGATTAATCAATTCAGCAAAAGAGCAGGATATAAGATGAACATTCAGAAGTCAGTTGCATTTCAGTATACCAGCAATGAAACATTAGAAAAGGAGTACAAAAATACGATACCTTTTAAAATTGCATCTCACAAAATCAAATACCTCGGAATACACCTGAACAAAGAGGTAAAGGACCTATATGCCGAGAACTATAAAACTTTAATCAAAGAAATCAAAGAAGATGTAAAGAAATGGAAAGATATTCCATGCTCCTGGATTGGGAAAATCCATATTGTAAAAATGGCCATCCTACCCAAAGCAATCTACAGATTCAAGGCAATCCCTATCAAATTCCCCAGGACATTTTTCACAGAACTAGAACTAACAATCCAAACGTTTATATGGAACCACAAAAGACCCACAATCGCCAAAGCAATCCTGAGAAACAAAAACCAAGCAGGAGGCATAACGTTCCCAGACTTCAAGAAATACTACAAAGCCACAGTCATCAAATCAGTGTGGTACTGGTATCAAAACAGACAGACAGACCAATGGAACAGAAGAGAGAACCTGGAAATAAACCCTGACACCTATGGTCAACTAATCTTTGACAAGGGAGGCAAGAACATAAAATGGGAAAAAGAAAGTCTATTCAGCAAGCATTGCTGGGAAACCTGGACAGCTGCATGCAAAGCAATGAAACTAGAACACACCCTCACACCATGCACAAAAATAAACTCCAAATGGCTGAAAGGCTTAAATATACGACAGGACTCCATCAAACTCCTAGAAGAAAACATAGGCAAAACACTCTCTGACATCAACATCATGAATATTTTCTCAGGTCAGTCTCACAAAGCAATCGAAATGAGAGCAAAAATAAACCTATGGGACCTCATCAAACTGAAAAGCTTTTGCACAGCAAAGGAAACCCAAAAGAAAAGAAAAAGACAACTTACAGAATGGGAGAAAATAGTTTCAAATGATGCAACTGACAAGGGCTTAATCACTAGAACTTATACAACTCAACAGTAAAAAAACAAATCAATCAATGGAAAAATGGGCCAAAGAGCTGAATAGATATTTCTCCAAAGATGATATACAGATGGCCAACAAATACATGAGAAAATGCTCAACATCGCTGATTATAAGAGAAATGCAAATCAAAACTACCATGAGATACCACCTCACACCAGTCAGAATGGCCATCATTCATAAATCCACAAATAACAAGTGCTGGAGGGGCTGTGGAGAAAAGGGAACCCTCCCGCACTGTTGGTGGGAATATAAACTGGTACAGCCACTATGGAGAACAGTTTGGACATACCTTATTAATCTATACATAGAACTTCCATATGACCCCGCAATCCCACTCTTGGGCATCTATCCAGACAAAACTCTACTCAAAAGAGACACCTGCACCTGCATGTTCATTGCAGCACTATTCACAATAGCCAGGACATGGAAACAACATAAATGTCCATCGACAGATGATTGGATTCGGAAGATGTGGTGTATATATACACAATGGAATACTACTCAGCCATAAAAAAGGATGACATAATGCCAGTTGAAGCAACATGGATGGAGCTAGAGAATCTCATCCTGAGTGAAATGAGCCAGAAAGACAAAGACAAATACCATATGATATCACTTATAACTGGAATCTAATATCCAGCACAAATGAACATCTCCTCAGAAAAGAAAATCATGGACTTGGAGAAGAGACTTGTGGCTGCCTGATGGGAGGGGGAGGGAGAGGGAGGGATCGGGAGCTTGGGCTTATCAGACACAACTTAGAATAGATTTACAAGGAGATTCTGCTGAATAGCATTGAGAACTATGTCTAGATACTCATGTTGCAACAGAAGAAAGGGTGGGGGAAAATGTAATTGTAATGTATACATGTAAGGATAACCTGACCCCCTTGCTGTACAGTGGGAAAATAAAATAAAAGGAAATATAAATAAAATGAAAAAGATGAAAGAACCAGCAAAACCTAAATTTGACTGAAGAAAGGAAATAATAAAAGCCAAAGAGGAAATCAATTAAATAGAGTTTCAAAAATGATAGACACAATCAATCAAATAAAATGCTGGTTCTTTGAAAAGGTCTACATATAGGCAAACCTCTGACTAGTCTCACCAAAAAGATGAGAGTAATAACCCAAATAAACGAAATCAGAAATGGAAAAGGTAAGTCCAATGTATACTAAAGAAATACAAAAAAATGAGAGAATATTATGAGCAATTTTCTGTCGACAAATTTGACAACCTGGAAGAAATGGACAACTTTCTAGAGTCTTACATCCTGCCAAAAGTGAACTGAAAAGAAATAGATCAACTGAACAGAGCAATCACTAGAGACAAAATTGAATATGTTATAAAAACACTACCTACAAAAGAAATCCAGGACCAGATGGCTTCCCAGGAAAATTATACCAAACACACAAAGAGGAAATTATACACATCCTCCTTAAAATTTTTCAAAAATTGAAGAAGAAGGAACACTTCCAAAGACATTCTATGATGCCAACAGCAGCTTAATTACCAAGACAGACAAAAATACCACCAAAAAAGAAAACTACAGGCCTATAAATTTGATGAATGTAGATGCAAAAAATTCTCAACAAAAGTTTAACCATCCAAATGCACAAAACATATCAGAAAGGTCACACACCATGACCAGGTGCGATTCACCCCAGGTGCACAGGGATGGTTCAACATATCAATCAGTGTCAAATCAATCAGCCATACACCACATTAACAAAAGAAAAGTCAAAAACAACATGATCATCTCAATAGATGCAGAAAAAGCATTTGACAAAGTCCAACAGCACTTCATGATAAAAACTCTTACCTAAGTAGGTATAGAGGGAACACTCCTTAACATAATTAAAGCCATTTATGACAAACCCACGGCCAATATATAATACTCAATGCAGAAAAGCTGAAAACTTTTCCACCAAAATCTAGAACAAGACAAGGATGTCCACTATCACCACTGTTATTCAACATTTTACTGGAAGGGCTAGCCACATCAATCAGATAAACCAAAGAAATGAAAGGCATCCAAGTAGGAAGAGAAGCGATAAAACTGTCACTGGATGCAGATGTCATGATACTATGTGTAGAAAACCCAAAAGACAACACAAAAACTACTTTGAACTGATCAACAAAGTCAGCAAAGTAGCAGGATATATGATCCATATTCAGAAATCAGTCACATTTCTGTATACTAATAATGAAACTTTAGAAGAGGAATACAAAAACACAATACCTTTTATAATTGCACTCCAAGAAACCAAATACCTGGGAATACACCTGAACAAGGATGTAAAGCACTTATATGCTGAGAACTATAAAACATTAAACAAGGAAACTAAAAGAGATGTAAAGAAATGGAAAGACAGTCCGTGATCCTGGGTTGGAGAAATTAATTTTGTACAAATGGATACACTACCACCCAAAGCAATCTTCAGATTCAATACAATCCCTATCAAATGACCTATGACATTTTCACAGAACCAGAACAAACAATCCAAAACTTTGTATGGAACCACAGAAAGCCCAGAATTGCCAAAGCAGTTCTGAAGAACAAAAACCAAGCGGGAGGCATAACTTTCCCAGAATTCATGCAATATTACAAAGCCTCAGTCATCAAGACAGTGTGGTCCTGGTACCAAAACAGAAATATAGACCAATGCAACAGACTAGAGAACCAAGAAATTAACCCAGACACCTATGGTCCAACTAATATTTGACGAAGGATGCGAGAACATAAAATGGGAAAAATACAGTCTTTTCAGCAAGCATTGCTGGGAAGCCTGAACAGCTGCATGTAAATCAATGAAACTAGAACATGCCCTCACACTACATAAGAAAATAAGCTGAAAAAAGGCGTAAAGACTTAAATATAAGAAAATCAACCATCAAAATCCTGGAAGAGAACATAGGCAAATGCTCTCTGACATCAACCTCATGGATATGTTCTCAGGTCAGTGTCCCAAAGCAATGGAATTAAGAGCAGAAATAAGTCAATAGGACCTAATCAAACTTACAAGTTTGGCACAGAAAAGGAAACCAAAAAGAAAACGAAAAGACAACTTGCGGAATGGGAGAAAATAGACACAAATGATGCCACCGATGAGTCTTAATGTCTAGAATATACAAGCAACGTACACCACGAAACAGCAAAAACAACAACTCAATGGAAAAATTGGCAAAAGACCTGAATAGACATTTTCCCAACGTAGATGTATAAATGGCCAACAAGCATATGAAAAAATGCTCAACATCACTGATTATTAGAGACATGAAAATGAGAACTCCCATGAGACACCACCTCTCACCGGTCTGAATGGCTGTCACTAATACATCCACAAATAACAAATGCTGGATGGGGCATGGGGAAAAGGGAACCCTCCTGCACTGTTGGTGGGAATGTGAACTGGTAAAACCACTATGGAGAACAGTATGGAGGTATCTTAGAAGTCTTACATAGAACTACCATATGACCCAGCAATCCCATGTTTGCACATACATCCAGACAAAACTCTACTTAAAAAACACAGGCACTCAAATGTACATTGCATCTCTATTCACAATAGCCAAGGCATGGAAACAACCCAAATGTCCATTGACAGATGACTTGCTTAGGAAGATATGGTAGATATACAAAATGGAACACTACTCAGTCATAAAAAAGAACAAAATAATGCCATTTGTGGCAACATGGATGGAACTAGAGACTCTCATGCAGAGTGAAGTAAGTCAGAAAGAGAAAGACAGATACCGTGTGATATCATTTATATCTGGAACCTAATATAAGGCACAAATGTACTTCACGAACTTGCAGAATAGTTTTGTTATTGCCATGGGGGAGGGATTGGGTAGGTTGGGAGCTTGGGGTTAATAAATATAAACTTTGCCTCTGGAATTGATGAGTAAAGAGATCCTGCTCTGCAGCACTGGCACCTATGTCTAGTCATTTGTGATGGAGCATGACAATATGGGAAAATAGAATTTGTACATGTATGCGTAACTGGGTCAAAATTATGTACCATAGAAAAATTTATTTTGGGGGAAGAACTATTAAAATTATCATTACCATCATCAATTAAAGACTATGTAAGGGGTTTAAACATCTACACAAGTGATCTTGTTTTGTTCCATCTGTCAGAATCCCAATTTGAATCCACTGTCTCTCATTGCAATTTGAATCCACAGTTGTGGGTTCTTCATGGCTGAAGCTTTGGAATGGGAAATCTGAGGTTCCTGTTTTGTGTATTTTGTGTGTGTTGTGCATGTACCACTTTGCCAAAATTACTTCATCAAAAATCTGTAATTCTCAAAATACATAAGGTAAGTTAATTTTGGATTTGCATGAACAGGAAAATATTCAGTATTAAATTAACATTTGATGTTAAAGTTAAAATTTTTTCATTTAACTTATTGCACAGGTCTTCAGAGTCATCAACATAAGTATAATAACATACTGTACCTAGGTTTGATAAAAGTCAAATCAGATACTGAGACTTCAGTTACGAAGAAGAGACTACAACATCACTTAAGACTATGATTGGTATTTTGGTGCTGTGCTGAGATATTCCTTCTGTACCAGGAATCATGTGCTTTTAGAAATGATAAAAAGTCCATCCAGAAAAGTTTGATGGGTTTTTCAGTAAAGAAGGGAGGAGGAATGGAATTGCATTTTACCAGGGGAACAGAAAGTAAGTGTCTTATAGCTTAGTATTTTGAATGGAACGGTAGCAGACAGAATAATATGGATGCAGAAAGTGATGGTAGTTTTATGGGAAGTGGACAGTGAGAAAGGACTTTTGTGCTTGGTCAGAACTGACTGCATTGGGAATTCACGTTAATGAAGTAAACTAATTTTAAAGGTAAGCTAGTGCAAAACTTGAATTTAGTTTCTGTCTCTCTGTTAAAAGAAGGTTTTACTAACTTTCTTAACCTTAACTTTTGATAACAGGTTACATGAATTTGCTGGTCTTTAATTTGCATTTGCTTTTGAAATCCTTTGTTACTTTTGTTGAATGAATAAGTAATGTTAAACAATAAAGTATGACTCTATTTGATCAGGTGTTTTAAATTTTTCTTCTGTGTGTGTTTGTGTTTATATATATAAATATATATGTTATTTTTTTGCAAACTTATGAAGTGTAACTTACAGGGGACAATTTGTGCAATGAAATGTATGAACAAAATCAATAGGATTATGGCTCAAAAATTAACCCCTCATGGTCAGACTTGCCATCCTGATGCCCTTGTGTGCATGCTAACAGTCTGCCCTTAAAGCAGGGAAGTTAATATAGGTAAACAATAGGAGTTCCCACTGTGGAGCAGTGGTTAATGAATCTGACTAGGAACCATGAGGTTGCACATTCAGTCCCTGGCCTTGCTCAGTGGGTTGAGAATCCGGCATTGCTTTGAGCTATGGTGTAGGTTGCAGATGTGGCTCGGACCCCATATTGCTGTGGCTCTGGCATAGGCTGGTGGCTATAGCTCCAATTAGACCCCTAGCCTGAGAACCACCATATGCCATGGGAACAGCTCTAGAAAAGGCAAAAAGATTAAAAAAAGGTAAACAATACCTATGAATTAAAGAGCCAGGACTATGGGAAATACAAGAGGTGACTTGGTTCTTCCTGGCTCCTAGGCAAACCCAATAATGAAGAAGAAATACTTAGGAAATGTGTTTCCCATTTTGGGGTATAACTTCTACAATTCTAAAGCGACCATATTTGCTGAAAAATGAAGATCCGTTTAGAGCAAAACCTTGTGATTCATATTCTAGCTCTGTGTTTCGAGATTAGGGTTCACTTTCTAAAATTAACTTCCCAAAGTGTTCTTTGATGCTATGTGACAATATTTCAAAGTTTAGCTGGATTAATCAGAAAATATTCTAAGCTTGGGAAACTGATTGCTGTAATCTGCCTCTGGGAGAATATCAGATGCCCCATGATAACCAGGGGGCTAGACACTCTGGAAAAGTATCATTTAAAGGGTTGTCTCCAGGCTAGATGAAAGTTCCCTTATCAGGAATTCTTAAGCCACATATGCTCTAATAATGTGGATAAAATAACTCTGAAATTGATATTTCTCACTTAGGAAGGGCCTCTACATTGCATTGGTCTACAGAGAGAACTACTGACTTCAAAGTCACCTTATAACAAGGCCCTAATAACAAAACACCAAGGGCTGGACAAAATGAAAACACCATCAGAAGTATACCACTATCCCAAGATTGCCACACCTGACCCATGTTGTTGTTTTTTTTCCTACTGATTTAAATTGATGGGTTTCTCCCCTCCAAGGCTCTTATTATTTATGATCCTTGGTGGGATCACCTCACCTGGCAATATAATACCTGCCCTCACAAGGGCAGAAATATGATTTCATCTATGCTAATAAAGCTCAATAAATAAAAATTGAAACTTTAGCCAATTGACATAACTTCTAATTTAATTTATTAATTATATTATTAAATCTATACTAATCTAAATATTAAGATTCCTTGTATTGGGAACACTTAAACCATCTAGGGAAAAACAGGGTAAGAACACTGGGAAAACCAGTATAAAACTTCCTTTAAAGGTAAGAGACAGACCAATCCACCTCAACAGGGTAATACTGGTCTGTTCTGGGTGAAGCTTTTCAATTTTTACTTATGACATTACCAATTCTTCTTTCTATATAATATTTTAATGGACCACAAATATCTTATATTATTTTTTGACTCCTTATCCAAAGAGGTTTTATGTTTATTTTATTTCCCCAATACATCATTATATTTTCTACTATACAGCATTGTGAGCCAGTTATACACACAGGTATACCCTATTTTCTCACATTGTCATGCTCCATCGTAAGCAATTAGACATAGTTCCCAGTGCTACACTGCAGGATCTCACTGCTCATCCATTCCAAAGGCAATAGTCTGCATCAATTAAACCCAAGCTCCCACTCACTCCCACTCCCTCCCTTCTGCCTCCTGCACCCCCTTGAATCATACATCTATTCTCAAAGTCCATGTTTTTCTTTTCTGTGGAAAGCTTCATTTCTGCTGTATAGTAGCTTGCAGATATCAGTGATATCATATGGTATTTGTCTTTCTCTTTCTGAATTCCTTCTCTCAGAATGAGTGTCTCTGTGATATTTTTATTCACTGTTTTCAGAAAATTGCTATTTCCTGCATTTCCTGAATCCCTGACAATGATAGACAGTTCCATGTGAGATCGGTGACCTCTAAGTATGGGAAAGTGCAACAAGAAGGAATATTTTCCTGGACCGTAATAGACTAGCAAGACAGGTGGTCCAGAGACCTTTGGCTACTCCTAACATGGCCTTGTCCAGTATTAGCGCATTGAGTGGCCTATCTGTGAACTCTTGGCCAGAATGAGGAATGTTCATTCCTAGCACCATGGGATGAAATGGTCATGAAATGCCTCTCAAAACTATGGGCAAATGTATGACCATGGGGGCTTATGGCCAACTGTGACCTCAAGTATAACATCTGCCTTCAGGCATTCCATGGAGTAAAACTTGAGCCACAGCAGCTGTTTCCCTGCAGCACCTGCTGAGCAGAGCTCAGGGAGGAGACCAGAAGAGAGGCACACGTCTTCAGACAGTTCGATTTCAGGTGAGCATTTCTATGGCCCCAAATTCTTGCCTCTTCTCTCATCTAGAAATACAGAGATCGTTAACCATGGCATCTGCATGGACCAGTAGGGAGAAAAGGCAGAATGGAGTAGCTGTGGGCCAGACATCCAAGGAAGATGAGGAAATATTTCAGGAGTAATTTTAGGCAAGCCTTGCCTGGCTAAGATCTTAGGGTTTATGTGCCCTGTCAGACATGATGCGACCAACGCTTCTCAAAGCAGCATCAGCTGACAGCGGCAACCTTACATTTTCAAGGTCTCCTCATACAACAACAGAAAGGAGACAACATGTGTTATGACCAATAGCTCCTGTGATTTATGGGTTAATACCACACCAAGTGTTAAAACCTCCTCAGATAAAACGGAAGCCCTCCTTCAACAATACTGGTATCAACCTACATCCTAAACTCCTATTTAAACTCATTTTTCTTTACTTCCCAACCTCTATGGTAGCTTGTACCATGTCCATCCACCCAGTACTTGTCACCCCAGGCCAGCAGGAAGCAGATAGAGAAGAGTAGATGGTCACCCCTATCCCATATAATGGAAGGCTTGAATGACAGGTTTCCAGGAGGATGGAGACAGACCCCCATACACCACAACCACGGCTGTTCACCTGAGAGACTTGCTGTGGACACCCCCTCCCAGTATGTGGATGCTCAAGTTGGGCAGCAAGAAACAATGACCTGTGGGAAACAACTGCCTGCAGAGCTTAACCTCTTCCAGGGAGTAACTGCTCTACATCATGGCACTCGAGCCGTTACACCTCCCTTGACCTTCCCCTCCTTCTTCATTGTCCCTGCAACAGATTCCCAGCATGGACTTCATCCACGGATTCCCACCACAGGTGCTTTGTAAGCCTAACACCTCCTTGCAGTCAAGGCTGATGCCATCTAGAGCTCAGCCCCTCACTTTCTGATGCCCTAGTGAATACCAATTGGCCTTGTGAATTCCCCTCTCAGCAATCATCAGGAGAAAATATTAGGAACATTGTTTAACACACAGACTACTTACGTAGGATACACAAAAAACTCCATATTCTAAAATCAGTGATAACAAATCACTGTCAGTTTTTAACAATGTGAAAACATTGTGTATGAATTTTAACGTATTCAATGCAATGGCATATATTATCTTCAGAATGTTGTACACTCATCACTTCTCCAGTTGTGAAATATTGGCCTCAATCCACAAGGAAGTCTCATATCCCTTTGGATGGTGCTTCCCAAAATTTCCTCTCCTAACCGCAGCATTTATCAATCTTTCTATATCTCAATGGCTATAGATATTTTGCTTGGTGCCCAGGGACCTTCCGTGTCTTGCTTAGTGATAAAGGTTGTGTTTTTGTGTGTGTGTGTTTGTTTCCTTTATTTCTTTTTTTTTATTTTTATTTTATGGACTGCACCCGGGGCATGCAGAATTTCCCAGGCCAGGGATTGAACCCAGATCACAGTCGTGACAACAACAGATTCTTAACAAGCTAGCTGCCAGGGAAATCCTGGCTAAGATTTTTCTGAATACAGATGCGGCATAGATTCTAGTTATAAACTGGGAAGTGATACATACCATATGTTTCACTTTACTGGTTTTTTTGGTCCCATTTTCCAGGCCTTAATAACAGGCACCAAATGTGTATGTTTATAATAGGGAATTTATGTTTACTTCTGGGATGAAATGGATTTATTTATGTGATGGGTTTTCTTATTTATTAAAAAGATTCCATTGGAATGGGATTTTGCTGACCTCACTTTTATTAGGGGGGGTTACTGTTTAAGTAAGGAGCTCATATTTTATGTTAACTGGACCAATTTCATAGGAAAATAAGCACTGACTGAAGGTTATGCTCAGATTGCTAGGAGACATGTCATCTGACAGCTACTTAGCTTAACAACCATTGTGATGCATGGGTGATTTTATCTCTGTAAGCTTACCAAAGCAGCATTTAAAACTGCAGAGTTCAAAAAGCATGCTGTTGAGAAAAGTAGCTGCAGAGAAACTAATCTGAGATGGCACAAGCTCCTTCAGAAATTCAACCTGTGTCTCCTTAAGATGCACCAACTGGTTCAGAATCCTCCAATACGTCTCCATGGTGTGATAACTCAATCACTGGGGACTTGGACTTGAGGTCTCAGATTGAAGAAACGGCTTTTTGGGCTTTGTCTGAAGGCTCCCTGATAAAAAAGCCATGTCGCACATTGTGTGCCTCTGAACCAGATGAAGACGGTGATTTTCTTCCTCTGCCCTTTCCCAGAAAACTTTGGAAAACTGCTGAAAGTGATCACTTTAAGTCCACTTGGTGGGAAGCAAATGGAACCTTGAGAGTGATTAATGAAGAACGCGTCAAGAAAGAAGTTCTGGAGAGAAAGGGTCCGTTCAGAATATTTGAAACTGAGAGTATGAAAAGCTTAGTTTGACAGCTTAACCTTTATGCATTTAATAAGTTGCAAAGGAATTTTCAAAGATGTGCCTCACTAGCTGACTTTCTGGCAGAAGAAAATGAAGTCTCTGCTCGGAACAAGGCATTAAGAAATTTCCAGTTACTACTTATAGAGGGAGTGTATAAAATTCTCTTTGGACATGTGCAAATATGTCCATCCATATAGGGTCAAAGTAGACCTTGAAAGTGGGATGAAGTACTGTTCCATTTTTATTATGATGATTATTTTTTGTCTTTTTGCCATTTCCTGAGCCACTCCCATGGCATATGGTGGTTCCCAGGCTAGGGGTTGAATTGGAGCTATAGCCCCCGTCCTACGCCAGAGCCACAGCAACGTAGGATCCAAGCCACATCTACAAATGATACCTCAGCTCACGGCAACACCAGATCCTTAACCCACTGAGCAAGGCCAGGAATCAAACCCGCAAACCCATGGTTCTAAGGCAGATGCGTTAACCACTGTGCCACGACAGGAACATCCATGTTCAACATTTTTAAATTGAGGATGGCTTGGTCATAAAATATTTGGGATGATAAATCATTGTCCTAGCCTCCTTGAGGTTTGTCAATGAACCTCAAAAAATGCAGGCCACAGAGCCTAATAATATTACTGTAAATATACCAGACATTTTTCCTTGAGGGCAATAGTTGGCTGTGCCCACTAAGAACATTTTTGAAAATATTAGCAATGGACGTGTATTGTTTCATATTAACTCCATATGATGCAAAGAGTCAGATATTATGGTTTCTGTCTCCTCGTGTCTTTGTTTCAAATACCATTAAATAAATTTCTCCTTGGTTTTAGCTGCAGTTCTACCATAATCCAAACTTTAAGTGAGGCTGTCCTCAACTGTTGGTAAGGAGGAAAAGAAGAGTCACGTATAAAAATGCTTCTCCAGTATCGGCTTCTCTACTTCAAGGTTGCAGCATGAAGCACTCTAGAACAGGGCGTAAGGTGGATAATCATAATTCTGATTTTGAAGCAGAAACTCATGGAGAAAATGCATTTTCAACCTCCACAAATTTACATGTGCCTTTAGTAAGAAGGCCTTCTACCAGCCAGAGAATTTCTAATACAACTACCCCCATGAGAAGTGACGTTTCTTCTACATCATCAGCATCAGGCAGACCACAGGACAAACTGTCGTGGCTCAACATGCTACCTTAAATCAGTTGACCACGTTTCATACGCACTCACAAAGCAGCTACTCTCCAGCAAGTGGCCACATTGTGAATTTCATTACAACTACCACTTCCATGTCTCAGTACCACCTTATTTCTCCCTTCCCGAGTGGTTATTTTGGAATGACGGTGAAGTCGTCCCCTTTTCCAACCAGATATCAGAATATACCACCAAGAGAGGGCCCTTTGTCTAACCCTCAACCAGCCAACCATCCGTGGTTCCCACTGCCAATGGCCACTGATACCTCTGCTGCCTCTCTCTCAAGGCCAACACCTCCATCCTCTTCATTATTTGAACACCATCCTAATTTTGACCTAACAACGGTCTAGAGATTCTGCAGGATAGTGAAGATGAACATTTATGCTTGCAAATGTCAACAATTTCCTGCAATTCCTTTATTTCAAAAATAAACATATATGTTCATCTTCATAGTTGCAATTACTTCATTTATGAAACAATTAAGGGCTGTTTTTCTTTTTCTAAAGTGATGCTTATTTTTTCTATCATAGCTTGTTTCCCATGTTCTGTCAAGTTTCTACTGTTGAGCAAAGTGACCCAGGCACACACTACCCCAACCACCCAAGACCCACACCCATACACGTATGTATCCTTTTTTTTTTTTCACATAACCCTCCGTTGTGCTCCATCAAAAGTGACTAGATGTAGTTTCCATTGATTTACAGCATGATCTCATTGCATACCCACTCCACATGCAATACTTTGCACCTTTTCTAACCCCCGATTTCCAGTCCATCACAATCCTGCCCTCTCCCCTTTGGCAACCCAAACACTGTTGTCCACGTTCATGAGTTTCGTTAAGGTGGAAAGTTCCAATTGTGCCATCTGTTACAGCCCACACATATGTGATATCGTATTGTATTCACCTTCCTCTTTCTGACTAACTTCACTTAGCATGATCTTCTCTAATTCCAGCCATGTTGCTGCAAATGGCATTACTTTGTTCTTTTTTATGGCTGAGTCGGGGTTCCATTGTGTATATGTGTGTATATATGGAACACACACACCACATCTTAATCCAATCTTCTCAATGGACATTTAGGTTATTTCCCTGTCTTGGCTCTTGTGGACAGTGATGCAATGAACATACATGTGCTTGTGTCTTTTTCAAGGGAAGTTTTTTTTCAGCTGTATGCCCAAGAGTGGGATTTCTGGGTCGGTCAGTTATTAGTTCTATATTTACTTTTCTGAAGTATTTCCATGGTGGTTTCCTTAATGGTTGTAACAATTGACATTCCTTTCATCAGTGTAGGAGAGTTTCCTTTTCTCCACACCCTCTCCAGCATTTTTTTTATGTGTGGACTTGTTAAGGATGGCCATTCTGACAGGTGAGAAAGGTACCTCATAGTAGTTTGTATTTTCACTTCCCTAAGAAACAATGATGTTTAGAATTTTTTATGTGCTTTCTGACCATCTGTATATATATTCTTTCGTGGAATGTCTATGCAGGTCTTTTGCCCCCTATTCCATTGGGTTGTTGGCTTTTTTGTGGTTGAATTGTATAAGGTGTTTGTATATTTTAGAGAGTAATCCCTTTTTAGTTGCATGGTCGCAACAATTTTCTCCCATTGTAAGTTGTCCTTTTGTCTTTTTAGTGGTTTTCAATGCCAGATTGTTTTGTGGTTTTTCCATATTTGAAAATTTTGGTAGTTAGGAATATTTGACATGCCTCCTTGATGATAACGGTTTCAAAAAAGAAAATGCAACTAAGGAAAAAGACAGTGGGAGTTAAGTGATTTCTGAAATGTCCAGGTTGTATTGAATGGATGCCTAAATTAAGATGGTAGGGAAAGAGGGGCAGATGAAGTTCAGTTTTGAAAGGGAAAATACATATTCTTTATGTAGCATTTTCTCAGCTGCATTGTACTCTGTTATTTCAAAGGGAACTTGGATCTTACCTGACAAGATTGTCTTCATTACAAAAAAAAATAAATTTCATGGGGTTCCCACCATAGCTAAGAAGTTAACAAACCGAAATAGTGCTGACGAGGAAGTGGCTTCAACCCCTGCCCTCACTCAGGGGGTTTTAAAGAGGCAGAGTTGCCATGAGCTGTGATCAAAGTGCAGATGTTGCTCAGTTCCAGCATTGCTATGGCTGTTTTAGGCCAGCAGACACAGCTCTGGTTTGACCCCTAGCCTGGGATCCTCCATATGCCAAATGTATGGCCCTATAAAGACAAAAAGAAAAAGATAAGCATAAGTTAGAAAATACATTTCATACTCCAAACTACAGCATAGTTTAGCTTCCCCAGGAACTATGTCCATAAGTGCACCATAACTACAATAATGAAGACCAATGACATAATCAGCGATTGCATCACCATCAGCACATGGTGGTAGTTTCGAATGAAACATTTACCAAACAAACAAAACAAAAACGAGGGGGTATCATTATTGCTTTAAAATGCTCAAACTCTCCGGGTTAGGTGTGCCTTTATTTCCTCCCCTTTATATTTCCTGGTGCACACTTATAGGTTGCGTTCTTGCTTTCCACAAAGAGAGGCTTAAATAATTATGCTGGTCTTTAATGCCAAATCTTAGCATGGTTGACAAATCCGTTGAAGATGTAGAATCTGTGTGACTTGGCAGCTTCATGTTTCTGTTTCGCCACCTTTCTGGAGCCACATTCGGAAAAATTGTTTTCAGTCCTACCAGCAGTCATGTTACAATGTTTCTTGGAGTTGAAAGTACTTCTTGTGGTTGCCTGTTGGGAGGGGGAGGGAGTGGGAGGGATCCGGAGCTTGGGCTTATCAGACAGAACTTAGAATAGATTTACAAGAAGATCCTGCTGAATAGCATTGAGAACTATGTCTAGATACTCATGTTGCAACAGAACAAAGGGTGGGGGAAAAACTGTAATTGTAATATATACATGTAAGGATAACCTGATCCCCTTGCTGTACAGTGGGAAAATAAAATAAATAAATAAATAAATAAATAAATAAATAAAAGAAAGTACTTCTCTTTGTCTACAAAAGCAAGGCACTATTGTTGGGGAGGGCAAGGGGAGGAGGGGTGAGCCCCAAAGAAATCTCCCTGCTCACATGTGCACAGGCTCTCCGAGGGCAGGTTGCTCCTGATGCAGGCTATGGGTGGCAAGAAGCCACTTGCTTGGGCTACAGCACCCTGGATTCATCTTGGACAGGCTAGAGGCAGCCAGGCACCTCTGGTGCAGGCTTAGTACAGCAGGGGCTAAGTGAAATGTGGTGCCTCTTGTGTACTCTACAGGCACCAGGGTCAAACCAAAGTATTCCTCTCAGAAGCCGCAGGTCACAGCCTGTGACCACAGTCACCTAAGAGGTCAGAAAACAGAGATGGTGCCGCAATTGAGCACCAACAACTGTTGCTCTCACACCCCTAGGATCATACTGGCCCTGCAGCTGTCACTGCCAGATGCTCCAGATAGCACCCAGATGCTTGGAAACTGTCCTTTGCCAAGGCCCTGCAACTAGGAGCAGCAGGTGCAGCACCTCCTGTGTGGGCTAAGAGGGACAGGGTGCTTCTTCCCAGCATCTACAGTTGTGAGGCAAACCACCATGGTTACCTCTGACTCCAGAGGTGGGCATGGCCTGCTACCACTTGTGGTCCTAATCATCTCCGAGGGCACCACTGAGGTCATTGTGACCAAACACTGCCTGTTTTTTCTCTCACTACTCTGGGAATACACACACACCCTACTGCTGCCACTACCAAATGCTCCAGGTAGCTTATCATTGTGCATGAAGCTCATCATCACCTCCTCAGCCTTGAAACTAGGAGTTACCTGCATCACCTTCCTGCAAGTCCTTGCTGCTGCTAAGATCCCATCAATAACCAGCACTATCCCTTGCTGCCTTCTCCCTGCAAATATACTCAGCACCCTTGGCATGATAGCCTGCTCACACCAAAGAAAGAAGCAGCAAATATACAAACACCCATGCCCAAAAATACAGGGTAACCACCCAAAGAATACAAGGAGTTACCCTTGCATAGCTGTAAGCCTCCAAGTGTATTTTGGCTTCCCCAAACTGACAGGAAAAGAAAAACATGGGCAAGGTGAAGAAGCTCAGGAATAACTCCCAGGCAAGGGACGGGAGAATTCATGGGAAGCAGCAAACAAGGAAACAGAACTTTGGAGGCTGAGAGGCATTGAGTTCAAAAGGGAAGTAGTGGAAATACAGAAAAAATGAAGGCTGATTATCAAGGAGTTAAGAGAAGATAAAACATTAGTGCAGATTACTTTAGAGAGAACTACAACATATAAGGAAAAATAGAAAAAAAATAGAAAATTCATTTGCAGAGACCCAAACTGAGTTAAAGAGCAGGATGACTAGTGCAGAGGAATGAATTAGTGACTTGGAAGATAGAATAATGGAAATTACCCAATCAGCACAGCAGACAGAAAGACAAATGAAAAAACACAAAAGAAATATAAGAGATCTATGCGATAATATAAAGCATGCCAATCTATGCATAAAAGGCATTCAAGAAGGAGAAGAAAAAGAAGAGATGATTGAAGATATATTGGAAGTAATTATGCCTCAAACTTTCCAAACTCTAGGAAACAGATATCGAGATGCAGTAATCGCAGAAGGCCCCCAACACTTTGAACCCAAATATGCCCACACCAAGACATGTTGCAATAAAAATGGCAAAAGGCGAAGATGGAGAGAGCATTCTAAAGGTAGCAAGGGAAATACAAATCCTTAATTATAAGGGACCTCCCTAAACACTGGATTTCTCTACAGAACCACTACAGGCCTGACGAAAGTAGCAAGATATACTCAACTTTCCAAAAGGAAAAATCTGCAGCCTAGAATACTCTACACAGCAAATGTATCACTACTTTGTGTGTGTATTTATTTTTGAATATCATTTAAAATAGAAGGGGAAATAGAGAATTTCTTCAACAAACAAAACCTAACAGAGTACATCAACATTAAAGCCATTCTTAAGGAAACAATGCAAGGGCTTCCCTAAGAAAAGTAAATTAACATAGAAAAATAAAATATAAAGTAAAATAAAATATAAAATAAAATAAAATATAAAATAAAATAGCATAACATAAGTAGTAAGAAATAGGGTGGAAGAAATCCCAAGGGGAAAGTAATCACTTAAATAAGTCAGAATACAGAACTAATAAATTAATAAATACATAACTACATACATACCTACTGTAATAGTGACCATAAACTCAAGGGACACCTAAAGGACACACATGAAGATATTAATAAAGAACTTCAAATTCATAGAAGGTAGGTAAGGAAAGGAAGAAAATATAGACTCCTATTTTTAAATAAAATGTGTTCAAGCCTATATGAATACCAGGCTAAAGCTAGCAGATATAGGGAGAGTTTAGCATGCTTAAAAAACAGGGAAATCACAACTCAAAACCAAACATTACATCCACAAAAAAACCAAAAAGAAAAGTATACAAGCATACAATAAATGGAAATCATCCAACCCAAACCAAACAACAGAAAAGGAACAAAGGAGATACAGAGCAGCAACTGAAAAACACGGGGAAAGTGGCAATAAATACATCTTTCTCAAGAATTACCTTAAATGCCAATGGACTGAATACTCTGATCAATAGACACAGAGTGTCAGATTGGATAAAAAAGCAAAAACATACAAGCTGCTGTCTACAATGACTCACTTCAGAGCAATGACCTCAAGCAGATTGACATGAGGGAATGGGAAAAGATATTTCATGTCAACGGCCAAGAGAGGAAAACAGGAGTTGTGCTAACCATGGCAAACAAAGTAGACTTTGAAGGGAAGGCCACAAAGAAAGATACAGAAGGATGCAATTTCAGGGAGGCAAGATGGTGGGAGAGCACAGGGACACACTTGCCCTTTCCATCATCACAATACAAATAAACACAACTACACTTAAAACAACTCAAACAGAGCAGCCACGGAACGCTGGCAGAAGAACTGAGACCTCCCAAAACGGTAAGAACCTCTTGACATAACTGGGTAGGACAACAGGAAACAAAGAGAGAGAGGGAAGGGGAATCAGGACTGGACTAGCACTCCTGAGAGGGAGCTCTGAAGGAGAAAGGGAACACATACCCTGGAAAATCGCCTAACCAATGGAAAGGTCAGCCAAGTCGGAGGGATCTCCAAGACTCCAAGAAAAACACAGCAGCATGTCTGAGACCTGGGAAGCAGAGTGAGAGCTGCACAGACCATCTGAACCACACACAGAGACACCAAAGATAGAGATGCTCCTGTGGGGGCTGGGCACCAAGTCCTAGGCTCCAGAGGTCAGTCCCTGGGAGCATGCTGGTGTGGGAGGCATGGAGAGAGCCTAAGGGATTAGATAAGCAGTTTACCTTGGGTGGAGGGAGCAATAAGTGAATGGCTGGGGATTGGAAAGCCCAAATAGAGGGAACCTGGCAGAGGATCTGGACCCACAGGAGAGGGAAGGTGCCATTGTTGGCGTGGGGAGAGCAGGAGGGGAGAGTCAACATAGAAGACTCCTCGAACCACAGTGTGTGCAATTGCCCACTGGCTAATAGAGAGCAGAGCGTTACCAGCACATCTCCACTAATCCACCCCACACCCGCTTGGCCAGAAGCAAAGTATCATCCATGACAGATTGGTGCCACCCCCTGTGGAGAGCCAACCACTGCCATGGCATTCCCAGGCAGGCCTTCCCACCCATGCAAAGCACCCCACTGCCCCTGGGCACCCTGTAAGCCCTTCCCCACATCAGGATGTGCACCACCACTGCAGCAGGAAGGGGCTATCCCAACCACCCTTGGGAAGCACCCCACTGCTGCAGAGGGGACACACTGGCCCCACCATCTTTGCGAACTGCTCTGCTGATGTGGCATGTCCAGCAAGCCCTGTCAAGCCACAGGAAGGTCAACTCCATCACAGCAAGCACCAGCCACACCTGCACTCACTCAGGAAGCTCCCTGCTGCCACAGAGCACTCAGGAAAGCCCTGAACATGTGCAGAGTGCACCTCCACCATGGCAAGCACCAGCGAGCCACACCAGGTCGACGGAAACACCTCTCTACCATGGAGAGACCAGGCCATCACTGCCCAGGCTTGGGAAGTGCTCTGCGGCCACAGCATGCCCCAGGAAGCCCCACCCAGAGGCAGGAAATGCACCTCCACCGAGGTGCACACCAGGCAGCCCCACCCAAACTCAGGAAGGGGCCTACACTGTGGAGTGACCCAGAAAGACCTGCCCTCACTTGGGAAGTGCCCTGCTGCTGTTGCACACAGGCAAGAACTGCCTGCCCAGGCTCGGGAAGTGCCCTGCTGAGGCAGAGTGAGCCAGCCAGCAACCCCAACTATCAGGAAACACATGGCTGCTAGGGATCACCAGGTAATGCCCTGCTTGGCTCTGGGGCATGCTCATCCACCATGGCAGAAAGAAGCCATGGCTGCCCACACTCACACGTGCCCCACTGCTGCAGAATACCACAGTGAGCCCCACCCGGCTAAGGCATTCCCCAGCCAGATCCTCCTGGCCACAGGAAGGACATACCCACAGTGGTGTGCCCTGGCCAGCCCTGCATGCCCTCCAGAAGTGCACCACTACAACGGTGCCCCCCAGACTCTGTCAAAATACATGTGGGCTTCTCCAAACTTACAGAAATTGAAATGGAAAACACGAGCAAGAGGAAGAAGCTCAGAAAACATTCCCAGTTAAAGCAACAGGAGAATTCACCTAAAGCAGTCAACAATGAAACAGACCTCTGAAATCTGACACATTTTGAGTTCAAATGGGAGATAGTGAAACTACTGAAGGAATTAAGAGAACATATGAACAGTAATGCGGACTCCCTCAGAAAGGGGCTAAAAATATAAGGAGCAGCCATGCAAATGTAGAAAATTCACTTGCAGTGAAACAAACCGAGCCAAGGGCAGTAAAGGTCAGAATGAATAATGCAGAGGAGCAAATTAGTGACATGGATCATTGAATAAAGGAAATCGCCCAAAGAGGACAGCAGACAGAAAACCCAATGAATAAACATGAAAGCAATATGAGACCTATGGGATACTATAACGCAGGACAATCTACACATAATAGGAATTCCAGAGGAGAAGAAAAAGAAAAGGGGATTGAACATGTATTTGAGGTAATTATCTCCAGAAAGTTTCAAATTCTAAAGGATACTGATTTCAAGATACAGGAAACAGATGTCCCCAAACACGTTGAACCCAAATGGACACACACCAAGACATAGTATAATAAAAATGGCCAAAGTTAAAGAGAGGATTCTAAGGGTGGCAAGAGAAAAGCAAACCCTCCATTATAAGGGAATCCCCCAAAGGCGAATAGCTGATATCTATTCGGAAACACTACAAGCTAGGTGGGAGTGGCAAGAGATATTTAAAATGCTGAAACGAAAAAGAAATCTGCAATGTGGAATAATTTATCCATCAAGAATATGAGTTTAAATAGAAGGGGAAACAAAGAGTTTCTCCAACAACAACAACAATAACAAAATCTAAAAGAGTACAGAAGTACAAAATGCATGCTAAAAGAAAGAAAGTTTTCTCTAAATTTAAAAAATAAAAAAAGAGGAAGAACAAGGATGGAGGAAAGCAGGATTAGAGACCAGTCACATAAATAAGGCAGGATACAGATCTAATGGTGAAGAGGTTAAAAAAAAAAAAAAGGCATAAAAATCCTACAATGTGGGCAAGGGGAGTAAGGAAATATAGAGACTCTTTTTATTCTGCTTTTTGAATTTTATTATTGTAATGAAGTGGGTGAGCCTACATCACCATTCACCTAGAGTACACAGTTATAACAAGTGGTTATCACACTTAAAAAACAGGGCAGCCACAAATCGAAACAGAACTTTACTTTCACAAAAACTGAAAAGAGAACTACTCAAACTTAAAATAAATGGACCGCCCAAACAAACCAAACCAAACCAAACCAAACCAAAACAAAACAAAACAAAATTGGAATCATAAAAGTCCATGGCCAGATGGCTTCACAGGTGAAATCTGTCAAACATAAAAAGAGGAATCGATGCCCATCCTCCTTATGCTTTTTCAAAAGTTTGAAGAAGACGGAACATTCCAAAAGATATTCTATGATGCTACCATCACCTTAATTCCAAAACCAGACAAAGATACCACCCAAAAAGATGACTATTGGCCAATATCTTTGAAGAGTATAGATGCAAAAATTCTAAAAAATGATTAGTCAACTGAATCCAAAAACTCATCAAAAAGATCATCCACCACAACAAGGTGGGATGCCTCCCAGGTTCACAAGGATGGTTCGATATACAAACAGGAAGCAACATCGTACACCGTATTAACAAAAGAAAAGTCAAAAACCATATGAACATCTCAATAGATGCAGAAAAACCATTTGACAAAGTCCAGCATCCACTCATGATAGAAACACTCACCAAAGTGGGTATTGAGGGAACATTCCTGAACATAAGCAAAGCCATTTATGACAAACACACAGCAAATACAATCCTCAATGGAGACAATTGGACAATCCTCCCACCAAAGTCTGCAACGAGAAAGGGATGCCCACTCTCAACACTCCTATGCGACATATTATTGGAAGTCCTAGCCACAGCAGTCAGACAAACAAAAGAAATAAATGGACTCCAAGTAGGAAGAGAAGAGCTAAACGTGTCACTGTATGCAGATGAAAGGACACTATATAGAGAAAACCCCAAAGACTCAGCACAAAAGCTATTTGAATGGATCAACACAGTCAGCAAAGGAGCAGGATATAAGAGTCACATTCATAAATCAGTCACGTTTCTGTATACTAAGAATGAAATCTTAGAGAAGGAATACAAGTATACAATAACTTTTAAAATTGCACCCCCCAAAATAAAATACATAGTGATAGGCCTTTTTGAGGAGGCTAACGACCTATATAACAAGAATTATAAAATGATAATTAAGGAAGTTAAAGAAGATGTAGAGAAATGGAAAGATATTCCATGATCCTGGGTTGGAAAAATTAACATTGTAAAAATGTCCTTTCTAAGCAGAGCTATCTAAGTATTCATTTCAAACCCTATCAAAATAGCAATGATGATTTTTACAAAAACTAGAACAAACAATCCAAATATTTATATGGAACCACAAAAGATCCAAAATTTCAAAAGCAATCTGGAGGAGCAAAAGCCAAGCAGGAGGCATTGACGCTCCCAGACCTCAAGCAACATTACAAAGCCACAGTCATCAAGACAGTGTGTTGCTGGTGCCACAACAGACAGAGAGACTAATGGAACAGACCAGAGAGCCCAGAAATGAACACTGACCCCTGTGATCATTTAATCTTTGACATTGTAGGCCAGAACATAAAATGGGAAGGAGAGAATCTTTTCAGCCAGAATTGCTGGGAATCCTGGACAGCTACACAAATCAATGAACCATCACACCGTGCACAAAAATAAACTCGAAATGGATGAATGTCCTAAGTATAAGACAAGACACCTTCAATATCCTGGAGGAGTATATAGGCAAAACATTATCTGACATCAAGCGCATGAATATTTCCTCAGGTCAGTCTCCCAAAGCAACAGAAATAAAAGCAAAAATAAACCAATGGGACCTAATCACACGGACAACATTTTGCACAGCAAAGGAAACTAACAAAAACAAAAAGTCAACTTACAGAATGGGATAGTGCAGTTTGAAATGATGAAACTTACAGGGGCCTCATCTCTTAAATATACAAACAACGTATACAGCTCAACAGCAAACAAACAAACAACTCCATGGAAAAATGGGCAGAAGCCCTGCATAGACTTCTTGGCAAGGAAGATATGCAGATGGCCAACAAGCACATTAAAAAAATGCTCAACATCCCTGATTAATAGAGAAATGCAAATCCAAACTCCCGCAAGATACCACCACACACCAATCGGAATGGCCATCACTGATACATCCACAAGTAACAAGCGCTAGTGGGGTTGTGGGAAAAAGGGAACCCTCCTGTACTGTTGGTGGGAATGGAAGCTGGTACAACCGCTGTGCAGAACCGTGTGGTGGTACCTTTGAAATCTATACAGAGAACTGCCACATGATCTGGCAATCCAACTCTTGTGGATATATCCAGACAAAATTTCCTTAGAAAAGTCACCTGCACCTGCATGTTCACTGCATCGCGACTCACAATAGCCAATACAGGGAAATATCAAAAAAGGCTATCGACAGATTACTGGACTGGGATAATATGGATATGTGTACACAGGGCAACACTACTCCCCTTAAAAAGAATGAAATAATGCCATTTGCAGCAAGATGGGGTGGAATTAGAGACTCTCATCCTGAGCGAAGTAAGGCAGAAAGAGGAAGACAAATACCACATGATGTCACTTATAATTGGTATCTACTACACAGCACAGATGATCATTTCCACAGAAAAGAGGATCATACACCTAGAGGATAAATTCGTGCTTACCAAGCAGAGGGAGCGGGAGTGGGATGGTTTGGGAGCTTGTGGTTCATAGAGTCAGACAACTGCCTTGGGATGGATGAACAATGAGACCATGCTGAGTAGCACTGAGAACTATGTCTAGGCACTTAGGATGAAGCATGATTGTGTAAGAAAGAGAATGTATACATGTATGTGTATCTGGGTTACCATGCTATAGAGTACAAAATCGAAAGAATGCTATAAACCAGTTCTAATGGAAAAAAATGTTTATATCATTATATAAAGATAAAGTATAATAAAATAGTGAAAAAGAGACCTTTTACGGACAAGATAATCTAAGATAATTTAACAAATTCTGTTAAAAAAACTGTTTCTGAAATAAATATTAAAAATAATAATAATAATAAATAGAGA
The DNA here is from genome assembly GCF_054392235.1 of Sus scrofa. Classification (NCBI taxonomy): domain Eukaryota; kingdom Metazoa; phylum Chordata; class Mammalia; order Artiodactyla; family Suidae; genus Sus; species Sus scrofa. The sequence goes on from NC_139402.1 coordinate 13,719,542, forward strand.
TAAAAAGAAAAAATCAATAAAACTAAGAACTGTTTTGTTGAAAAGTTAAAAAATAAAAAACAACATAAAAGGTAAAATAAAAAAGAAAAAAAAAGCAAAAGCAAAGAATAAGTAAAAAGACAAAATGCTGGCCAGACTCACCGGACGAGGAAAGAAAAAAACTGATTTAAAAAACATAAGCAATCAGAGTTCCCGTCATGGCTCAGTGGTTAACGAATCTGCCTGGGAACCATGAGGTTGCGGGTTTGATCCCTGGCCTTGCTCAGTGGGTTAAGGATCCGGCATTGCCATGAGCTGTGGTGTAGGTTGCAGATGTGGCTGGGATCCCGTATTGCTGTGGCTCTGGTGTAGGCCGCCAGCTACAGCTACATTTAGTCCCCTAGCCTGGGAACCTCCATATGACAGGGGTGCAGCCCTAGGAGAGTCAAAAAGACAAAAAACAAAACCAAACAAAAGCAAAAACAAACATAAAAATCCTAGGTTTGAAGAAAATAAAATGTAAGAAATGAAAAAGAAGAAATCCCAATGGATACTGCGAAAACACCCCCCCAAAAAAACTAAGCATATATCATAAATACTTAATTGCCAACAAATTTTAAAACCTCCTAGAAATGGACAACTTTCTAGAGAGTTAAAACATGCAACAAATGAATCCAGAAGAAATAGATGATCAACTGAACAGACAGGTCACTGGAAATGAAATTGAACATGTAATAAAAACACTCCCTGCAAACAAAAGCCTAGCATCACATAGGAACAATGGTGAAATATTCCAAACATACAAGGGGAAACAGTCCTATCCTCCTTACACCTTTCCACAAGCATGACGAAGAAGAAACATTCCCAAAGATTGTCCATGAACCCAGCATCACCCTAACACCAATGCCAAAGACACTACCCAAAAAGTAAATTTTATGCCAATATCTGTGATGAAATAGAAGTAAAAATTCCCAACAAAATTTTTTCAGCCAAGTCCAACAACATGCAAAATAGGATCATACACAACGACCAAGTGGATTTTGTCCCGGGTTTGCAAGGAGGGTTCAAACTACTCAAATCAAACAATGTCACACAGTACATGAACATACGAAAACTAAAAACCCACATGATCCTCTCAATAGATGCAGCAAAAGCATTCGCAACGTCCAACATCCATTCATGACCAAACCTCTTACCAAAGTGGGTATTTGAGAAATATATCTTAACATGATAAAAGCCATTTATGACAAACCCACAGCCAACATACTCCTCAAACGAAAAAAGCTGAAAGCCTCTGCACTAAACTCTGAAATGAGGCAAGAAGGCCCATTCTCACCACTTTTATTCAACCTACTATTGGAAGTGCTAGGCACAGCAATGAGACAAACGAAATACATCAAACGTGTCCAAAGTGGCTGAGAAGAGGCAAAATATTCACTACGTGCTGGTGACAAGATGCAATCTATAGGAAATCCTAAGGCGGCCACACCAAAACTACCCAAACTGACCCACCAATTTGGCAAAATAGCAGGATACAAAATTAGCACTCGGTAATTGGTTGCCCTTTGGGCTACTCACAATAAACTCTTGGCAAAAGAATAAAAAATAGCATATTTTGAAAAATGCACCCCGAAAATTTAAAGACCGAGGAATAAACTGGACCAAGGAGGTGAAAGATTATAAGCTGAACTGTAAGAAATTAAAGAAGATTCAAATAAAGGGACAGAGAGTCCATGATCCAGGTTTGGAAGAATTAATATTATTAAAAAGCAATAGTGTGCAATGAAATCTACGGATTCAATGACATCGCTAACAGAAGACACCTGACATTGTAACAGAACTAGGACAAAGGGAAAATTCAAAAATTGATATGGAACCATGTAAAACCCAGAATTGCCAGAGCAATCCTGAGGGGGGCAAAAAATAAACAAATAAATAAAAACAAAGTAGGAGGCATAACTCTCCTAGACATCAGGCAATTTTTCAGAGCCACAGTAATCAAGACACTGTGGTACTGGTACCAAAACAGACCTACAGACCAATGGGACAACATAGGGAACCCAGGAATAAAGTCACAACCCCGCATTCCATTAATCTTTGACAAAGGTGGCAAGAATGTAACGTAGGAAAAAGACAGCTTTTTTCCACCAGCTGGGGCTGGGGAAACTGGACAGATGCATGCAAATCAGTGAAACTGGAATACACCCTCACACCATGTACAAAAATAAACTTCAAGTGGCTTAAAGATTTAAACATAAGGTAGGACACCATCAGACTCCAAGAAGAACCACAGGCAAAACATACTCTGACATCAACAATAAAAAATGTTTCCTCAAGGGCAGTCTCCCAAGGAAACAGAAATAAAAGCAAAAGTAAACAAAGGACTCAATCAAATTGACAAGCTTTTGCACAGCAAAGGAAACAATGAAACAAGACAACCATTGGAATGAGAGAAAACACTTTCCAATGATGCCACTGAGAGGGCTTAATCTCTGAAATAAATGACTTAGAAAACTCAACAGCAAAAAACCTAGCAGCCATTTGAAGAATGGGCAAAAGACCTTAAAAGATATTTATCCAAAGGATACCTGCAGATGGCCGACAGGCACATGAAAAAATGCTCAACCTCACTAATTTTTAGAGAAATGCAACTCAAAATTACTATGAAGTACCACCTCACACCTGTCAGAATGGCCAGCATTAGCAAGTCAATAAATAAAAAGTTCTAGAGAGGGTGTGGAGAAAAGTGAGCCCAGCTGCACTGTTAGCTGGAAAGTAAATTGGGAAAACCACTACAACCACTATGCTGATCAGTATGGTTGTACATTAGAAAACTAAATATAGAACTACCCTATGGCCCAACAATACCACTCTGGGGCATATACCCAGATAACTCTTTCCTTGAAAGATATACATGGACTGGAAAGGTCATTTTAGCACTATTCACAATATGCAAGACATAGAAACAACCTAAATCTCCATTGACTGAAGAGTACATTAAAAAGATGTGGTACATATTCACAATGGGAAACTACTGAGTCCAGAAGAACAAAGTAATGCCATTTGCAGCACCAAGGGTGGAACTAGAGATGCTCATACTAGGTGAAGTAGGTCAGAAAGGAAGCAACAAATACCATTTGATATCACCAATCTGGAAATGAATAAATGGCACCAATGAAACATTCTAGAGTAAAGAAATGAATGCACTTGGAGAACAGACTTGGGGTTGTCAAGGGGGAGGGGGAAGGAGTGGGACAGACTTGAAGTCTGGGGTTGAGAGATGCAAACTCTTGCATTTGGAGTGGATAAGTAATGGGATCCTGCTGTTTAGCCCAGGGAACTCTATCTAGTCAGGGGTGGTGGAACATGATGGAGGTAATGTGAGACAAATAGTATTTGGGGGTTGTGAATTTGTGTGTGTGAGCAAGGAAGAGAGAGAGAGAGAGACTGGGTCCCTTTGGTGTGCAGTAAATAATTGACAGAACAGTGGAAACCATTGATAATGGGAATAATAACAATCATTAAAAATCAAAACAAAACAAAACAAAACCTCCACAAACAAGACTCAGATCTCACAGCAGTGGGTTCAATATGTAGGGGTTGTGTTGATTCCAGGGCATGAGCCCTGGCCATAGATGGAAAACAGCAGTTAGTGCATTACTGTCTCCAACCAGAGAGAGGCAGCACTGTGGCTTCCTTGGGGTGGCTGGCCCTGCCATTTATGGTTCCAAATTATGCCCTGAGAGCCAAGCCCTACATAGGGACCCAAAGGGAATGCAAAGTGACCCCCTTCAATGGAATAGGGATGCCCAGTGGGGCTTTTGGATGCTAAAGGCTGAGCTGAAGAGAGTGCCATCACGGGGACCTCCCAATGGGGACAAGCCCTTTATTACATGCACTCACAGAGGTCAGGGAAGGCACCAGGAATCCTGAGCCAAAGCTGGGACCAGATCAGAGATGAGGGGCTAACTTTTCACCATAACAGGACTCAGGGACCCTGGGATGCCCTGCTGCCTGTGGGAGGCTTACAAGCTCCCCCTGGACAACGGAGACATGCAGTCACCCCTCATCAGGCACAGGCTCAGCTAGAGTCAAAGGACATCACTGGATCCTTTGGAGAAAGGTTAACAAGATAGGAGGGCCTATTAAAAGACACCTCCAACTTTACTCTACCAGTGGGCCAAACCCTACTCACAGCAACCCTGCTTCCAGCAGGCAAAAGTGGAGACTTATCCCATCAGTGTATAGAGACCATAAAACCAACCTACTCCAGGAGTTCCAATCTTCTAGAACACACTTAAGAATAAGGGGTGTAGAATGATTGGGGCAGGGCATGAGACAGGCTAGGACCTGGGATCCTTCGTTGCACTGCTTGCCTCATGAAAAATGTCTCCTTGAGCAAAGAAATAAAAAGGAAATACAAGGGACGACAAGTAACGACATGCATGGGCAGTTGGGAACAATTATAAACAAGAAGATTCAAAAAGACCAATGAAATGAAATGAACTAGTCAAATGAAAAATAAAATGAAATAAATACAATAAAATAATAAACTAAGATAACTAAACTAAACTAAAACAACCCCCAGCAAAAAATTCAGAGTGTCAGGGGCAGAAACAGGGTATATCACACACAGAGTGGACAGTACCACTGAGGAAGTGCCCAGAAAAATCTCAGCCACACATCAGACCCAAATCTGACCCACATGCTTACCCTTATCCCTCCAGAGAAGAAACTAGCTTGCCCCTCCTCACGGAGCAAGAAAAGGTACTTGTTGCTTGTATGTGTTCCTTTGTGCTGCTGCAGGGCCCAATAAAGCCTTGCCTGAACATCTTGGCTCACATCTCATTAATTTCCATTTACTAGGGGGCCAAGAATCCTGGTCAGCATATAAATGCATGTTTAGCAGGCTCTAAGACTGGCTGGCTTAGTCACCATAATGTTTAAACTGAATCATGTATAAGCCAGAATGACTTCCCTATACATCTGTATGTGAAAATTCCTTCTATAATCTGCTTTTCTGTGTAGCCACTCCAGAAACCAATCTATACTCTTTGGAAACAAGGAATGCAAACCAAAAACTTTACAGTAATTAGATCAGGCAGAAATACCACGAACCCTGAATTTATGGTATTTCCCCGTTGTGGAAACCTGCCTTCAACACCTCTATGAAACAGTCTTGAGAACCGAACGACAACATCTCTTTCAAAAAAAAAAAAAACCAAGAATTCTGAACCACCATATCTGGATAATCCCCTCAGGAAGTCTGAACACAAACATCATAGCATCCAGTAAGTAAAGCATACTGCAGTCTTGGAAGGAACCTGCCAGGAAGCGAGACAACACCACTGAGCACTTGCCTCAGGATGCCCTCTCCAAATGAGTGATAGCCATGCAAGAACAACACATCAAAATCTAGGCAGCCACCCAAAAACCTAATTGTGAATTTCTGCAACTATCCTGGGAGGCACATCAAAACACCCCCACCCATCATCCTAGGAAGCCTAATTCCTGCCTTTGAAGAAATCAGCCCTTGATGCCAGGCCGGGAGCTGTGAATCATTAAGTAATAAGTTCAACACTCAGCCCAGAAAGGCCAACTCTACTTCTGCAGCAGAGAGCTATGAAGCCTATTTTTCACATTTTCAACACCCAGTCGAGTGTCCCTAAGTGAAACCTTCATGAAAGCACTTCAGTAATCCTCAGACCTTTGTGGTAGCTGGCTTGGAAACAACCACCTCTTCAGCAATTAGGCAGAGAGACAACCACACTCAACGCAGCAACCATGCATAAAGCCAAACTGCAAATTCTTCACAAGATTACAGTGTAACAATTACTTCTGCCATATTCTTTCAGGAAATCCCAACACAATCTCTTTATAGCCACTGGACCAGCAAGATTAATCACCACCTGTGCAGCCACCAGGGTAAGCACCAAAACCAAAACCTCTGTAGTCATCACATGATGAAGGCTGACCATATTTTGGTAGTAATTGGACCGGGAGGTTGGACCTCAGTCTCTATAGTAACCAGCCAGCCGGCCTGATCACAAATTCCACTAGCCTGATCAGGAAGTCAAACCAGAACTTCTACTATAACCATTCAGCCAGCCAAGCCGTAGTCTCTGCAGAAGCCAGAGAAGACATCTGAGCATAATTTCCACAGCCACCAGCCATGTAAACTAACCACAAACTCTGTCTCCTCCACGTAGATATTCACCAAGCGACCTCTGCAGAATTTGGAAGGAAAAGTTCACTGTACTCATTTCACCTAACAAGACAGGTTATCTCACCATATCTGCAAACACCAGCCCAGCAAACAAAAGCACAACTTCTGCAGTAACTCACCAGGCCACCACACCATATCTGAGCAACCACAGGCAAAAAGCCAAAGCACAAAACCTGCGTGTTTCTGGAAAAGAGGCCTGATCACAACCTCCTTTTTGGCAACAGGCATAGAAACCACAACTGCTGCATTAACTGGCCAGGGATGCTTAAGCCACACCTCTGCAGCAGCGAGTCAGATGATCTAAGCATCTGTAAAATGCAATGAGGCAACAACAAAAAAGTTACAGCCATCAGAACTGAAGAAGTGAAAAAATCTATTTACAGAAAACATTATAACTTAGTAGAAATTCGTCAAGAAATCACAAAGAATCTGTAGAACTAATAAATGATTTAGGAATGTCACAACACAGAAATTACACTCATGAAAATAAGTTATGGTCTGCACATTAGCATCAAACATTTGCAAAATGAAAGTTTCAAATATATTTAAAATAGTACTTAAGTGTAGAGTACTATTACATAATTAGCAAAGATGCACGTCCTCAGCCAAAAAAAAAAAAAAAAAAAAAAGAAAGAAACTATGAAACATAGCTGGGTCAAACTAGAGGACACCTCCATAAATGGAGAAATAACTCAATTCATGTTCAGAAATTGGAAGCAGGAAAACTAATGGGTTTAAAAAATAAATGAGTGGATTTTACTGAATGAAAATCAATCATTAGGTGCATATTTTTCTCTGCCTGGAATGTTTGCTCCATCACTGTCCTGGATAAATTTTCACTTGCAACAATCTAGGTCTTTTGAGGGCTTGGAAGCTGCATGCCATAGGTTTTGGGGTGTTGTATCTTCGTTGCCATTTGCTTCTAGGTATTTTTTAATTTCCTCTTAGAGTTCTTCAGTGATCCCTTGGTTGTTGAGTAGCATGTTGTTGAGTCTGCCCATGTTTGTGTTTTTTGCGGAGTTTTTCTTGTTGTTGCCTTCCAGTCATATAGCGTTGTGGTTGGAAAAGATGCTTGATATGATTTCAATTTTCTTCAAGTTGCTGAGGTTGGATTTGTAGCCCAGGATATGATCAATCTTAGAGAATGTTCCATGTGCCCTTGAGAAGAACGTGTATTCCGTTGCTTTTGGATGGAATGTCCTACAAATAACTATGAAGTCCCTCTGGTCTAATGCTTCATTCAGGGCCTGTGTTTCCTTATTGGCTTTCCATCTGGTTGATCTGTCCATTGCTGTGAGTGGGGTGTTAAAAATCCCCCACTATTATTGTGTTATCATTGATCTGTCCTTTTAAGGTTGTTAGCAGTTGCCTTATATAATGTGGGGAACCTATGTTGGGTGCGTAGGTATTTAAAATTGTTATAGCTTCTTCTTGGATTGATCCTTTGATCATTATGTAACGACCTTCTTTGGCCCTTAAAATATTCTTCATTTTAAAGTCTGTTTTGTCTGATATGCGTATTGCTACTCCAGCCTTCTTTTGATCCCCATTTGCATGAAATATTTTCTTCCATCCTCTCACTTTCCATTTGTGTGTGTCCCTAGAAGTGAAGTGGGTCTCTTGAAGACAGCATATATATGGGACTTGTTTTTGTATCCATCCAGCCAGTGTATGCCTTTTGGCTGGGGTGTTTAGTCCATTGACATTGAAGGTAATTATTGACATGTATGCTCGTGTTTCCATTTTATTAATTGCTTTGGATTTGTTTTTATTGCTGTTTTTTTATTTCACTCACTCTCCTCTTGTTCTCTCCTCTTGTGGTTTGATGACTCTCTTTAGTGTTGTACTTATGTTGATGTTTCTTTGTGTGTCAATTGTAGATTTTTGGTTTGCAGTTATTCTGAGGTTTTGATATGAGTCTATATGTATATAAGGTTGTTTTAAGTTGTTGTTCTCTTCATTGCAAGTTCATCTCCAGTGTCCCTCATTTGTACCCTGCTCGTCTCATGATTTCTGATTTTGGTGGTATCATTGTGCATGGACGATTTTGTATGTATCTTTCCTGTATACATACCTTCCCTAGTGAGCCTTGTCATTTGTGGGGTTTCTGTTTCCTGTTGCCATCCATTCTTTTCTGCCTAGAGAATTTCCTTTAGTATTGGTTGTAAGGCTGGTTTAGTGGTGCTGAATTGCCTTAGCTTTTGCTTATCTACAAAACTTTTGATTTCTCCTTCAAATCTGAATGAGAGCTCTGCTGGGTAGAGGAATCTTGGTTGGAGGTTTTATCCTTTCATCACGTGAAGTAAATCATGCCACTCCCTTCTGGCCTGAAGAGTTTCTGCTGAAAAATCTGCCAATAACCTTATTGGGATACCCTTGTATGTTATTGGTTTCTTTTCCCTAGCTGCTTTCAAGATTATCTCTTTGTCTTTAATTTTGGTCAGTTTGATTAATATGCACCTCGCGGTATTCCTCCCTGGGTTTATTTTATAAGGTGTACTCGTTGTGCTTCCTGGATTTGAGTGAGTGGTTCGTTTCCCATGTTAGGGAAGTTTTCAGCTATTATCTCTTGGAATATTTTTTCTGTCCCCTTCTCTCTCTCTTCTCCTTCTGGCACCCCTCTAATACGGATGTTGGTGTGTTGAACATTGTCCGAGGGTTCTCTGAGACCCTCTTCATTTCTTTTCAACCTTTGGCTCTCTTTTCTGTTCTGCAATCTTACTTTCTACTAATCTGTCCTCCACCTCCCTTATTTGACCTTCTGCCTCCTGTATTCTGCTGTTAGCTGCTTCTAGTGAATTTCTTATTTCAGTTATGCATTTTGCATCTCCTCTGGTTTATGTTGATGTCTTGCATCTCTTTTCTCCGTGTGTCCTGTAAGTTATCCATCTTGGCCTCCAGTTTATTTCCAATGTCTTGCATCATCTTCCGCATCAACACTCTATAAAGTCTTTCTCCTGGAGGCTGAGAATCTCCTCATCACTGAGGTGATTTTCTGAGGTTGCCCTATCTCCCTCATCAGAGATATTGTTCTCTGTCTTTTCATTTTTATAGGTTTTTGGTGTGGTGACTTTTAACAGATAATAGAGTTGCAGCTGCTCTAGCTTCTGGTGTCTGCCCCCCTTGTGGCTGAAGTCAGTATGGGAGCTTGCAGTAGGCTTCCTGATGGGAGGGGCTGATGCCTACCCACTTGTAGGTGGAGCTGATTCTTATCCCTCTGGTGGTTGGGACTTAGTCTCTTGATGGGATTAGAGGCAGCTGTGTGCCTGAGGGGTCTTTAGGTAGGCTGTTTACTGAGGGGCAGGGCTATGATCCCACCTGGATTGGTGTTTGCCCTGGGGCTTCTCAGCACTGACTGATGGATGGGGCCAGGTTTTCCCCAAATGGCCACCTCCAGAGAAAGGTATGGCTGCTGAATATTCCCAAGAGCTTTGCTTTCAATGTCCTTCCCTCACAACAAGCCACATTCACCCCTGTTTTCCCAGGATGTCCTCCAAGAACTGCAGGCAGGTTTGACCCAGGTTCCTATGGAGACTTTGCTTTGCCCTGGGACCCAGTGCACATTAACCTCTGTGTGTGCCTTTTATGAATGGGGTCTCCATTTCCCCCAGTCCTGTGGAGCTCCTGTGCACAAGCCCCACTGCCCTTCAATGCCAGATGCTCCAGGGGCTCTTACTCCCAGTGCCAGATCCCCACATGGGAGAGTTTGATGTGGGGCTCAGAACTCTCACCCCTGGAGGTGAGTCTCTGTGGACCAGTTAGTTTCCAGTCTGTGGGGCTTCCCACCCAGGAGGTGTGGGGTTTTTTTATATCCCAAAATCACCACTCCTACCTCAAAGTGTCCTCCTCTTTTTCCTCCGGAGTAGGTTATCTTCTTTAAGGTTTCTAGTCCATTCGGGTGAAGAATGCTCAGCCTTTACTTATGAATTTTGGTGCTTTTAGGATAGAGGTTGAGCTCCAGTCCTTCCCTTCCACCATCATAATCCCATCTCCTCTACTGGTTCTTAGTCCTCACTCTCATCATTTTTATTCCACATAGTTTTGGAAGTTCGAGCCACAGAAATCCATCCAACAAAAAAATAACTGTAATAATTTGGAAGAAAAAAAGTATAAATGTCACTTCATGCAGATATATGACAATATTTAGAAAAGAGGTAAAATTGTCTCCATGCAGGTATATGGTACACCATACAGCAAACCCTAAGGAGGCTGCACAAATACTCTTCAAATTAATCAGTGAATTCAGCAAAATAACAGGATATACGATTAACATTCCAAAATAGGTTGCCTTTCTGCACACTCTTTCTTCTTTATTCCATCTTGGTGTGTTCTAATTCTCCAGGAAGTTGTCCATTTCTTCTAGGTTGTCAGATTTATTGGCATGCAACTGGTCATGGTATACTCTTTTTTTTTCTATTATTATTTCTGCAATTTTCCATTGGTATTTCTTCTTTTTCATTTATTTTGTTTCTTTGGGTTTTACCTCTCCTGTCCTTTGTGGATCTGGACAGAGTTTGGTCAGCTTTCTTTTTAATGATTTTTTTTCTTGTTTTTGGAATCGCTATTTAATTGATTTCCTCTCTGTTTGTGATTTACCCCCTTCTGTTGACTTTAGAATTTATTTTTTCTACTTCATTTAGGTGAGGGGCCAAGCTGATTATTTGAGATTTTTCTTCCTTCTTGGGGAAGCCCTCTATCGCTAGGAATTTCGCTCTAAGCACTCCTTTTGAAGCATCCTGTAGATTTGAAACGTTGTGCCTTCACTAGCATTTGTGTTGAGGTATTTTTTCATTTGCTTTGTGATTTCCTTACTGATCTTTGTTTTTGTTTGTTTGTTTGTTTGTTGTTTGTACCGTGTTGATTACTTTTCATGCATTCAGGGTTTTTTTTTGCCATCTTTTTTTCCTGTGTTGATTTCCTTTTCCATGCCACAGTGGTCAGGGAAGATAGTTGAAATAATTTCCATACTTTTCATCTTGCTGAGTTAGTTTTGTGCCCCAGCATGGGGTCAAACCTTGCCAGTGTTGTGCTTGCACATGTAAAGAATATCTATTCTGATATTCGGTGGAATGTAATGTGCTGAAAGTGTCAGTGAAGTCTAAGATTTCTATTGTGTCCTTTAGGATCTCTATTGCCTTGTTGATTTTCTGTTAGGGAATCTGTCCTTTGATTTGGGTCAGGTGTGAAAGTCCCCTCGTATTATTGTAGTCCTGTCAACTCCTCCTTTTATGTCTGTTGTAGTTTTGTATGTATCTGTGAGTTCCTACATTAGGGGCACATAGGTTGACAACTGAAATATCCTCTTCTTGGAAGGATTCCTTTGTCATTGAATACTGTCCTTCTTTGTCCTTGTTTATAGCTTTCATTTAAAGTGCATATGGTCTTATGGGAGGACCTGTCATGGCTCAGTGGTTAATGAATCTGACCAGGAACAATGAGGTTGCATGTTTGATTCCTGGCCTGGCTTTGTTGTGAGCCGTGGTGTATGTCACAGACAGGGGTAGGATACTGCATTGTTGACAGTCTGTGATAGCTTGGCACCTGCATCTCTGATTAGACCCCTAGGCTGGCAACCTCCATATGCTGCAGGAATGGCCCTAGAAATGCAAAAAGACAAAAAAAAAAGTGGATTTGGTCTGGTTTGAGTATTGCAACTCCGGCTTTCCTGTCTTTTCCATTGGCATGAAATGTCATTTCCCATTCCCACTCTTTCTTTGTTTGTTGATTGTTATTTTCCCAATGTCGTTTTGTTTTCTACTGTACATCATGGTGAGCCAGTTACATCTACATGTACACATTGTATTTTCTCACATTATCATGCCACATCATAAGTGACTAGACATAGTCCCAGTGCTACACAGCAGGATCTCATTTCTAGTCCATTCCAAAACCAAGAACTTGCATCGATTAACCCCAAGCTCCCAATCTATCCCACTCTCTCCACTCCCCCTTGGCAACCACAAGTCTATTCTCCAGTCCATGATTTTCTTTTGTGTGCTATATATTAGATTCCAGATATAAGTAATGTCATATAGAATGTGTCTTTCTCTTTTTGACTTTACTTCACTCAGAAGGAGAGTCTCTTGTTCCATCTCTATTGCTGTAAATGGCATACTTCTCTTCTTTTTTTGTGGCTGAGTAGTATTCCATTGTCTGTATATACCAAATAATCCTAATCCAGTTATCCATTAGTGGTCATTTGTGATGTTTCTATGTCTTGGCTATTATGAATGGAGCTGCAGTGTACATGCGGGTGCATATGTATATTTTAAGGAACGTTGTGTCTGGATATATGCCCAAGAGTGGGATTGCTGGGTCATATGGTAGTTCTATGTATAGAGTTCTAAAGTCCCTCCATAATATTTTCCATGATGGTTGTACCATCCTACATTCCCACCAAGAGAACAGGAAGGTTGCCTTTTTCTCCACATCCTCGCCAGCATTTGCTATATTTCGGCTTACTCATGATGGCCATTCTTACTAGCATGAGGTGGTATCTTGTGGTAGTTTTGATTTGCATTTCTCTACTAATCATGGATGTTGAGCATTGTTGCAAGTGCTTGTAGGTCATCTGAACATCGTTCTTGGAGAAATGGATATCCATTTCTTCTGCCAAGTTTTCCCTTGGGTTCTTGGTTTTTGGCACTTGAGTTTTATATGTTGCTTGTATATTCTAGAGATTAAGCCCTTGTCAGTTGCATCCTTTGAAACTACTTGCTTCCATTCTGTAAGTTGTCTTTTTGGTTTCTTTTTGGTTTCCTTTGCTGGGCAAAATCTTGTCAGTGTGATTTTGTCCCATGGGTTGGTTGTTGCTTTTATTTCTATTGCTTTGGGAGACTGACCTGAGAAAACCTTTGTAAGGCTGATGTCAGAGAATATTTTGCCTAGGTTCTCTTCCAGGAGTTTGGGGGTGCCTTGCCTTACATGTAGGTCTGTCAGCCATTTTGAGTTTATTTTGCTGCATGGTGTGAGGGTGTGTTCTAGTTCCGCTGAATTGCATGTAGCTCTCCAGGTTTGCCAGCAATACTTCCGAATAGACTGTCTTTTCCCCATTTTATATTCTTGCCTCCTTGGTCAATGATTATTTGACCATAGGTTTCTCTTTTTTTGGCGGGGGTGATTCTCTCTTCTATTCCACTGGTCTGTCTGTCTGTTTTGGATTGTTTTTTCGGGTTCTGTGGAAAATGTCATGGGTAATTTGATAGGGATTGCATTGAATCTGTAGATTGCCTTGGGTAGTATGGCTGTCTTTACAATATTAATTTTTCCAGCCCTGGGGGAAGGAATACCTTTCCATTTTTTACATCTTCTTTAATTTCCTTCACTAATGTTTTTTAGTTCTCAGCATATATATCCTCTACCTCCTTTGTCAGGTGTATGCCCAGGGATTTGATTTGTTGGGGTGCAATTTTACAAGGTGTTCTATTTTTGTATTCCTTCTCAGTATTACACTGTGAATATACAGAATTGTGACCGATTTCTGAATGCAAATCTTATATGCTGCTTCTTTGCTGAATTTGTTGATCTGTTCAAGTAGTTTTTGGGTGGAGTCCTTAGGTTTTTCTATAGATTGTAAAAGGCCATCTGCATAGAGTGACAGCTTTGCCTCTTCTCTTCCTATTTGGATGCCTTTTATTTCTTCTGTGTGATTACTGTGGCTAGAATTACCATACTATGTTGAATAACAGTGGTGAGAGTGGGCATCCTTGTGTTGTTCCAGATTTTAGTGGGAAGGCTCTCAGCTTTTCTCCACTGAGTATTATATTGGCAATGAGTTCGTCATAAATGACTTTAATTATTTACGGGAATGTTCTCTCTATACCCACTTGGTAAGAGTTCTGATCACAAATGGATGTTGGACTTTGTCGGATGCTTTCTCTGCATTTGATGCCATATCATGAACTTTTAAAAATTTTTCTATTGTTTCTGTCGTGTATGATGTTCATTGATTTACTTTTGTTGCACCATCCTTGAGAACCTGGGATGAATCCCACCTAGTCGTGGTATATGATCTGTTTCATATGTTGTTGGATTCTGATGGCTAAAATATTGCTGAGATTTGTTTGTGCCTAAAGTCATCAAAGTTATTGGCTGATTGTTTTCTTTTTTTATTTTGGTGGTATCTTTGGTTTTGGAATTAGGGTGATGGTGGCAACATAGAATGTCTTCGGGAGTGTTCCTTCTCGTTAAAACTTCTGAAAAATTTTAAGGAGGATGAGCAACGGTTCCTCTTTGTATGTTTGGTAGGATTCTCCTGCAACGCCATCTGTTCCTGAACTTTTATTTGCAGGGAGTCTTTTTATGACATATTCAAATGAATTTCTAGTGAACAGTCTGTTCAGTTGATCTATTTTTTTAATTCATTTTTGGCAAGCTATCTTGACAATATTCAGTCTCTAGAAAGATGTCCACTTCTCCTGGGTTGTTAAATTTCATGGCATACAATTGTTGATAGTATTCTCTCATGGTTTTGTTGTACTTCAGTAGTATCCATTGTGACTTCTTTTTTTCATTTCTTAGTGTGTTTCTTTGGGTTTTCTCACTCCTCTTCTTGTTGAGTCTAGCCAGGGGGTTGTCTAATGAGTTTACCTTTTCAAAGAACCAGCTCTAGATTTAATTGTTTTGTCTATTGATTTTGAATCTCTATTTTATTGATTTCCTTTTTGATCATCATGATTTCCTTCCTTTGTTGACTTTTAGGTTTTGCTTGTTCTTTTTCTAAGTCATTTCGCTGGTGGGTTAAGTTGTCAATTTTAAATTTTTCTTCTTTTTTGAGGAAGGCCTGTACTGCTATGAACTTCCCTCTGAGCACTGCTTTTGTGGCATCACACAGATTTTGAGGAAATCTGTCTCCCTTATCATTTTCCTTTAGTTATTTTTTCATTTCCTTCTTGACTTCCTCATTGACCCATTGTTTTTTTCATCACATGTGGTTTAGTGTCCATGTAGTAGATTTTTCCTCATTTTCCCCCCTGTGGTTTATTTCTAGTTTCATGCCATTGAGGTCAGAGAACATACTTGAAGTATATACACATATATAGATATATATATATATATATACATATATATATATACACACACACACACAAATATATATACATATACACAAATATATATATATTTTTCCATGCGGGGTTATCCAAATTTCATTACCTTTCTACGTTTTTGCTCATAGAGTTGCTTCAAAACATCTATGTTGAATTCATTAATAGGTAAATGGCAGATTCCGATGTGTTTGTGTTTGGACACTAGACAGATTACTGCCATCATGGGTGAAGTTTTTTCATTGATTCATCATATCCTTTGAGTTTTGTGTTGCTGTTTTGTATGTGAAGTAGCATTATCTTCTAGACTCTTTATGAGCTCTCTTTTGATGCATATGCTTTCCTTGGACTGGACTTACCAGGTCTCCAGCTTTCTCCATTCCTGTAGTACTGTATTGCCTTCTGCACAATGCCTGTGTAGAACGTAGTGCAGAATTTTTGTATACATGTTCACTTGATCTATATTCCACCAGGCCTGTGGCTTGGATCATCCCCTTTTTTATTCTTGGGGGCAGGAAAACTCAAATAATTTGTTTGGTGTATTTTTCCCCTCTGCTTCATACCTACTATTCTGTGTGAACAGCATGTGTGCCTGAGTTCCCTCTGCTGAGCTCAGGATCGCATACATGGAACCCATTGCGGAATTGTGAGGAGGCGTGATTTTGGCACTTTGGATGTTGGGAGAGCTTTTGATTTGCTTGTGGGCATCTTGAGGTGAGGTTTTCTTACCAAGTTGTGTTAGACTTCCTGCTGGCGTCTGGAGCAGCATCCTTTTGAAATGTGCTGATATAGTTTTTACAATGTGTATGTTATTGATGATTTACATTATTCTGACTATTTCTGCTGTACAACAAAATAAGTCAATCATGGCTATGGATATATATTTATATATATATACACACATATATATATATATACACATATATATATATATACACATATATATATATACATACACACACACAAATATATATACTTATACACAAATATATATATATATATTTACATATATATACATGTATCTCCATTCCTTTTCTCATATTACCTTCTATCAAACTCTACCAAAAGCGATTGGATATAGTTCCCTGTGCTGTACAGCAGGATCTCATGGCTTATCTGTCCTAAATGTAATACTTTACATCCACAAACCCCAAATTCCCTGTCCATTCCACTGCCTCTCCCTTCCATTTTCTTTATGTCCAGGAGACATTTCTGTTCTGTAGATAACTTCATGTGTGCCATATTTTAGGGTCTCCATATAAATGATTTCATATGGCATTTACCCTTCTCTTTCTGAATTACTTCAGTTATTTTTGAAAATGTCTATGTCCTAATAGGCTAATTTTTACCTTGTCATGAGGAGAAACTTTTGCTTGCCTTCCATTGATTTGGGAGGCAGAGTTGACACCCTTTTCCTCAGTGGGAATGGACATCATCCCTTTTGTGGACCAGTGAAAATACCACCCTTGCTTGCCACTTTGGGGACATGGGCTGCTGTAATCATTGTCAGCAAAACCTTGTGGATCTATCTCAAGGAGGGTGTGGGTAGGAGGTAGAGATAAGCTGGCTCTTCCACCATCCTGAGCTGCCACCTTAGTTTGTGGCATGATCTCCAAATGCCTGGCCAGTTCAAAGGAAGCTTGGTTTCCACACAAGCTAGTCCATGTCAGCTAGGAACTCTTCCTTAATTGTTTTGCCAAGAAACTAAGCACACCTTTGTGTTGGCCCTCCCTTTCCTGTGCTCTTTTTTAGGTTTCAGTGGTGCTTGGATTCTTCCCTTCTCTACCTGGAGTGAAAGAAGATGCCTGGGCTCATTTCAAACTCCTAAAATAAATGAAAATTGGGAAATGGTTTCCAGAAGCAAGCCAATGACAGAGTGATACCAAAGGCCTTTGAGTTAAAGGAACGGGTTGTGTGAGGCCATTGGCTGGTAAGGTTGGCCAAGTTTGGGGCTGTTAAGAAGTGATTGGGGTTTATCCTACCACAGAGGAAGCCCTCCGTTACTTGCTCCCAGTATTTCTGTGTTTATTTAGCCTGACCCATAGCAGGTAGAATTTCCTGGCCCAAGGATCCAACTCCTGCCAGAGCAGTGACCCAACCCACAACAGTGACAACCCTGGACCCTTAACTTGCTAGGCCACCAGGGACTTCCTCTATTCTGTATTATAGCTCTTTTTCCGCATTCTTGAAAGTTGAGGTGAAATAGAAATGTGACTTGAGTCCCTTGTTCTTTGGACAAGCAGATCTTACCCTTCCTGGAGAAATAGGATCAATTCAGAACGTTCTAGAAGAAGGCAAGTGATGGTGCTGGAGACAGATTTTCAGGTGCAGTGCAGTTTGGCTCTAAAGGAGCAAATGGATACTAGGGAAATGGTCCTTCATTTGCTGCTCTTTTGAGTTGCCTTGGTTGGTTTGTTTTCAGACACTTTCTCCTTTGCCAGAGGACACCGTCCTGCCAAGATCTTGCCTCTGTCCAGGACTCTTGCTTCGTCGGGGACAGAGTCACTCTTGGGAAACCAGCCTATAGATGAAAAGTCATCTTGGCTGGTAGAAAGCCAGAGCAGAGCATGTGAGTGTTTTCAGGGAGGTGTCATAGACCCTGTGGCCTACGGAGCTGCCTTTCTCCCTTCAAAGCAGGTTCCTGTGTGAAAAGAGCTATCCTGGGGAGGAAAGATCCCAGGGCACCATGGCCTTGAGCCCTAGTTTTCATACAGTTTGGGCCTTGCAAGCGCCACCACATCTATGTGCCCCTTCCTCTCTCCAGTCTGCCCCCTTCCAATTGTTCCTTGACTGCCACTTGGCTACCTTGTGTGTTTCTTGTTTTTCATTCTTTCTTTTGGCTCTGCGGATGCTATGATTCAGAAGCCATCTCAGCCAAATTACATCCCACTGTAGTTGATTGAATTGAAGTGTTTGTGCCATGGATCAAATCTTTGCCACAGATTAAACCTGTGACTTGAGCCAGAGCAGTGACAATGCTACATCCTTAACCCACTACTATACCAGGGAAATCGTCTTTGACTTTTTCAAATTCTGGTTTTTATAGGGTAACCCTTTCTGAGATGGACCTGGTTGGTTTCCAAAAAGGTTAAAGAAATCCTGCTCTACGTGAGGGTTCTGTCTTAAAAAGGCAATTAGAGGGAAGAGCATGCTTTTTTTGTCGGGGAACTCAGAGGCCAATAGGGCAGACAGCTATGCTAAATAGAGGCAGGAAAGTAAGTGCTGTCACTAAGAGAACCATGGAGAGTGTTCCTTTTCACTCCTTCCCCCTGAAGACCCAGGATGAGGTAGGATGAGGCATCCAGTCCTCTGCCTACAGCATCTGTGCTCAGCTCACATGCTGTGAAATCACTCAGGATGATCACATACCAAACCCCAATTATGTTAGTAAGACTGTTCACAGATTCTGATAATTTCTCCCTTTTTCCACAGTGCTGGCTGGCTGAATGTTCTAACAACAGCCTCCAAGTAGTGGCTTAACAGGATATGTGTTTCTTGTTCATGTCAGTTGGGCGTGGGCTGTGGGAGTGGGGAAGGGGGCTTTGGAGACTCTGTAATCTAAAGAGTCACTTGGGGTCCCAGGCTAATTCCATGGTTGGACTCTCCCAAGTTTTCCGGCTTTCAGCAATTATCCCAGACGGAGTAGGTCACAAAGCATGGGACATATTTTCTCCTGGTACTGGAGGCTGGAAGTCAAAGACCAAGTCTCCAGCATGGTCATGTTCAGTGAGAGCCCTCTCCATGTTAAGAGCCAGTTACCCCTTGCTGTGCACACATGGAGACAGGAGGAAGGGGTCAATGTCTTTTAAAAGGGCCTGATCCCATTGTGAGGGCCCCATCCCCTAACACTATCATGTTAGGCTTTGGGATTTCAACATATGAACTTGGGGGGAGGGGAACGGATATTCAGAACAGAGAAGCCATCCTCTGCTGGGTTTTTTGTTTTGAGACAACAGGCAGGGTGCATGAGAAGGCATGGAGGGTTCCTCAGGAGATGAAGGGACAAGGGGTGTGTGTTACCTCTGCCTAAGCCCTAATTGTCTGCAGCCTGGTCACATGGCTCTGCCAAGCAGCACATGTCAGTGGGAAATGTGATCTTACTGTGTGGCCAAGAGGAAAACCGAGCTGGAGGTTGGTAGAAATGCGAACAGTGTTGCTCATCCATTGCTTTGGTTTAGACCAAGTTCTACGTGTGACTCCGCTTTACCCTAACTTCCAGAATTGAGACTAGAGGGCAGCTGCCCAGGCAAGTGCCTATGTATTCTAAACAAGTAACAACTGATTATTTGAGTGCCTTGTCAGGACTAATGTGGCAGTATGTAGTACAGGCAGTTCTGTTTTACACAGACATAGAAATAAGGAATCTCCTCTCTGGACTTCTGGTGTGTGGGTCAACACCCTCTCAGGGGATCTGCTGGCAGGCCGGGACAGCGCTCATCAAAGTTTGTGTTTAATTTCAGGGAGGTCATGCCCCGCCTCCCTGCTGAGAACCTGGCTGTCGGGAGTCAGTGTTACCCCATTGAAGTTGGGGGGGGGAAGGACACATCCAACAGGGTTTAATTCTCCATGTAACTAGCTGCAAATGACTGGGCTCCATGTTCTGGTGGGCTGTGGAACTCCCTGCAAGCCAGGTGTCGCAGAAAACATGAAGGGGGTCGCCATAATTTCTCGAGGATTGGTTTGGAATCATATTGAGATGAGGAGTTTCCTCTCTGAATTCCACATTTCACATAAGACTGCCCTGGGAATATGAAGGATATCTTGCACCCAGGAGGCTGGAAGGTATAGACCAAGGCATCATGGGATAACTCTGGCCTCCTGCTGATAAAGAGAATGTGTTTGGGATCAGTGCCTATAGGTTATTTTTTCTCTCTTGCCACGTCTTGCTGAGAACCTTTACTTTTCTGCAATTTGGTGTAGGTGCTGTCATGTATCCCAGCCACATGAATAATATCTACCACCGCACACCCACCCGGTCTAATCCCTGGACACTGTGACTATGGTATGTTACACAGCAACACAGACTTTGCAGGTAGGATTCAGGTAAAGCTCTTGAAATGCGGAAGACTGTCTTGGATAACCCAGAGGGCTCAGGGGAGTCACAAAGTGTCCTTATACAGGGACGTGGTAAGAGAGTTAGAGTTGATGAGGAAATGTGATGACAGAAGCAGAGCTCTAAATGATAGCATCACTTAGGCCTTTGCAGGCACCTGGATGCCTTTAAAGCTGGAGGAAATGGCCATGACCCAAGGGACATGAATGGCTTCTAACCACAGAAAAGAGAGAATTTATTCTCTCTTGAAGTCTTGAAAAGTGTTCACTTGTACCCACAGGTTGATGTTAGCACAGTGAGACCATTTCAGGCCCCGGATACTCATTATTATATGATAATATTATATGATAATAAACTGGTATTTTGTTTTGTTAATTTTTATAAATCTAAAAATATGTATTTCTTTTGTTTTGTTTTTGCATAATGACCAAATTTTTGAATCAGAGTTTTAGGTTCACCGTAAAAGTAAGAAGTACATAGATGTTTCCCTTTTGTGTCTCCCTTGACCTGTTGCTTAGCCCCTCGGATTCTAACATCTCCCACCAGAGAGCTACCTTTCCTACAGTTGACTCACCTACACTGACATATCCTTATCACCTATAGTCCAGTTTACTCTGGGAATTGTACATTCTTTTGGGGTTGGCCATATGTTTCGTGACAGGTGTAATCACTATGGTAAAGTCTGGTATTGTAAAGATTCCCTACCATGAAAACCTCTGGGCTTCATTCATTTCTATGCCCTCTCTCCTTAGCCCTCCTCCCTCTACCCTCCCATGCTTAGCTCATCCTGTGACTGTCTCCTTAGGTTTCCTCTTACGAGAATGTGCTTACTAGGAATCACAGAGTTTATGCAGTCTTCTCTGAGGGGCTTTGTTCAGTTAGTAACATGATTTATGTTTCCTCCATATCCTTTCTTGCATTGGTAACCCATCTCTTTTTAGCACCAACCGATATGCCATTGTCTGGATGTGACAAAATTGAGTTACCCATTAACCTGCTGAAAGACTCTTGCTTGCTTTCAGGGTTTGTCCATTAGGAGCAAAGCTGCTCTAAATATCATGTGCCATGTTTGGGTGTGTGTCTGTGTATGCATCTTCTACTCTTAGGTAAACTCCAAGAGCATGGATGTTGGACCATATGGTCGGAATGGGTTTATCTTTGAGGCACAGTAGCAAACTGCAAACTTCCAATGTGGCTGGGCTGTTTTGCATCCCCACCTGCCATGCAGGAGTGTTTCTTTCGCTTCACATCGTCACCACCCCTTGGTGTTAGTGCCCAATATTTTGGTCATTCTTATAGTCCCTAGTTGCTTAAGTTTGCATTTCTCTGACAACATATCATGTGTAGCCTCTCTACCTATGCCTTCTACCATCTGTGTATCTTCTTTTCTGAGGTGTCTGTTGTCTTTGGCAATTTCAATCAATTTCTTTTTTCCTTCTTGTTGGGATTTAAGGGCCTTTTTTGGGTATATTTTTGATAAGGTTCTTTTTAGATATGTCTTTTGCAAGTATTTTCTCCAAGTATAAGAAGCTTGCCTTCTTAGTCTGTGGACATTGCATGTCATGGAGAGAATTTTTTTTCCATTGATTTTTTTCTTAAATGAAATCAAATCTGCCTATGAATTTCTTTCATGGATCATGCCTGTGGTGCTCAATGTAAAAAAAATAATTGCTACAAACAGAGTCATTTAGCATTTCTTATTGTTACCTTATAGAAGTTTTGTGGTTTTACCTCTTAAAATTGAGGTCTGTGGTCCACCTTTTTTTCTTATTTTTTTTTGTGGACTATGTAAAAAATTTGCCTAGAAGTGTTTGTTGTTCCATCACCACATCCTGAAGAGACTGCCTTTTCACCTTGGGTAACTTCTGTTCCTGTGTCAAAGAGCAGTTGACTGGGTTTGAGCAATTATTTTTCTGGGCTCCGTGGTGTTTTATCAACAAATGTGTCTCTTCTTTCATAAGTGCCACACTGTCGTGTGAAGTCTAATACATCAGTCCTCCAGCTTTGACCTTTTTCAGCACTGCGGTAGCTACTCTGGGTCTTTTACCACACTGTCTAACATTTTGAATAATAAGGATATTAATGTTCATAAACTAACTTGCTGCCACCTTGATTTGAATTGTATGGAATCTGGAGGTCGCTTTGGGAAGAAGTGACTTCTTGGTCAGCTTTGGTCTCCCTAATAAAGCCTACTCATGCACTTATTTTAATTTCCTTTAATTTCTTTTACTTTCCACTCATTTCTTGCATCAGATGTTCATCGTTTCCTCATATAGATTTGTGGCTATTTTGTTACACTTATACTTACTTTCCGTATTTAGAGGGTTGAGCATATGAATAAACTTGGCTGCACGTTCAACCTCCTCTTCCATGGCTGGAAACTAATTAACCTATAAGAACCTTGAATCCTGCCAGTTTATTATAATTACAGATTACTTCCAGAAGTATTTACTGATCAATCTTTGGCTTTTCCTACCAAGACAGTTAGGACATCTGCAAACAAAGAGTTTTTCATTTGCTCTGCTTCATACATTTAATTTCATTTTCTAGTACTCTTGCCTTAGCTGGGATTTCTGGTGCAGTATTAAGTGGAAATGGCGAGAGATGGTGATTTGCTTCATGGGCAACTTTTAAGCTTCTCATTCTTGAATATGGTAGCTATGGGTGTTATGTGCTAGACATTTATGACATTATGAATTTAAGTTTATTCCTAGTTCAGATAGTCTTTTATAATCAATAGGTGTTGGGTTGGTGACATGTCTTTTCTACACTGATCTGATCATATGAAATTTCCTCTCAATCTGTTGAAGTGGTTTTATTTCACCTCCGAAATTTGAAGAGGCATACCTAGGATGATTGCTAATTTGTCACAGAGGACTTTTCATCTGGGTTTATGAGAGGCATTTTTGTGTTGTTTTCATTTCCAAGGATCTTTTCAGCTTTCTGTAGCAGGACAGTGCTGGACTAATAGGAAAACACAGCAGTTACACTCTGTGCTTTATATTCTGATAGATATAGTGGAAAGTTTATTATTTCTACTTTAAATGTTTGGTGGAATTTTCTGGTAATCTCTTGAAGCCTTGGGGACTTCTTCATTTGGATCATGATTAATTATTAATTTAATTTGTTTAATAGATACAGGCTTAGGCAGCCTATCTATTTCTTCCTGTGTGACAGATTTTTTTCTATCAAGGAACTGATCTGTCTCTTATAGGCTGTTAAATATGTGAGCATAAAGTTGTTCACGTATTACTTTATTGTTCTTTTCATGTCCTTGCAATCTGTAGCTGAGTCTCTTATTACAATTGTGATGTTAATATTTAGGGTCTCATCATGTTTTTTCATATCCAGGTTACAGTCTTAAATATTTTATTAATCTTTCAAAGGAATATCATTTGTTTGGCTGATTATTCTCTAGAAACCTCCTGATTTCCCTTTATTGATAACTGCTCGAATGTTCTTTCCTATTCTCTCTGTATTTTTTTCCTCTCTTTTTAGTTTCTTAATAGGGACACTATGAGTGATTTTAGATCATTCTCTGCTTTCCTTTTTACATCTGCACCTCTGGCATATGGAAGTTCAAGTCTTAGGGGTTGTATCAGTGCTTTGGTTATAAGCTCACACCACAGCCGTTGCAGCTCTGGGTCTGAACTTGATTATGCCACCTCTCTCAAAACTTATGTCAATGCTGGGTCATTAACCAACTAAGCAGGACTGGAAATCAAGCCTGCATCCTCAAAGACACCACGGGGGCCTTAATGTGAACCTAGCCACAATAGGAACTCCCAGATTTTTCTTTTCTTATACCTGCATTCAATGCTGTAAATGTCTCTTGATGTATTGATTACACCACATATAGCAAGTAAAAATATAAATGTAGGTTTTTTACAATATTTCTTCAGTTTCTACTGTAGTGCAAAGAGGCAAGCCACACAACACACCCATTTTATTTTTGCCTTTATTGTCATGATTTTAGGTGGTGGGTAAAACAAGACGTTGCCATGATTGATGTCAAAGACCATTTTGCCTATGCTTTCCTCTAGCAGTTTTATGGTATCTGGCCTTATATTTAGGTCTCTAATCCATCCTGTGTTTACTTTTATGTGTGGTTTTCGAAGATGTTGTAATCTCATTCTCTTAAATTGTTGCCCAGATTTCCTAGCACCATTTATTGAAGACATTGCCTTTCCTCCAATCTATGTTTTGACTCCTTTGTGGATCGTAGCTTCTTGGGTTTCTTTCTGGGTTTTCGAACCTAGTCCATTGATCTATATTTCTGTTTGTGCGATTGTGCCATACTGGTTTGATTATTGTGTCTCAGCAGTATACTCTGAAATCAGGCAGCCTGATTCTGCTAGCTCCATTTTTTTTTTCTATGCTACATTGGCTATTTGAGATCTTGTGTGTTTCTACGCAAATTTTGTAATTTTTTCCTAGATCTGTGAAGAATGTAACTTGCAGTTAGATAGGGATTACACTGAAGCTTACTATAGGTAGTAGTCTCATTTTGACTGTATTGATTCTTCCCATCTAAGAGCAGGGTATATGTTGGAGACCACTGGACTGCAGAACTCTGTAGAAAGCAAACTTGAGGATGTTCTCCTTGTGGCTCAGCAGAAATGAATCTGACTGGGAAACGAGGGTGGGGTTTGATCCCTGGCCTCGCTCAGTGGGTTAAGCCTCTGGCATTGCTGTGAGCTGTGGTGTACTGCAAAAGTTGTGCTTTTGTTTATTAGGCTGGTGTTTGCAGATATGGTGAGATAACCTGTCTTGTTAGGTGAAATGAGTACAGTGAACTTTTCCTTCCAAATTCTGCAGAGGTCGCTTGGTGAATATCTACGTGGCTGGGACAGAGTTTGTGGTTAGTTTACATGGCTGGTGGCTGTGGAAATTATGCTCAGATATCTTCTCTGGCTTCTGCAGAGACTACGGCTTGGCTGGCTGAATGGTTATAGTAGAAGTTCTGGTTTGACTTCCTGATCAGGCTAGTGGAAGTTGTGATCAGGCCCGCTGGCTGGTTACTATAGAGACTGAGGTCCAACCTCCCAGTCCAATTACTACCAAAATATGGTCAGCCTTCATCATGTGATGACTACAGAGGTTTTGGTTTTGGTGCTTACCCTGGTGGCTGCACAGGTGGTGATTAATCTTGCTGGTCCAGTGGTTATAAAGAGATTGTGTTGGGATTTCCTGAAAGAATATGGCAGAAGTAATTGTTACACTGTAATCTTGTGAAGAATTTGCAGTTTGGCTTTATGCATGGTTGCTGCGTTGAGTGTGGCTGTCTCTCTGCCTAGTTGCTGAGGAGGTGGTTGTTTCCAAGCCAGCTACCACAAAGGTCTTAGGATTACTGAACTGCATCCTGAGGTAAGTGGTCAGTGGTGATGTCTCGCTTCCTGGCAGGTTCCTTCCAAGACTGCTTTACTTACTGGATGCTATGATGTTTGTGTTCAGGCTTCCTGAGGGGATTATCCAGATATTGTGGTGGTTCAGAATTCTTTTTTTTTTTTTTTTGAAGTAGACGTTGTAGTTGGGCTCCCAAGACTCTTTCATAGAGGTGTTGAAGGCAGGTTTCCACAATAGGGAAATACCATAAATTCAGGGTTCGTGGTATTTCTGCCTGATCTAATTACTGTAAAGTTTTTGGTTTGCATTCCTTGTTTCCAAAGAGTATAGATTGGTTTCTGGATTGGCTACACACAAATGCAGATTATATTGGACAGAAGAAATTTTCACATAAGAACATCTGGGGAAATCATTCTGGCTTGTATGTGATTCAGTTTAACCATGATGGAGACTAGGAGAGCCACTCGTATAGCCCACTAAACATGTACTTCACACCGACCAGGGTTCTTGGCTCCCTGGTAAATAGAAGTTGATGAGAAGTGAGGCACCAGACATTCAGGGAAGGCTTTATTGAGCCCTTGAGGAGAAAAAGGAGACTAATAATGTGACAAGTTCCTTTTCTTGCTCCTTGATCAGAGGCCAGCTTGTTTCTTCTCTGGTGGGATAGGGGTAAGTGTGGTGTAAGGTTTGGGTCAGTGGGGTGGTTTAGATTTTCTCTGCACTTCCTCAGTGGTATTGTCCACTATGTATGCCACATAAACTGGTTTTGCACCTGACACCCCGATTTTGATGGAGGGTTGATTTCTTTTATTTTTTTTCTTTTCTTTTATTTTTTATTTTATTAAGTTTTATGTTATTTTAATTTTTATTTCATTTTATTTTATTTGCCTTTATGAATCTTCTCATTCATCTTTTTCCCAACTGCCCATGCATGCAGTTATCTGTAATCCTTTATTTTTTTTTTCTTTCATTGTTCAAGGAGACATTGTTCAAGAGGCAAGCAGCACAACAAAGGATCCCAAGTCCTAGCCTGCCTCATCCCCCCCCCAGGTCATTGTACACCCCTTATTCTTAACTTTGTTCTTGAAGTTTGGACCTGTGGAGTAGGTGTGTCTTATGGTCTCTATACACTGACGGGATAAGTCCCCACTTTTGCCTGCTGGAAGCAGGGTTGCTGTGTGCAGGGCTTCGCCCATCAGTAGGGTAAAGTGTGGAGTGTCTTTCAATAGGCCCTCATACCTTGTTAACCTTTCTCCAAAGGATCCAGTGATGTCCTTTGACTCTAGCAGAGCCAGTGGCTGATGAGGGGTGACAGCATCTCTGTGTTATCCAGGGGGAGCTTGCAAGCATCCCTCAGGCAGCAGGACATGACAGGGTCCCTGAGTTGAGTTATGGTGAAAGGTTAGCCCCTGGTCCCAAATATGGTCCCATCTTTGGCTCAGGACTCCTAATGCCTTCCCTGACCTCTGTGATTGCAGAGAATTAAGGATTTATCCACATTGGGAAGTCCCCATGCTGTCACTCTCTTCACCTTTGCCTTTAAAGCCTGAACATCCCACTGAAAGTCCCTATTCCATTGAAGGGGGGTCACTTTGCCTTCCCTTTGGAGCCCTATGTAGGGCTTGGCTCTCAGGGCATAATTTGGAACTCTCAGGGTTCCAAATTATATATGGGAGGAGCAGCCACCCTAAGCAAGCCACAGTGTTGCCTCTCTCTGGTTGGAGACAGTAATGCACTAACTGCTGTATTCCATCTATGGCCAGGGCCCATGTGCTTTGGTTAACACAACGCCTCTAGATTGAAACCACTGCTGTGAGACCTGAGACTTGTTTGCAGAGATTTTGCTTTACTTTAATTTTTCATGATTGTTATTATTCCCATTATCATTGGTTTCCAGTGTTCTGCCAGTTTTCTCCTGTAGAGCAAAGGGACCCAGTCTGTCCCTCTTCATTTCTTGTTCTCTCTCTCTCTCTCTCTCTCTCACACACACACACACACACACACACGCGCACATGCACAAACATACACACAATAACACAAAATCACACACCCCCAAACTATTATTCTCACATTACCTCCATCATGTTCTATCAGGCCTGACTAGATAGAGTTCCCTGTGCTAAACAGCAGGATCTCATTGCTTATCCACTCCAAATGCAAAAGTTTGCACTGCTTAACCCCAGACTTCAAGTCTGTCCCACTCCTCACCCCTCTCCCTTGACTGTCTTATTCTCCGAGTGCATGCATTTCTTTCCTCTAGAATGTTTCATTGGTGCCATTTATTCATTTCCAGATCTGTGCTGTCTTATGGCATTTGTCTCTTCCTTTCTGATGTACTTCACTTAGTATATGCATCTCTAGCTCCATCCATGTTGTTGCAAATGGCATTATTTTGTTCTCATGAACTCTAGTTTTCCACTGTGAATATGTACCATATCTTTTTAATGTACCCTTCTGTCAATGGAATTTAGGTTGTTTCTATGTCTTGCATATTGTGAATAGTGCTGAAATGAACTTTCCAGTCCATGTATATCTTTCAAGGAAAGAGTTATCTGGATATATGCCCAAGATGGTATAGTTGGGGCATAGGGTAATTCTATACTTAGTTTTCTAATGTACAGCCATACTGATCAGCATAGTGGTTGTAGTGGTTGTCCCAATTTATGTTCCAGCTAACAGTGCAGCTGGGCTCACTTTTCTCCACACCCTCTCCAGAACTTTTAATTTATTGACTTGCTAATGATGGCCATTCTGACAGGTGTGAGGTGGTACTTCACAGTAATTTTGAGTTGCATTTCTCTAAAAATTGTGAGGTCGAGCATTTTTTCGTGTGCCTGTCAGCCATTTGCAGGTATCCTTTGGATAAATATCTTTTCGGGTCTTTTTCCCATTCTTCAACTGGCTGGTAGGTTTTTGCTGTTGTGTTTTATAAGCCATTTATTTCAGAGATTAAGCCCCTTCAGTGGCATCATTTGAAAATATATTTTCTCTCATTCCAATGGTTGTCTTTTTTCATTGTTCCTTTTGCTGTGCAAAAACCTGTCAATTTGATTGAGTCCTTTGTTTACTTCTGCTTTTATTTCTGTTGCCTTTGGAGACTGATGTTGAGAAAAATCATTTTTATTGTTGATGTCAGAGTATGTTTTGCCTCTCTTCTCTTCTAGTCATTTGAGGTGTCCTATCTTATGTTTACATTTTTAAGTGATTTTGAGTTTGCTTTTGTACATGGTGTGAGGGTGTATTTCAGTTTCACTGAATTACCAGCAGCTGTCCTGTTTTATCAGCATCCCTTTCTGAAAAGACTGTCTTATTCCCATTTTATATTCTTGCCTCCTTTGTCAAAGATTAATTGAATGCAGGGTTGTGAGTTTATTCCTGGGTTCTCCACGTTGTCCTGTTGGTCTATATGTCTGTTTTGGTGGCACTACCACAGTGTCTTGTTTACTGTGGCTCAGAAAAATTGCCTGATGTCTGGGAGAGTTATTCCTCGTACTTTATTTTCCCCCTTAGTGTTCCATTGCTTATCTGGGTCTTTTATGGTTCCATATACATTTTTGGATTGTTTGTCCTCGTCCTGTTAAAATAACGGAGGTCTTCTGATAATGACGTCATTGAATCTGTAGATTTTATGGCATACTATTGCTTTTTTAATAATATTAATTCTTCCAAACATGGATCATGGGATATCTGTCCCTTTATTTGAATCCTCTTTAATTTCTTTAAGTTTTATGGTTCAGCTTATAATCTTTCAGCTCCTTGGTCAAGGTTATTTCTAGGTCTTTAAATTTTGGGGGTGCAATTTTCAAAATATTCTATTTTTTATTTTTTTAATTTTCTTACTTATTTTGAGTGCAATCAAGTGCAACCAAAATCTGAGTGTCAATTTTGTATCCTGCTACTTTGCCAAATTTGTGGGTCAGTTTGCGTAGTTTTGGTGTGGCCTCCTTAGGATTTTCTATACATTGTGTCATGTCATGTGCACGTAGGGAATATTTTACCTCTTCTGTTCCAATTTGGATGCCTTTGACTTTTTTTGTTTGTCTAATTGCTGTGCCTAGTATTTCCAATATTATGATGCATAAAAGTGGCCAGAATGGGCCTTCTTGTCTTGTATCAGAGTTTAGTGGAAAGGCTTTCAGCTCTTTTCCTTTGAGTATTAAGTTTGCTGTGGGTTTGTCCTAAATGGCTTTTGTTGTGTTAAGATATATTTCTCAGATCCCCACTTTGGTAAGAGGTTTGATCGTGAGTGGATGTTGGACTTTATGGAATGCTGTTGCTGCATCTATTGAGAGGATCATGTGGGCTTTTAGTTTTCATATGTTCGTGTACTGTGTGATGTTTTCTGCTGTGAGTATTTTCAACCCTCCTTGCAAACCTGAGACAAAATCCCCTTGGTCATTGTATATGATACTTTTCTGGTCAATGCTTATTTGTCCAAAGGTGTCTGGGTTTCTTTCTGTGTTCTCCATTGTGTTCCATTGTTCTGTCTCGCTGTTTTGTTACCATTACCACACTTTCTTGATGACTGCATCTTTGTAAGATGGCTTAAGGTGTCGGAACATTTCACCGTTTTGCCTCCTGCTTATTTGTTTTTTTTTTTTTTTTTTTTTTTTTTTTTTTTTTTTTTTTCTTTTACTCTCAAGATTGCTTTGGGAAAGCTGGGTCTATTTTGTTCCATGTACATTTTTGGATTGTTTGCTTTCTTTCTGTGAAAAATGTCGTGGGTAATTTGGTTTGGATTGCATTGAATCTGTAGATTGCTTTGGGTAGAATGGCCATTTTAACAGCATTAATTTTTCCCATTCAGGAGCGTGGAATATCTTTCCATTTCTCTACATCTTCTTTAATTTCCTTCATTAATGTTTTATAGTTGTCAATCTATAAGTCCTTTACCTCGTAGGTCAGGTTTATTCCAAGGTATTTGATTTTTACCATGCCATTTTTAAAGGTGTAGTATTTTTATGCCTTTCCTAAATTTCCTCATTAGTATACAGAAATGCAACTGATTTCTGAAGGTGAGTCTTATATCCTCCTACTTTTCTGACTTTGTGGATCCGTTCAAACAGTTTTGAGGTTGAAATAGTTGGAATTTTCAAAATGTAGTATCATGTCATCTGCATAGCATGACCGTTTTACACCTCTTCTCTTCTTATTTGTAGGCCCTTAATTACTTTTGTTTGTCTGATTGCTGTGGCTAGGACTTTCAATAATATATTGAAGAGCTGTGGCAAGAATGGGCATCTCTGTCTTGTTCCAAATTTTAGTGGGAAGGATTTCAGCTTTTCTCCATTGAGTACAATATTTGCTGAGGGTGTGTTATATATGACTTTGAATGTGTTCAGGAATGTTCCCTCTATCCAGCTTGGTGAGAGTTTTATTTTGTGTATGGATTTTAGACTCTGTCACACGCTTCTTCTGCATCTTTTGAGACCATCATATGGTTTTTGATGTTTCTATTTTTACTGTGGTGTATGATGTTGATTGATGTACGCATGTTGAACCATCTTTGTGAACCTGGGATGACACCTACCTGGTCGTGGTGTATGAACTTTTTGATGTGTAGTTGGTTTGGGTTGGCTGAAATTTTGTTGAGAGTTTTTGCATCTGTATTCATCAATGATATTGGCCTATAATTTTCTACTTTGGTGGTATGTTTGTCTGGTTTTGGAATTAGGGGAATGCTGGCATCCTCGAATATCTTTGGGATGGTTCCTTCTTACTCCGCATTTTGATAAAAACTTAAGGAGGGTGGGCATCATTTCCCGTGTGTATGTTTGTTAGATTTTGCCTGTGAAGCCGTGTGGTCCTGTACTTTTATTTGTAGGGAGTTTTTTTTTTTTTTTTGATACAGTTAACTTTATTACTAGGGATCCGTATATTCAGTTGATCTATTTCTTCTTGATTCTGATTTTTCAGGCTGAAAGACTCCAGAACATTGTCCACTTCTTCTACATTGTCAGATTTGTTGGCATATAGTTGTTGCTAACTTTCTCATATGGATTTTTGTTTTTCTGTACTATCCATTGTGATTTCTCCTTATTCATTTCTTATTTTGTTTATTTGGGTTGTTCCTCTCCCTGTTTCCTGGTGAGCCTAGCCAGAGGTGTGTCAATGTTGTTTACCTTTTAAAGAACCATCTCTTGGATTGGTTGATTTTGTGTATTGTTTCTTTGATTTATTGATTACTCTTTCATCTTTATGATTTCCTTCCTTCTGCTGACTTGATTTTTTGTTGATTCTTCTTTTTCTGATTCACTTAGGTGGTGGGTTAAGTTGTCGGTTTGAGACTTTTCCTTTTTGTAAAAGGAAGTCCTGTGTAACGATGAACTTTCTTCTGAGCACTGCTTTGGTGGCATCCAATAGAATTTGAGTGGTTGTGTCTTCATTTTCATTTGTCTCCAGGTAACTCTTACTTTTCTTCTTGATTTCCTCATTGGCCCATTGGTTTTTTCAGAGCATGTTGTTTTTTCACCATGTAGTAGGTTTTTTTTTCTCATTTCCTTCCCTGTGGTTGGTTTCTAGTTTCATGCATTGTGGTCAGTGAAGATACTTGCAATAATTTCTATACTCTTCTATTTGTTGAGCTTAGCTTCGTGCCCCAATATGTGATCAATTTTTGAGATTATTACTTACACACTTAGGAGAACGTGTATTCTGATTTTTTTGGGGTGTAATGTCCTGAAAATGTCGATTAAGTCTATGTTTTCCATTGTGTCCTCTAGGATCTCTGTTGCCTTATGGATTTTCTGTCTAGAAGCTTGGTCCATTGAAGTGAGTGGGGTGTTAAAGTCTCCTACTGAGATTGTAGTCCCATCAGTTTTTCCTTTTATATCTGTTAATGTTTCCTTCAGCTATCTGGGTGCTTCTATATTTGGGGCATATATGTTGCTGTTTATAACCTCCTCTTCTCGAACAGAGCCTTTAACTATGAAATAGTGTCCTCCTTTGTCTTTCTTTACAGCCTTTGTTTAAATGTCTCTTTTATCTGATGTGAGTATTGCAACTCCTGCTTTCCTCTCTGGTCCACTGGCATCAAATATGTTTTGCGCTCCCCTCCCTTTCAATCTATATGTGTCCTCTGTCCTAATGTGAGTCTCCTGCTTGTGGCATATTGAGGGGTTTTGCTCTTTTATCCCATCAGCCACTCTGTGTCCTTTCATTGGAGTGCTCTGTCCATTGGCATTTTATCTGATGATCGATAGATGTTTATTTATTGCCACTTTAAAACTCTTAGTCCAGATGATTCTATTATTCTTCATTCTTTCTTTCTCCTTTTTTTTTTTTTGGATGGCTGGTCTCCATTTATTTTATGCCTGAGTATCACTGTGTGCCTTAGCCTGATAGGTTGAGTGCTCTCTAATTGCAGTTTCGTTCCTCATCATTTCCCCCTTTATTTTTTTTTTTTTAATTTACAGAACTGATTTTTGTATTGCTGTAGTCTTTCAGCTTTTGTTTGTTGGAGAAACACTTTATTTCCCCTTCTATTTTAAATGGTATTCTTGCTGGATAGAGTATTCCACGTTGCATAATTTTTTTTTTTCCTTTCAGTCCTTTAAATATCTCTTGCCATTCCCTCCTGGCCTGTAGAGTTTCTGTGAAGAAATCAGCTGATAGCCTTATGGGGGTTCGCTTTTAATTGACATTTTGCTTTTCTCTCTCTGCCTTTAGAATCCTCTCTTTATCTTTAATTTTTGCCATTGTTATTATATGTCTTGGTGTGGTTCTATTTGGGTTCAAGTAGTTGGGGCCTTCTGTGCTTCTTGTATCTTGAAGTAAGAATCCTTTAGATTTGGAAAGCTTCCAGGGGTAATTTTTTGAACTATATTTTCAACCCCCTCTTGTTGTTCTTCTCCTTCTGGAATTCCTACTACGCAAAGATTGGCCCGTTTTCTATTATACCGTAAGTCTCATATGGCTTTCATCTTTTTCCATTTGGTTTTCCTTCTGCTCTCCTGTTTGGCTGATTGCCATTGTTCTATTTTCCACATCCCTAATTCATTCCTCAGCGTTATTCATTCTGGTCCTCACTGTCCTTAGCTCCATTTGTATCTCTGCAAATGAATTTTTTGGATTTGCTTGGCTCCTCCTTATGTTTTCTCATAGCATTCTGAGGGCGTCTGCATTCCTGTTCATATCTTGTATTCATTCCTTCAGTCTTTTCACTGTCTCCCTTTTGAACTCCAAGTCTGTCAGACAGCTTCAGTGTTGAAGATTTTAGGTGAATTCTCCCATTGTGTAAACTGGGAATGTTTTCTGAGCTTCCTCATCTTGCTTGTGTTTTCCATTTTCTGTGAATTTGGGGAAGCCAAAATGTAGTTTGGCACAGTTGAGGCTGCACCGCATTGGTGGAGCACTTCAGCAGGGCATGCATGGTGTGCTGGGTCACACTGCTGAGCCTAGGTTCTTCCCATTGCCAGGCATGTTTGGGCATTGTGCACCATCCTGAGGGAAGTTGGGGCTGGATGATATGGGATGTGGTTGAGGCACAGCCCTGCAGTTGGGCAGGGCTTTCCCAGGTGCTCAGCGGCAGCAGAGTGCCTCCTGTGGGCATGGAGTGCTTTTCATTGTACTCAGCTTATAAGTTGCCAAGGGTGGGTGGGGCTGGCCTCCTTGCTCTGTGGCAGAAAGTTGCTTCCTGAGGGTGGGCAGGACCAGGCAGTTCACTCCATGGCAGAGGGCCCTGCCCGACGGTGGATGGGCCTGGCAGGTGTGCACCATGGTGGAGGTGAACTTCCCACATGTGCCTGGGGATTGCTGGGGCATGCCATTCAGCAGAGCACTTCCCAAAGGGGGGCAGTCCTGGCCTGGTTGCGCCATGGCAGGAGGGTTCTTCCCAAAGGCTAGTGGAGCTGGCCAGGGCTTGCCACATTGGAGTTGCCCTCCCTGCACATGGGCGGGGCTTGCCCTGGTGCTCCATGGCAGTGGGATGCTTCTTGAGTGTGGGCAGTGCTGGCCAGCTCGCTCTGCAGTGGAGAGAGCTTCCCAAGTGTGGGTGGGGCTGGCAGGTGCCCATGGAGGTGGAGGTGCATTTCCCATGGCTAGCTGGGGCTTTCTGGGGCAACCTGTAGCAGTGGAGCACTTCCCAAGGGTGGACAGGGCTGGCCGAGTTGGCCCATGGCAGCAGGGCACTTCCCAAGGGTAGGCAGGGCTGGCCAGTTTCCACTGTGGTCGTGGTGCATTTCCCAATGTGGTGAGGAGTTTTCCAGGGCATGTCAGGGCAGTGGGGCACTTCGCATGGCTGGGCATAATTCCAGACATAAGTTCTTCCAATACGTTTTCAATAATCTTTTCTTTTACTTCTCTTTCTGGAATTCCTACTATGCACAGATTGGCCCACTTTATGTTATCCCATAGGTCTCTTATATTGCTTTCAGGGTTTTTTCATTTGGTGTTCTGTCTGCTGTCCTATTTGGGTGATTTGCTTTCTTCTATCTTCCACATCACTGATAAGTTCCCCTGCATTATTCCTTCCAGCCCTTACTGCCCTTAGCTCATATTGTTGGTCTGCAAATGAACTTTCTAGATTTTCGTGGCTCCTCCTTATGTTTTCTATTTCTTTTCTGAGGGAGTCTGTGTTACAGTGCTTATCTTCTCTGAATCTCTTTAGTACTTTCACTCTGCATTTTGAACTCAAAGTCTGTCAGACTGTTTGAGTGTTGAAGGTTTTAGGTGAATTCTCCTGTTGCATAAACTGGGAATGTTTGCTGAGCTTCTTCATCTTGCTTGTGTTTTCCCTTTACTGTGAACTTGGGGAAGCCAAAGTGTAGTTTGGAACAGTCAGGGCACATGGTGGTGGTTGGGCTCTTCCTGAGGGCATGCAAGGCTGGCCGGGTCCCACCACCGTGGCTAGGTGCTTCCTGTGGGCAGTCAGTGTGGCTGGGTTGTGCTGCTATGGTGGGGAGCTTCCGTAGGCTGGGTGGGGCTGGCCAGAGTGTTCTGCCTTGGCAGTACACTTCTTGAAGCCAGGTAGGGCTTGATGGGTTGTGCCACAAGATTGGAGGGCTTCCTGAGGGCATGCAGGCCTGGCCAGTGCCTGTCATGGTGGAAGTGCACTACTCCTAGGCTGGTGGGTATGGTTGGTGTACGTTCCATTGTTGGTGCCCTTCCGGCAGCCAGGGACAGCTGCCTGTGGTTCTCTCCAGCAGTGGAGGGCTTCCCAAGGGGGGGGAGGGCTGGCCGATGCATGCCTTGGATGACGTTCACTCCCCATGGCCGGGAGGGTCTTGCCCTAGTGGTCAACAGCAGTAGGGGGCTTCCTGAGGGTGGCGGTGCTGGCTCTCTCACGCTGTGTCAGCAGAGCCCTTCCCAAGGGTGGGCAGGGCTGGCCTGTTCCTGCTGCTGTGGTGGTGAACTTCCTGACTTGGGGAGGAGGTTGCTGGGGTGCACCAGGGCAGTGGGCACTTCCTGTGGGTGGACCACCAAGGAGGTGGTTGCCTTCCCATGGGTAGTGGGCCCAGTCCACTGCAGAAGGAATGTGGCTTCTCCCCGGGCATGCCCGTGGTGGAAGAGGGGGATGTGCTGGGAATGCCCTCTGTGCTCTACTAGCTGTTGTGCAAGTGAAAATGCTGTGGAGCAAGGAGTATTCTCTGGTGGCCCACACATCCTGCTCTCCCCTCCCCAACAATGGTGCAATGTCTCTCCTGCAGGCCCAGACCTTCTCCTGGGTTCCCTCTCTTGTGACTTTCCAGTCCCCAGCCTTTAGCACTTTGCAACCCTTCACCCCTGGGGCACCACTTCCTCATCTCTTATGCTGTCTCCACACCACCAATCCCAGCCTGCTCCCAGGAACTCACCTCCAAAGCCTAGGGCTTGGCACCCAGTCCCCACCAAAGCGTCTCAGTCTTTGGGACCTGTGCCAGCGGTTCTGATGATCTGTGTGGCTCTCACACTGCCTCTCAGTCCTCTAACCTGCTGATGCACTTTTCGTGGAGATCCCTTGGACTCAGCTGATCTTTCCGCAGGTTCGGTGAGTTTCCAGGGTGTGGGTTCCCTTTCTCTTTCACCATTCCCTCTCAGGAGTCCAGTCCTGATGCCCCTTCTCTCTCTCTCTTCTTTTCTGTTGCTTTATGCAGTTGTGTCAAGAGATTCTTCCCATTTTTGGAGGTTTCAGCTCTTCTGCCAGCGTTCAGTTGCTGTTCTGTGTGAGTCATTTTACATGTAGATGTGTATTTTTTGTTGCATCTGTGGGAGAGGTGAACAAATCCCCCTACTCTTTCACCATCTGGGATCTCTAAAATTGTGTCCTTCTTTATCTTTCTCTATGGCCTTTGTTTGATTCA
Source organism: Sus scrofa (assembly GCF_054392235.1). NCBI lineage: Eukaryota > Metazoa > Chordata > Mammalia > Artiodactyla > Suidae > Sus > Sus scrofa. Next base: position 13,756,469 of record NC_139402.1, read on the forward strand.
ATATCTATTTTTTCTACTATGTGTATCACAATTCCTGCTTTCCTGTCTTGACCATTGAAATATCATGTCCCATTCTCTCACATTCAGTCTATACGTGTTCTTTGCTCTAAAGGGTGTCTCTTGCAGACAGCAGGTTGTATGTTTTTGCTTTTTGATCCAATCTGCTGCTCTGTGTCTATTGATCAGAGTATTCAGTCCATTGACCCTTAAGGTAATTATTGAGAAACATGTATTTATTCCCATGTTAAACCTTGCTTTTCAGTTGATTCGTTGTATTACCTTGGTTTTTTTTTTTTCTCTTTTTTTTTGATGATTTCCATTTATTTTATGCTTGGATACATTTCGTTTTAGTTTCATGAATGTAATGTTTGGTTTGATTTGTGGTTTCCCTGGTTTTCAAGTAGGTTAACCACTTCCTACATCTGCTTGCTTTAGCCTGGTAGTCATATAGGCTGCAACACGATATTTAAAAATAGGTGTCTATATTTTCATACTTCCTTACCTACACTCTATGCTTTTGAATTTCTTCTTTGAGATCTTCGAGTTTGTCCTTTTGGTGTTCCTTGTGTTTCTCATCACTTTTTGAGTAGATTTTTGTTTGTTTGTATGTGTTGGTGATGTATGCTGGCTTATTTAAGTGACTGCTTTCCAATCTGTATATGTTCTGTCTTCTTTTTTCTCCTTCTTCTTCTTCTTCTCCTTCTTCTTCTTCTTCTTTTAGCCATTTCTGTATTTTTTTAGAATGGGTTTAGTATTGGTGTACTCGTTTAGCTTTTGTTTGTTGGAGAAATTCTCTGTTTCCCTTTCCAGTTCAATGATACTCAATAAATAAATAAAACATACATAAATGAATAAATAAATAATGATAGTCTTGCTGGGAAGAGTATTCTAGGCTTCAGAGTTTTTCCTTTTGGAACTTTGTATATAGCTTACCAATTTCTTCAGGCCTGTAGTGTTTCTGTAGTGGAATTAGGTGATTAGCGGGTTCTCTTGTAGTTAATGTGATGTATTTCTCTTGCTGCCTTTAGAATCCTCTCTTTATCTTTGCCATTTTCATTATAGTAGGTCTAGGTGTGGGCATATTTGTGTTCAGCCTGTTTTGTGCCTTCTGTGATTACTGTATTTTGATACCTGTTTCCTTTAGTTTGGGAAAATTTTGAGATATAACTTCTTCTAATATATTTCCAATCCACTTTTCTTTTTCTTCTGCTTCTTGAAGTGCTGTAATGCATAGATGGACCCCTGTTATGCTACCCCATAGATCTCTTATGTTGCTTTCATGTGTTTTCATGTAGTTTTCTGCCTGCTGTCCTGATTGGGTGATTTCCATTATGCTATCTTCCATGTCACTAATTCATTCCTCTGCACTCTTCACTCTGCCCTTTAGTGCCTTTAGCCCAGTTTGGCTATCTGCAAAAGACTTTTCTAATTTTTCCCTATTTTCCCCTAAATTTCCTCATTCCTCTCGAAAGTAATCGACATGACTGTTTGTAATGTGCTCGTAAATCCCTGATATTCAGCCTTCATTCCTTCAGTATATATTCACTCTACCCCTTTTGAACTCACGTTTTTTGGCCTACGGAGGTCTGTTGCATTGTTTCTGCTTCACATGAAATCTCCTGTACCTTACGTGGGAATTGTTCCTGGGCTTCTTCACCGTGTCCATGATTTTCTTTTTCTGTGAGTTTGGGGAAGTCAAACTCTAGTCTTGGAGGGTTACTTCTAGGCAAGAGCAACCCTTTGTATTTTGTGGGGTGTTACCATTTATTTGGGGCATGGAGGATTGCATTCTTGCTGGCTCAATCTTGGGAGTGAGCAGGCCATTATCCCGAGGGTGCGGAGTGTATTTCCAGGGAGAGGGAGGTAGTGGGTAGGGCTGGTAGTGCCTTCTTGCTGGGGTCTTAGCAGCAGCAAGTACATGCAGGGAAGTGGCACAGGCTACTCCTTGTTTCAAAGCCTTGGGAGTGATAATGAGCTTTTTGCAGAATCATGAGGTGCCCAGAGCATTTGGTAGTGGCAGTGGCAGTGGCAGTGGCAGTGGCATGGTTTGTGAATTCCCAGAGAAATTGGAGCAGAAACAGGTAATGTTTGGTCACAATGACCTCTTCTGAGGTGCCCTCTGTGGTGATTAGGGCCAGAAGGGGTGCCTGTTCCTGGACCCCTAGTGGTAGCAGGCCATGCACACCTCTGGTGGTTTGCCCCCCCAACTGAGGACCCTTATAAGAAGCAGCCTGTCCCTCTTAGCCCACACAGGAGGTGGTACACCACTGCTCCTAGTTACACGGTCTTGGCAAAGGACAGTGTTCAACCTTCTGGGTGCTTCTTCCGTGCAACTGTCAGAGCATTTGGCACTGACAGTTGCAGGGCGGTTATATGGCCAGGGTGTTGACAGCAATACTGAGTGGTGCTCAGTTGTAGTGCCCGCTCTGATTTCTGACCTCTGAGGTGACTGTGGTCAGAGATTGGACCTGATCACACACCCCTACCGGTGGCAGGCCTTGACTCCCTGTGGTTTCTGAGATGACTGCTTTGGGTTGTCCCCACGGCCTGTAGATCACTCAGGAGGCACCACATCTCACTTACCCACTTGATGCCCATAGCCCCCACCAGAAGGATCTGGACACCTATAGCCAGCACAAGAAGTGTCCAGGCTGCTGTAGCACAAGCAAGTGGCTTCTTGCCACCTGTGGCCTGCACCAGGTGCACCCTGCCCTCTGAAAGCCTGTGCACGTGTGAGCAGGGAGATTCCTTTGGCATCTGCCCCTCCTCCTTTTCCCCTCTGCAACAATGGCACCTTGCTTTTTAAGACAAAGTGGGGTCCTTTCTACTCCAAGGATGGCTCTGAGGTGACTTTTGGTATGATTGAAAATAATTCTTCTGAATGTTCTCCAGAATGACAGTAAAAGAGAAACATAAGAAGCTGCTAAGCAAATAGATTCTATATCTTTAAGGGACCTGTTCACCTGGCTGAGGTTTGGTGTTAAAGGCCAGCATTTGTATTTAAGCCTGTCTTTGTGTAAAACAAGAAAGCAACCTCTATGTGTGAATCGGGACATATAAAGGGGTGGAGATAAAGGCAAAAATAACCTAGAACAGTTTGAGGATTTTAGAGAAAATGACACCCACATTTTTTTTCTACTACTTTTTTTTTTTGTAGATGTTTCACTGATGAACTACCACCCTGTGGTGACAGTGATACCATCTCTGATGATGTCATGTGGACATTGTTGTTGCACTTATGGTGTAAATTATTGTCATGGTTCATGGATAAGATAAAATATCTTATCGTTTGGAGTGTGAAATGTACTTTTTAAGTAATTGTATACCTTTTTTTGTGTGTTTTGAGGGCCACCCCTGTGGCATATGGGCAATCCCAGTCAGGGTCAAAGCAGAGGTCTGTCTGCTGCCTTACATTGCCGTAGCAATGCTGGGACTGAGCCACATCTTTAACTTACATCACAGCTCAGGGCAACTCTGGGGCTTTAAACCACAGAGAGAGGGCAGAGGGTGAAACTGCTTCCTCATGGACACTAGTTAGGTGTGTTAACCTCTTTGCCATCATGGGAACTCAATGGAATTTATTGATTTATTTTTTCTTTGCAATGAAGACAATCTTGTCAACTAATATCCAATTTCCATTTGAAGTAACAGATAGACTATAATGCAGCTGAGAAAACACTACGTAAATACTATGTATTTTCCCTTTCCAAATTGACTTTTATTTGCCCCTTTTTCCACACCCTCATAATTGAGACCCCCATTCAATACAACTTGGACTATTTCAGAAATCTCTTGACAGCTATTCTCTATTTCCTTAGTTCCATTTTCCTTTTTGAAACAGTTACAGCTAGGGGACATGTCAAATGCTCCTCTCTAATTATCAAACATTTCAAATATTAAAAAACGGCAAAATAATCTGCCATTGAAAACAATTAAAATGACAAAAGGACAACCTGCAATGGGAGACAATTATTTCAGATGATGCAACTAATAAGGGCTCAATCTCTAAAATCTACAACCAACCTATACACCTCAACAACAAAACAGCCAATTACTCAGTGGAAACATGGGAAAGAGACCTGCATAGACATTTCTCCAAAGAGAATATACAGAGGGCCAACAAGCACATAAAGAAATTCTCAACATCACTGTTTATTAGAGAAATGCAAATCTACACTACTATGAGGTATCACTTCACACTGGACAGAATGGCCGACATTAACAAGTCCACACATCAGAAAAGGCTAGAGAGGGTATGGAGAAAAGAAAACTCTCTTACACTGTTGGAGGAATGTAAACTGTTACAACCGCTATGGAAACACTTCAGAAAACTAAATATAGAACTAGCATGTCACGCAGCAATCCCACTCTTGGGCATACACCTGGGGAAAAAAAAGTTTCCATGAAAACTATATGTGCGCATGTATGTCCAATGCAGCACTATTCACAAGAGGAAAGACATGGAAATAACCTAAGTGACCGTTGGAAAGAATGGATTAAGGGATGTTGTATATATACACAATGCAACACCACTCAGCCTTAAGAAAAGAACAGAATAATGCCATTTGCAGCAACACGGCTGGAACTGGAGACTCTCCTACTAAGTGAAGTAAGCCAGAAGGAGGAAGGCAAGCACAATATGACATCACTTATGTGTGGAATGTGATATATGGCACAACTGAAACTTTCCACAGGAAAGACACACATGGATTTGGACAACAGGGTTTTGGTTGCCAAGGGGGAGTGTGCAGGATTGTGATGGACTGGGATTCGGGGGTTGAAAATGCAAACTATTGCATGTGGAGCAGGTATGCAATGAGGTCATGCTGTATAGCAATGGGAACTATCTCTAGTCACTTTTGATGCAGCTTAATGTGAAACAAAGGATATGTATGTGTGTGGGTGTGCGTCTTGGGTGGGTGGGTCTGTGACGGGGCCACTTTGCGGCACAGTATGAAAGTGATAGAACACAGTAAACCAGCTATGATGGAAAAATCATTTTAGAAAAAGAAATGCAGCATCCTTTTACTCTTAACTGTGTCAAAAGTAAAGAAATTGAAGCTATGAAGATGAACATACAAGTTTATTGCTGAAATAACAGAATTGCAGGAATTTGGTGACATTTGCCAGCATAAATGTTCATCTTCACTCTCCTGCATAACCTATAGTCCTTTGATAGGTCAGTGGTAATTAGGGTGATGTTCAGATACGGAAGAGGACTGAGGATTTGGCCTTGAAAGCGAGGCAGCAGATGTGTCAGTGGCCATTGGCATTAGGAACCATGGATGGGCTGCTGCTTGGGGGTTAGACACAGGGCACTCAGTTGGTGATATATTCTGGTATCTGGTTGGCAAAGGAGAAGGCTCCACCCTCAGTCCAAAATAACCACTTGGGAAGTTAGAAATAAGGTGGTACTGAGAAATGGAAGTGGTAGTTGTAATGAAATTCACGATGTGGCCACTTGCTGGAGAGTAGCTGCTTTGTGAGTGCATGTGAAACGTGGTCAACTGACTAAAAATAGCATGTTGAGCCATGACAATTTGTCCTGGTGGCCTGACTGATGGTGATGATGGAGAAGAAAGACCACTTCTAGTTGGGGTAGTTGTATTAGAAATTCTCTGGCTCATAGAAGGCCATCTTATTAAAGGCACATTTAGGTTTGTAGAGGCTGAAAATGCATCTTCTCCACGAGTTTCTGCAGCCACATCAGAATTATGGTTATCCACATCACCCCCTGTTCTAGAGCGCTTCTTGCTGCAACCTTGAAGTAGAGAAGCCGATACTGGAGAAGCATTTTTCACCCTGACTCTTCTTTTCATCCTCACCAACAGATGGGGACAGCCTCGGTTAAAATTTGGATTATGGTAGAACTGCAGCTAAAACCAAAAGAGAAAGGTATTTAGTGACCTTTTAAACAAAGATACGAGGACAAAGAATCCATACAAATCTGACTTGTTTCATCACACAGAGTTAATGTCAGGAAATAATACTCATCTATTACTAACATTTTCAAAAATTTATGTAGTGGGAACAGGCAATTATGGTCCTTAAATAAAAATGCCTGGTGCATTTACAGTAACAGTATGAGGTTCAGGGGCTTGTATTGGGTGAGGTTCATTGAGAAGGCTCCAGGTGGCTAGGAAATTTCTCTATCACCCCAAATATTTTATGACCAAGTGGCCTTCAACTTAAAAGCGTAGCAGTACTTCATCCCACTTTCAAGGTCTACTATGACCCTATATGTATGAACATATTTGCAGATGTCCCTCTGTAAATAGTAACTGGACATTTCATAATACCTTGTTCCAAGCAGAGACTTCATTATCTTCTGCCAGAATGTTGGCTAGTGAGGCAGGTCTTTGAAAATTCCTTCGCAATTTAGTAAATCCATAAAGGTTAAGCTGTCGAACTAAGCTTTTCATACTCTCAGTTTCAAAAATTCTGAAGGGAGCCTTTCTCTCCAGAACTTCTTTCTTGAAGCGTTCTTCATTAATCACGATCGAGGTTCCATTTTCATCCCACCAAATGGACTTAAATCGATCACTTTCAACAATTTCCCAAAGTTTTCTGGGAAAGGGCAGAGGAGGAAAATCATTATCTCCATCTGGTTCAGAGGCACACAATGTGTGGCATGGCTCTTTCATCAGGGAGCCCTCAGACAAAGCCTGGAAAGCTTTTTCTTCAACCTGAGACCTCAAGTCCAAGTCCCCAGTGATTGAGTTATCACACCATGGAGATGTAATGGAGGATTCTGAACCAGTTGATTCATCTTTAGGAGACACACCTTGAATTTCTGTAGGAGCATGTGCCATCTCAGATTTTTTTCTCTTCAGCTACTTTTCTCACCTGCATGGCTTTTGAACTCTGCAGTTTTAAATGCTGCTTTGGTAAGCCTACACAGATAAACTATCCAATCCATCACAATGGTTGCCAGCCTGAGTAGCTGTGACATCACAAGACACTAGTCTCCTAGCAATCTGAGCATCACCTTCACTCAGGGTTTACTTCTCTATGAAATTAGCCCAGTTAATATAAAATATGAGCTCCGTACTTGAACAGTAACCCAAAGAGAGAAAAAAAAAATGAGATCAGCAAATGAGACCCCACTCCAATGGAATCTTTTTAATAAAAAAATCACATAAATAAATAAATCCATTTCATCCCTGAAGTAAACGCAAGTTCTCTCTTGTGCACATATGCACTTGTGCCTGTTATGTAAGGCCTTGTAAATGGAAAAAAAAAAAAAAAAAAAACAACGGCAAAGTGAAACAAAAGCTATGCAGCTCTTGAGAGTGTATAACTAGAATCTGTGCAGTATTTATATTCAGAAAAACATAGCCAGTGTTCTATGGTGGCTAGCTTGTTACAAAAGTGTTCTGATCTCTGCCGTGCTATGGGTTCAATCCCTGGCCTGGGAACTTCTGCATGCCCCAGGTACAGTCCAAAAAATAAAAAGACAAAAAGAAAAGAAAAAAAATCAAATACACAATCAAAAACAAAACAAAACAAAACAAACCATGACCTTTATCACTAACCAAGACATGGAAGGGCCCTGGGCACCAGGCAAAATATCTATAGCCATAGAGACAAAAAAAAGATTGATGGTTGCTTGTGTTAGGAGAGGAAATGTGGGGAAGTACCATCCAAAGGGTATGAGATTTCCTTGTGGATTGATACAATGTGGACTGAGGAATTGATGGGTGCACCACATTCTGAAGATTATATATGCCCTTGAACTGAATACTCTAAAACTTATACCATAATGTCGTCACATTGTTAAAAACTGACAGTGATCTGGTATCACTGATTTTATTATATCGAGTTTTCTGTGTATCCTACGCAAGTAGTCTGTGTGTTAAACAATATTCCAAACATTTTCCGTTAGGTTGCTGAGGGAGGAATGCACAAGGCCAAATAGTGCACAAGAGGAATTTATTAGGGTCTCTGAGGGGGCTGGGCAGAGCCCACGATGGCATCAGCCTTGACTGCAAGGAGGTGTTAGGCTTATAAAGCATCTGTGGTGGGAGTCTGTGGTTGGAGTCCATGGTGGGACCTTGCGGCAGGGAAAATGGAGAAGAAAGGGAAGGTCAAGGGAGGTGTAGGGACTCAAGTCCCATGACAGAGCACAGTTAATCCATGTAGGCAGTTAGTCTGTGCAGGCAGTTGCTTCCCACAGGTCCTCGTTTCTTGCTGCCCAACTTGCACATCCACATTCTGGGAGGGGTGTCCACAGCAAGTCTCTCAGGTGAGCAGCAATAGTTGGGGTGTATGGCGGTCTGTCTCCATCCTCCTAGGCTCCTCTCATTCAAGCCTTCCATTATATGGGATAGGGATGAATGTCTACTCTTCTCTATCTGCTTCCTGCTGGCCTGGGGTGAGGAGTACTTGTGGATGGACATGGTATATGCTACCATAGAGGATGGGAAGAAAGGAAAAATAAGATTAAACATGGGTTGACACCAGTATTGTTGAAGGAGGAGTGTAGTTTCATCTGAGTAGGTTTTAACACGTGATGTGGTATTAACATGTAAATCACAGGAGCTATTGGTCATAAAACATGTTGTCTCCTTTCTGTTGCTATAGGAGAAGACCGTGAAAATATAAGGTTGTCGCTGCCAGCTGATGCTGCTTTGAGAACAGCTGGTGTCATCACGTCTGACAGGGCACATAAACCCTAAGTTCTTGGCAATACAAAGGCTTGCCTGAAATTACTTCCATAAGATTTCCTAGTCTTCCATGGATGTCTGACCCACAGCTACTCCATTCTGCCTTTTCTCCCTATTGGCCCATGCAGTTGCCATGGTCAATGATCTCTGTATTTCTAGATGAGAGAAGATGCAAGAATTTGGGCCCATAGAGATCCTCACCTGAAATCGGTCTGAAGGCCTGTGCCTCACCGCTGCTCACCTCCCTGAGCTCTGCTCAGCAGGTGCTGCAGGTCAACAGCTGCTGTGCCTCAAGTTTTCCTGCACGGAGAGCCTCTAGGCAAGTGCTAACTTGAGGTCACAGTTGGCCATACTCCCCAATGGTCGTACATTTGACCATAGTTTGGGGAGGCATTTCATGACCATTTCATCTCACAGTGCCAGCAATGAACATTACTAGGTCTGGCAATGATGTCACAGATAGGCCATTAAATGTGCTAGTCCTGGACAAAGCCATACTAGGAGTAGCCAAAAGTCTCTGGACCACCCATCTTCCTCGTCTATTATGGTCCAGGAAAATATTCCCTCTTGTTACATGTTCCCATATCTAGAGACCACTGATCTCATATGGAACTATATATCATTTTCAGTGACTCAGTTACACTTCTGGAAATGCAAGAGACAGCAATTTTGTGGAGACAGTGAATAAAACATAAACCTAGAGACTCTCATGCTGAGAGAAGGAAGTCAGAAAGAGAAAGACAAAGACCACATGATAACACTTATATCTGGTGTCTATTTTAGAGCACAAGTGAAGCTTTCCACAGAAGAGAAAAACATGGATTTTGAGAATAGACTTGTGGTTTCCAGGGGGAGGGGGACTGGGACAGATTGGGATTGAGTGGGAGCTTGGAGTTCATTGAGGCAGTCTCTTGCCTTCGGAATGGATAAGCAGTGAGATCCTGCTGTGTAGCCCTGGGAACTATGTCTCCTCACTTGTGATGGAGCAAATAATATAAACATGTCTATGTACCTGGCTCACCATGCTGTGCAGTAGAAAATATAACAATATATTGGTGGCAATAAAAACAAATTAACCTATTCTGATAAGGAGTGGAAAAATATAAGAAAATATTTGTGGTCTCTTAAAAATTATGTGGAAAGCAGTATTCATAATGTCATAAATGAAAATTGAAAAGCTTCACGCAAAACAGCCCTGTTTTATCGCTGTTCAGCTGGATTAGTCCGTTCCTTTTCTTTAAAGGAAATTTCATTCTGGCTTGTCCACTCAGCTGTACTCCCCAGTGTTCTAAGGCTGGTTATCCCTTGACAGTTTAAACATTCCCAACACAAGGGAGCCGTTAAATTTCGATTAATGTAGCCCAGGAGAGTTATGTCACTTGGCTAAAGTCTTACCTGCTGATTGAGCTTGAGTAACAGTTGAAGGAAACATAATTGTGCCCTTGTGAGAGCAGGTATTAGTTGGCCAGGTGAGGGGATCCCACCTAGGAACATCACTGAGAAGAGCCTTGGAGAGGAGAAACCCACCAAGGTAGATGAGAAGGTCAACAAATGACCATGTGGTCATGGGGGGGGGCAATCTTGGGATAGTGGTGTCCTTCTGATGGTGACTTCTTTTTGTCCAGGCACTGGTGTTTCTGTTATTAGGGCCTTGTTTTAGGGTGAGTTTGATGTCAGTAATTCCCTCTGTAGACCAGTGCAATGTGGATGTCCTTCTTAAGAGGGAAATAGAGATTTTAAGAGTTATTTTATTCACTTTGCCTGTGCATATGGTACTTAAGTATTCCTGACAAGAGACCTTCCATCTAGGCTGGAGACAACCCTTTAAATAATACTTTCCCAGAATGTATAACCCCCTGGTTATCGTGGGGCATCAGATATTCTCGCAGAGACAGATTGCAGCACTCAGCTTCCCATGCTGAGAGTATGTTCTTAGTACCCCCCTTAAACATTGAAATATTGTAACACAGCCTCAAAGAACTATTTGGGAAGTGAGTTTTAGAAAGTGAACCCTAACCTCAAAACACAGAACTAGAGTATGAGTCACAAGATTGTCTCTAAAATGATCCTCATTTTCACCAGATATTGTCAACCCAAAACTGTAGAAGGAATACCCCAAATGGAGAACATATTTTCAAAGCATTTCTTTTCATTAATGGGTTTTCTGTGGAGCCAGGAAGAATCAAGCTGCCTCTTGGATTTCCCACAGTCATGGCTCTTGAATTCACAGCTGTTGCTTACCTATCTTCCCTCCTCTGATTTAGGGGCACACTTTTCCCATGCTACAAGGTCATCAGGATGGCAAATGTCTGAGAAGGAGGGAGTAAGTTGTGAGCTATATCTTTATAGATTGGGTTCATACCTTTCATCCGACAATTTCTCCCCTGTAACACGGTAATTTACACTTAGGAAATTTGCAAATACACACACACACACACACACACACACACACACACAGAGAATGCAAATTTTAATCACCTGGCCAAGTAGAATCTCACTTTATTGTAAAACATTACCTAGTCACTCAACCAACGTAACAAAGGATTTCAAAAGCAAATACAAATTAAAGGCCAATCGATTCATGTAACCTGTTATCAAGAGTATGAACAAGGTAAGGTTAAGAAGGTTCAGAAACCTTTCTTTTAGCAGAGAGACAGAAACCTAATTCAAGTTTTACACGAGCTTACATTTAAAGTTTGTTTGTTTTTTAACTTTAAACTCCCAGTCAATCCCGACCAAGCTTGGAAATCCTGTCTAGTGTCCACTTCGCAGAAATCTTCCATCACTTTCTGTATCCGTATTATTCTGTCTGCTAGCTTTCCATTCAAAATAACAAGCTACACGACAGACTTACTTTCTGTTCCCTTAATAAAATGCAATTCCATTCCTCCTTCCTTCTTTACTGAAAACACAATGTCTACTTGTCTGGGTGGACTTTTTATCACTTCTAAAAGTATGTGTTTCCTGGTACAGAACATCACAGCATAGCACCAAAACACCGATAATAGTCTTAAGTGATGTTGCTGTCCCTTCTTAGTAACTGAAGCCTCAGCATCCGATTTGACTTTTATCAAACCTAGGTGCAATAAGAAAAGCTTCTGCCAATGACTCTGAAGACATGCCCATTTAAGTTAGATCAACCTACTTTAACTTTAATATCAGATGTTAATTTAACACGGAATATTTTCCAGTTCATGTGAATCTAAAATTACCTTACCTTATGTATTTTGAGAGTTCATATAAGAGTTAATTTCCTTCAAGCCAATTAAGTAGAGCTTTTTGATGAAGTAATTTTGGCAAGGCCACACATGCACAACACAAACAACGATACATACAAAACAGGAAGCTCAGATTTCCCATTCCAAAGTCTCAGCCATGAATAAGGTACACCTGTGTGAAACCCATCAGCTGCAAGAGACACTGGCTTCAAACTGGGTCCCTGACAGATGGAACAAATCAAGGTCACTTGTCTAGGTGGCTAAACATCTTTTAATAATGTTTAGAACAAAAGGCATACGATATCTCCTTGACCCTGAGAATTCAACTTGCAAAATGTACCCCTATTCCTGAAATTTCTATTTCAGAAAGATGGTGGAGCTAAGGCTTCCAGATGTCCAGGCAGAACACCTGCATCTCAAAGACACAGGCAAATTTCTCTTGGGATGACTTTGTTTCCTTGAGGGCAGAAACCTTTTCCCTCAGAACTGAGGAGCCTCTTCCCTGAGTCTTAAAGGCCCTGTCAATTAGTCCAGGCATGGAGTTTGTGGGCCCTGTCCTAATATGTGTAGATGTGTCTGTCAGGGGAAGGCTGGCTGATAAAAGGGACTGAAAGAATGGCATGCCCTTCACTGGTCCCCGGGTCTGGATTAGTTTAGTGTACAGGTCAGACATGGGAAGGGGACATGGACCCTGGTTATGCCTACGATTCCATTAGTGACTTCGGTCAGGGGCCTGTATTGAGGTTGGCAGAGGTTTGCAGACTGGTCTTTTAACTCAGTTTGAATGGGAGCAAGCTGCTGAGCTATGGAATAGGTGGAGGTATCCCACACCCGGGGCAAAGGAACGGAGGCTGTGAGAGGTAGCTTATCATGTTGTAGATGAGCAAGGGGGAGGAGAGAGGGCTCGGAAAGAGAGACAGGAGTGAGAAGTCTGAGGGAGGCTCTGAAATTAGATAAAATATCTCTGCGAAGAGTTGGGGCTGGGCACTTGGTTAATATCAGGAAAGAACAGCTAAAGGGTGTCCCTGATGGGGTGCAGTTTGGAAGGGGTTTTGGTAAGGGTTTGGAGATGAGACCACCAACATGCACAATAGAGACTTGAGAGGGGTGTTTGTGACCTGTTAATTCAGGTTGTGCTGAGTAAGTGGCCCCTGTGTTGATAAGAAAGGATACCAGCTTACTTACAACTAGCAGAGTTACCTGGTGCTTCACCCGAGTAGTAGTTGTGGGTCTGGGATGCAGGGGTTTCCAGGGCACCCTCAGTCTTCTGTGATCCTGCCAAGGTGGCTTGGCCTGTTGAGGTCCAAGGATTCCGGTCTCTCTGCAGGGAGGGGTGTGGCCGTCCCCTGAGAGGTTTCCAGTGGCCTCTCTTATCACACCTGCAGCATGGGCCTGGAGTGCCTTAGAGCCATTGTCCAGGGGAGAGAGCTGATATTTGGGGGAGCCCTGAATGGCAGTTGCCTGCATTTTGTATTTAGCCCGATCTCTTTTTAAGTGTTGGCTTTCAGCCTCTTTATGCTGATTATTAAAGACCTTGAAGGTGAGGGTGAGGACATCCTGCTGAGGGGTTTGAGGCCATCCTCCCACTTTTGTAATCTGTGCCTTATGTCAGGGACAGACTGAGAGATGAAGGGAGTGTGGAAGGAAAGATTCCCTCCAAATGGGAAAGGTCTAACTATGTATCTTTTTGAAGTGCCTCTGTTAATCAGAAAGGAGAGCAGGTTTTTCATGTGGGTTTGGTCTAATTTCTTCTTCTTTTTTTAGTTAAGACCTGCTTCACATAGTCCTCCTATGAGACAAGTTACCATGTGACTCTGGTGTCTAAAGGCCTGGGAATCAACTGGAGAGTCCCAGTTTGGATCCTGTCTTGGGACTGCTACCGCCCGCACTCTTTGGTTCTTGTTTTGCCAGCAGAGGTCATCTGTGTGGGCCTGAGTGGCTAACCAGACCCTTTCCTTTTCCGCAAGGTCGAGGAGGAAGGATAAGGTGACATCAACACCATGGCAGGTAAGGTCACAGTACTGAGTGATTTGTTCAAATTCCTTAAATGTAGATGGAGGGATCAGAAGAGAAGGAGTCTCATCTTTTTTGTTTTTCAATTTAAGTGGGAGGGGTTGGACATGGAAATAGGGACATGGACCTGGGCAATCCCTCCAGTGCTGGCAACTCCCCCTCAAGGGACCAAAGGAGCTGGTTGGGAGGTGTTTGGAGAAGGAGGAAGCTGGGTACAGAAATGTGTATGAGGAGGAGAGAAAGAGGGGTCAGTATCTGGGTTAGGATGGGGAGAAGCTGAGGACAACTTGGGTAGGGGAGTGGATGATTTTGTGTTGGGGGAGAGCTGGAGGCATGGAGAGATTTGTATTGTGGAGAATAATGGTCTGCAGGATCAAAGCAGGAGCTATCAGAATGAGAGGGAATATGACATGAATGATGGAGAAGAATTTGAAATGTGAAACAGGGAGAACAGAGGGAGGCCTGTGGGCTGACAGCGCCTTTCATTCCACTCGTCATTACAGTGACAAATGTTATTGAGGTCACTCAAGCTATTTACATTGAATGTGGACTTGTGGTTGCCAAGGGGGAGAGGGAGAGGGAGGGAGTGGGATGGCTGGGGTGCTTGGGGTTAATAGATGCCTTCTAGTGCCTTTGGATTGGATTAGCAATGGGATCTTGCTGTGTAGCCCTAGGAAATCTGTCTGGTCCCTCAGGGTGGAGCATGATAAAGGGAGAAAAAAGAATGCATACATGTATGTGGAAGGGGCTCACCACGCTGTACAGTGATGAAGCAGAACGTGAACAGAACACGGTGGACCAGCTATAATGGAAAAACAAATACAACATCACTATAGAAAAAAATTGAAAGTGGCATTTTGGGAGCATTGAGAGCCATTAGCTAATGTTTATCCTGTGCACACGGAGTTACAGAAGAAGTAAAGATACTTGTACCTAACATTTCCTCTTAGGAATACCTAAATTCCATAAGAGGCAACCAAGAGGTGTGTTCTGTGGAGGAGTGGAGGGCTTCTTCGCCATGATGAGGACTAAGAGGGGATGTGGGCTAAGGAAGGGGCCGCCTTAGGGAGTGCCACTTCTTAGGCTGAGTGTCTTTAAAGTCTGGATAGTGGACGCTGAGGGACAGAGAGGGAGGTTTTTCGCTGATGTGGGTGTCCCCAGATTAGAGGAATGCGCCAAGTGTCTAAGTATTCTACAAACCTAGTGTGATGCTTTGTTGCAGAAGGTTGTACTCTGATGTGCCAGAGGAACTGGGGCCCAAGAGCCATGCTGACAGGAGACCCAGAAAAGTGATATTTTCTCATCCAAGTATAAGAAGACAAGTGCTGGATGCAGAATCAGTCATGGAAAGGTGGAATTCCCCGTTGGGGGTTCCTCCCTGGCTGAGCAGGAGAGGACTTGTGCAGAGGTGCCTGGATCAGGGACCCAAACCTGGGTGGGTTCCAGAGGTTAAGCCAGGAAGAGCTGCCCCTGCCTGCTGCTCTCTGGCTTTCAAACCCAGGAGTTTGGGGCCCCACTGATCTGATTCCCATTCTCGTATCATGCCCGCTTGGGGTTTAGCACCATATGTGAAGTTTGCTGAGGGAGGAGTGGGCAAGGGTATTTGATAAACAGGAGAGATTTATTAATGGCTCAGGAGGGCACCAGCCTTGACTGTGAGGAGGGGCTAGGCTTATAAAGGATCTGTGGCAGGAATCAGTGGTGGGAGTTCATGGCAGGAACCTTGATGGGAACAATGAAGAAAGAGGAGGGGAAGGTCAAGGGAGGAGTAGGGGGTCAAGTCCCATGACAGAGAGCAGTTCATCACTATAGAAGTTAACATATGCCTCCAGGTGTTTTCCTCAGTCCGTTGGTTCTTGCTGCTCAAACGGAGCATCCAATTCTGGGAGAGGTTGTCCATAGCAGGTCTCCAAGTTGAACAGCCATATATGGGCTCAATGGGGGTCTGTCTCCACGCTGCTGGGAACCTCACATTTTCATAGTCATATTAGCACAGCAAATATGATTCTTGTTGGTATGTCTATCAATATATGCTAAGCATTCATGAAGTAGCGATTTTGTGTTTATGTAAGGCCCATACCATTAAGGAAATCCAACAAGTAGGAGATAAGTCATAACAAGAGAGTTTATAAGAAAAACGACTTATATGAGTGTAAGAGGAAACTTGCCATTCTTGAAAGAGCCAAAGGATATAATCCAAGATTATATGGAATCGTAGTCTTTTTTTTTCTTTTGTTAGAACAGGAAATAGGCGGAGGGGTTTTGGTGAGGAAATAAGTAGGGCATAGAGTCAGGAGCATTGAGGTTTCCCATAGGTTTTGTGACCAGGAAATGGCCAGGGGATGTGTGAGAAGGCTAGGCCTTCCTGGCATTATGGGATTGCAGGTTTCCTAGGGGCTTGTGGCTGAGGTAACCAGTGTCAGGCTTAGCCTCAGGCTGTAAAATGTGCATATGAGGAAAGGGTGAGACTGTTCCAAGATAGGGTCATGGAGGGGTAGGTGGAGAGGGTGAGAATTTGCCAAGGTATGGTGTGCGGTGGAACTTACAAAGCTAAAAGGTAGTCAGGGCCATCATTGTTCCAGAGAGTTGGTTCTTATTTGGAAAATATAAGGGTCTCAGCAGTTTGGGTGCATTGATCTGGTTTTCTGAACATTATTGTGTAGGAGTCCAGAAACAAAGGAGTAGCAACATAAAATAGGACCTAGATTTTATGAAGTGGTCTTAATATGGGATAAAAAGCTGCTCCTTTGCACAAAGAGACCTCATGTTTGGTAAGAATTTCTGTGGCTTCATGGCTGAAAGAAGTGTTACAAAAATGTTGTGAGTGGTTTCCCATTCCAGCTTTGGTAAATATTTAATATGTGTCAAAAATACATGATGCTTTCCATATTTATCACATTTAAGGACGGAATATTTTCACAACTAGAAAGAGTGTCTAGTTTGGCACTATGTCTTAGTGTAACGCAGTTCTTAAGTCAGAATGCTTTGTATTAACAAATGGTCGTGAATTTTCCTTTCAGTAAACATTTCATGAAGATAGACACTCCAAGAAATGTAGTTTCATGAAATTTGACAGTGATTTCTCCTGATTTTTTTTTTTTTTTTTTTTTTTGGAGAATGTTAGTGTCTATTTTCTTCACAGGACATGCCCTTAGATTTACACATGCAGATTTTGTGGGGGATTGGCTGATAAAATATTATGTATATGTGAAAAAAATAGGAGTTCATGTTAAGAATTTAAAATGTCTCATTAAACCGTGGCTGAGAATTTTGGGGTGCTAGAATGGCTGGATCATATATGAAAGAAGTCACCTTTGGGGCTATCAGGGGAAGACAGCCTAATTCAGGTGTCTCTGAGCTCCAAATTGCAAACTGTACCTTGAATCACAACCATAGGAGAGAGTGCAAAGTTTTATCTTGAAAAGATGCCTATAATACGTTGTATGAACTTACCTGTATAACGAATGAGATTTAGTTTGGGCTTTGCATCTCTTTACTATTTAGCATTGATGCACAGTGGTTTCCTTCCTCTTAGTCATGAGATGCTCGACTAAATTGGATGGTAATATTGTCTTTAATCATATATATGTGTGTACACATACACACACACATATATTTCTCAAAGGAATTTATCACATCTGTAGTTGTATAATGATCATAACAATCTGAATCCACAGGATCTCCATCCCAAAGCCCAAGCACATCCCACCACCCACCAAACTGTCTCCTCCAGAGACCACAATTTTTTTCAATGTCTGTGAGTCAGCATCTCTTCTGCAGAGAAGTTCAGTCTATCCTTTTTTCAGATTCCACAGATCAGTGAAAGCATTTGTTGTTGGTGTCTCATTGTATGGCTGACTTCACTTAGCATGATCGTTTCTAGGTCCATCCATGTTGCAAAAAAAATGCCAGTGTTTTGCTCCTTTTAAAGGCTGAGTAATATTCCATTGTGTATATGTACCACATCTTCTTGATCCACTTCTCTGTTGATGGACATTTAGGTTGTTTCCATGTCTTGGCTATTGAAAATAGTGCTGCAATGAACATTGGAGTGCATATGTCTTTGCGAGTCACGGCTTTTTTGGGTAGATGCCCAGGAGTGGGATTGCTGGATCCAATGGGAGTTCTGTGTTTAGTTTTCTGAGGACTCTCCATACTGCTTCCCACAATGGTTGCACCAATTGACAATCCCACCAACAGTGTACTAGGGTTCCATTTTCACCGCACCCTCTCCAACACTGATTGTTTGTAGATTTTGGATGATGGGCATTCTGGCTGGTGTAAGGTGGTACCTCAGAGAGGTTTCGATTTGCATCTCTCTAATAATGAGTGATGTCGAACATCCTTTCATGTGTTTCTTGGCCATCTGTATGTCTTCTTTGGAGAACTGTCGGTTTAGATCTTCTTCCCGTTTTTCGATGGGGTTGTTTGTTTTGTGGGTGTGGAGCTGCAGAAGGTGTTTATAAATTTTGGGCATGAATGCCTTGTCAGTCCCTTCACTTCCAAAGATTTTCTCCCATTCTGTGGGTTGTCTTTTTTGTTTTGTTTAGGGTTTCCTTTGCTGTGCAGAAGCGTTGAAGTTTGATTAGGTCCCATTTGTACCTTTTTGTTTGTGTTGTCAATACTGTGAGAGGTGGATCCGAGAAGATGTTGCTACCGTTTATATCAGAGTGTTTGGCCTATGTTTTCCTCCAGGAGTCTGATAGTGTCTGGTCTTATATCTGCGTCTTTCATCCATGTGGAGTTCATTTTTGTGTATGGTGTTAGGGAGTGTTCTCATTTAATCCTTTTCCATGCGGCTGTCCAGTTTTCCCAGCACCACTTACGGAACCAGCTGTCCTTTCTCCATTGTATATTCTTGCCTCCTTTGTCATAGATGAGTTGGCTGTAGGTGTGTGGGTTTACCTCTGGGCTTTCTCCCCTGTTCCAGTGATCTCTATTTCTGTCTTTGTGACAGTACTATGCGGTTTTGATGATTGTTGCTTTGTAGTAGAGTCTGAAGTCCGGGAGCCTGATTCCTCCAGCTCCATTTTTCTTTTTCAGGATGTCTTTGGCTAGTGTGGGTCTTTTGTGCTTCCAAAGAAACTTTAAAACATTTTGGTCGAGTTCTGTGAAAACACTCCTTGGTGATTTGATAGGGGTTGCATTGAATCTGTAGATTGCCTTAGGTAGTATAGTCATTTTGATAATATTAACTCTTCCAATCCACGAGCATGGTATATCTTTCCATCTATTGGTGTCATCTTTGATTTCTTTCATCAGTGGCTTATAGATTTCAGAGTACAGGTCTTTTGTCCCTTTAGGTAGGTTTACTCCTAGGTTTTTTTTTTTTTTTTTTTTTTTTTTTTTTTTGATACAATGGTAAACGGGATTGCTTCCCTAATTTCTCTTTCTGCTCTTTCATTGTTAGTGTATAGAAATGCCATTGATTTCTGTGTATTGATTTTGTATCCTGCGACTTTGCCAATTTGGTGGATGAGCTCTAACAGTTTTCTGGTAGAGTCTTGAGGATTCTCTAGGTATAGTATCATGTCATCTGCAAATAGGGATAGTTTCACTTCTTCCTTTCCAATTTGGATTCCTTTTATTTCTTTTACTTCTCTGATGGCTGTGGCTAGGCCTTCCCGAACAATGTTGAAGAGTAGTGGCAAGAGCGGACATCCTTGTCTTGTTCCTGATCTCCACGGGAATTCTTGCAGCTTTTCGCCATTGAGAATGATGTTTGCTGTGGGTTTGTCATATATGGCCTTTATCATGTTGAGGTAGGTTCCTGTTATGCCCACTTTCTGAAGGGTTTTTTTATCAGAAATGGGTGTTGGATTTTGTCAAAGGCTTTATTTCGACATCTATTGGGAGGATCATATGGTTTTTCTTCTTCCGTTTGTGAATGTGGTGTATCACCTGATGGATTTGAGGATATTGAGGAGCCCTTGCATCCCTGGGATAAATCCCACTTGATCATGATGTCCAATCCTTTGAATGTATTGTTGGATGCGGTTTGCTAGTATGTTGTGGAGGATTTTTGCATTGATGTTCATCAGTGAAATTGGCGTGTAGTTGTCTTTTTTTGTGGTGTCTTTGTCTGGTTGTGGTATCAGGGTGATAGTGGCCTGATAGAATGAGTTTGGGAGTATCCCTTCTTCTGGAATTTTTGGAAATAGATTCAGAAGGAGAGGTGTTAGCTCTTCTCTAAATGTTTGATAGAATTCGTCTGTGAAGCCATCTGGCCCTGGACTTTGGTTGGTTGGAAGTTTTTAAATCACCGTTTCAATTTCAGTTCTTGCGATTGGTCCAATTGTCTTTTCTACTTCATCTTGGTTTAGTCTTGGAAGATCGTACTTATGTAAGAATTTGCCCATTTCTTCTAGTTTTTCCATTTTATTGGCATATAGTTGCAGATAGTAGTCTCTTAGGATCCTTTGTATTTCTGTGATGTCCGTGTTACTTCTCCTTTTTCATTTCTAATTTGATTGATTTGAGTCCTCTCTTTTTTTTGCTTGATAAGTCTGGCTAGGGGTTTATCAATTTTGTTGATCTTTTCAAAGAGCCAGCTTTTCGTTTCATTCATCTTTTCGATGGGTTTCTTTGTTTCTATGTCATTGATTTCTGCTCTGCTCTTTATGATTTCCTTCCCTCTACTAACTTTAGGTCTTGTCTGTTCTTCTTGCTCTAGCTGCTTCAGATGTAGAGCTATCTTGTTTATTTGAGCTTTTTCTTGTTTCCTGAGGTGGGCTTGTTTGGATATAAACTTTCCTCTTAGAACGGCTTTTGCTGCATCCCAAGGGTTTTGGAGTGTTGTATCTTGTTGTCATTTGCTGCAAGGTAATTTTTTATTTCCTCTTCGATTGCTTCAGTGATCCATTGCTTGTTGAGTAGCATGTTGTTTCGCCTCCATGTGTTTTCGTTTTTTGCAGTTTTTTGCTTGTTGTTGATTTCCGGCCGTATAGCGTTGTTGTCGGAAAGGATGCTTGATGTGATTTTGATTTTCTTGAAGTTACCGCGGTTGGATTTGTAGCCCAGGATGTGATCCATCTTAGAGACTGTTCCATGTGCACTTGAGAAGAATGTGTATTCCGTTGCTTTTGGATAAAATGTCCTATAAATATCTCTTAAGTCCATCTGGTTTAATGCATCATTCAGGACCTGTGTTTCCTTATTGATTTTCTGTCTGGTTGATCTGTGCATTGCTGTAAGTGGGGTGTTCAAGTCCCCCACGATGATTGTGTTATTGTCAATTTGTCCTTTTATGGTTGTTAGCATTTGCGTTATATAGAGTGGTGAACCTGCGTTGGATGCATAGATATTTAAAATTGTTATATCATCTTCATGGATTGATCCTTTGGTCATTATGTAATTGGCCTTCTTTGTCCCTGAAAATATTCTTCATTTTAAAGTCTGATATGAGTCTTGCTCCTCCAGCTTTCTGTTGATCCCTGTTTGCATGAAATAGTTTCTTCCATCCTCTCCCTTTCAATTTGTATGTGTCCCTATGGGTCTCTTGAAGACAGCATATGTACGGGTCTTGTTTTTGTATCCATTCAGCCCATCTACGTCTTTTGGCTGGGGGATTTAGTCCATTCACATTACAGGTGATTATTGATATGTATGTTCTTATTGCCTTTTTATTTATTACTATGGATTTGTTTTTGCTGCTCTTTTTTCTTCCCATCTTCTCTTGTTCTTTTCCGCCTATAGAATTTCCTCTAGTGTTTGTTTTAAGGCTGGTTTCATGTCCCTGAATTCTCTCAGCTTTGGCTTATCTGTGAAGGTTTTGTTTTCTCCTTCAAATCTGAGTGAGAGCCTTGATGGGTAGAGGAATCTTGGTTGGAGGATTTTTCCTTTCATCATGTTAAGTCTATCGTGCCACTCCCTTCTGGGCCTGGAGAGTTTCTGTTGAAAACTCTGCCGATACCCTTGTTGGGTTTCCCTGTATGTTATTTGTTTCTTTTCCCTAGCTGCTGTCAAGATTTTCTCTTTGTCTTTAATTTGGGTCAGTTTGATTGATATGTGTCTGGGGTGTGCCTCCTTGTGTTTATTTTATATAGTACTCGTTGTGCTTCCTGGATTTGAGTGAGCGATTCCTTCCCCATGTTAGCGGAGGTTTTGGCTATTATCTCTTGGAATATTTTTTTCTGTCGCCTTCTCTCTCTCTTCTCCTTCTGGCACCCCTCTAATAGGGATGTTGGTGCCTCTAATGTTGTCCCAGAGTTCTCTGAGACTCTCTTCGTTTGTTTTCAATCTTTTTTCTCTTTTCTGTTCTACATCCGTAATTTCCAATGATCTGTCCTCCAGGATCTTATTCATTCTTCGGCCTCCAGGATTCTGCTGTTAGCGGCTTCGAGTGAATTTTTTTATTTCAGGCGTTGTATTTTGCATCTCTTCTTGTTTAAGATTTATATCTTGCATCTCTTTGGGCAGTGGTTCCTGTAAGTTATCCATCTTGACCTCCAGTTTATTTCCAATGTCTTGCATCATCTCCAGCATCAACTGTCTAAAGTCTTTTTCCTGGAGGCTGAGATTCTCCTCATGGCCTAGCTGATTTTCTGGGGTTTTCCCTTTCTCCCTCATCTGAGTTATAGTTCTCTGTCTTTTCATGTTTATAGGTTTTTGGTGTGGTGACCTTCTTACAGATAACAGAGTTGTAGCCTCTCTTATTTCTATGTCTGCCCCCTGTGGCTGGAGTCAGTTTGGGTGCTTGCTGTAGGCTTTCTGATGGGAGGGGCTGATGCCTGCCCCCTGGTAGGTGAAGCCGATCCTAATCCCTCCGGTGGGTGGGGCTTAGTCTCTGGATGGGATTAGAGGCAGCTGTGTGCCTGAGGGGTCTTTAGGTAGGCTGTTTACTGAGGGGCAGGGCTGTGATCCCACCTGGGTTGTTGTTTGTCCTGGGGCCTCTCAGCAGCTGACTGACTGGTGGGGCCTGGCATTTTCCCCAAATGGCCACCTCCAGAGAAACGTGTGGCTGCTGAATATTCCCAAGAGCTTTGCTTTCAATGTCCTTCCCTCACAATAAGCCACGTTCACCCCTGATTTCCCAGGATGTCCTCCAAGGACTGTGGTCAATGTTGACCCAGACTCCCATGGAGACTCTGCTTTGCCCTGGGACCCAGTGCATGTGGAAGTTTGTGTGTGCCTTTGAAGAATGGGGTCTCTGTTTCCCACAGTTCTGTGGAGCTCCTGCACACAAGCCCCACTGGCCTTCAATGCCAGATACTCCAGGGGCTCTTTCTCCCCGTGCCAGATCCCCACATGGGAGAGTTTGATGTGGGGTCAGAACTCTCCCTCCTGTAGGTGAGTCTCTGTGGGCCGGTTAGTTTCCAGTCTGTGGAGCTTCCACCCCCCCCCGGGAGGTATGGGGTTGTTTATATCATGAAATTGCCCCTCCTACCTCTTGATGTGGCCTCCTCTTTTTCTTCTGGAGTAGGACGTCTTTTTTAAGGTTTCCAGCCCATTTGGGTGAAGAATGCTCAGTCTTTAGTTGTGAACTTTGTTGTTTTTAGGAGATAAGTTGAACACCAGTCCTTCTATTCCGCCATCTTCCATATAGGTTCTGTCTTTAGTTATATTTATCCAGATGTGTACAGTTTAACTTGCAGAGAGAATGTGCATGGGAAGGGGATTCTACAAATGAAGAGGTAACTTAGCAAGGTGAAAAGAGGAGGCCAGGAGAGTGATGACACAGTGACAGGTGTAAAGATCCTCATTTCAGTACCAGGCTCGGGAAGTTTCAGGGTGAGGGTAAAATCACTTTTCCTGTACTCTATACCCATGGAGCAGCCGATAAAGAAGTAAACAAAGAGTTTGGTTAGGTCCCTTTGGGTTAATTCTGCTCTTATTTCTGTTGCCTTGGGAGAATGAGCTGAGAAAATATTCATGAGGTTGATGTCAGAGAGTGTTTTGCCTATATACCCTTCTAGGAGTTTGATGGTGTCCTGTCTTCTATTTCAGTCTGTCAGCCACTTGGAGTTTATTTTGGTGCATGGTGTGAGGGTGTGTTCTCGTTTCACTGATTTGCATGCAGCTGTCCCGGTTTCCCAGCAATGCTTGCTGAATACACTTTCTTTTTCCCATTTGATGTTCTTGTCACCCTTGTCAAAGATGAATTGCCCATAGGTGTCAGGGTTCATTTCCAGGTTCTCTATTCTGTTCCATGGGTCTGTCTCTCTGTTTTGATACTAATACCACACTATTTTGATGACTGTGGCTTTGCAATATTGCTTGAAGTCTGGAAGAGTTATGCCTCCTGCTAGGGTATTGTTTCTCAGGATTGTTTTGGCAATTCTGGGTCTTTTGTGGATCCATATAAACGTTTTGATGGTTTGTTCTAGTTCTGCGAAAAATGTCATGTTTAATCTGCTAGGGATTGCATTGAACCTGTAGATTGGTTTGTGTAACATGGCCATTTTTACCATATTGTTTTTTCCATTCTATGAACATGGATTACCTTCCGTTTCCATACATCTTCTTTGATTTTTTTGATTAAAGCTTTATAGTTCTCAGCATATAATCCTTTACCTCCTTGGTTAGGTGTATTTCGAGGTATTTGTTTTTGTGAGGTGCAATTTGAAAAGGTACTGCATTTTGGTATTCTTTTTCTAATATTTCATTGCTGGTATAGAAAAATGCAGCTGACTTCTGAATGTTCATCTTATAGCCTGCTACTTTGCTGAATTTATTAAGCAGTTCAAGTAATTTTTGTTTTGAGTCCTTAGGGTTTTCTATGCATAGGCTCATATCATCTGCATACAGTGACAGTTTTATCTCTTCTCTTCTCATGTGGATGCTTTTTTGTCTTCTGTTTGTCTAATTGCTGTGGCTAGGACTTCCTGCACTATCTTGAATAGCAGTGGTGAGAGAGGGGATCCTTGTCTTGTTCCAGATTTGAATGAGAAGGCTTTCAGTTTTTCCCCCCTTGTGTATGATATTTGCTGTGGGTTTGTCCTAAATGGTTTTGAGCATGTTCAGAAATGTTCCCTCTCTACAGACTTTGGTGAGGGCCTTGATCATGAAGGGATGTTGGACTTTTTCAAATGCTTTTTCTGTATCCATTGAGATGATCATATGATTTTTGATTTTGTTAGTGTGGTGTATGACGTTAAGTTCATTTGTTTATGTGGAATCATCCTTGTGAACCTGGGATGAAGCCTACCTGGCATGGCGTATGATTTTTTTGATATGTTGTTGGATTCGGTTGCCTCAGCTTTTGTTGAGAATTTTTGCATCAATATTCTTCCAAGATATTGGCCGATAGTTTTGTTTTTCAGTGGTATCTTTGTCTGGTTCTGGAGTTAGGGTGATGGTGGCATCATAGAATGTCTTTGGGAGTATTCCTTCTTCTTCAACCTTTTGAAAGAGTTTGAAGAGTATGGGCACCAGATCCCCTTTATGTATTTGGCTGAATTCACCTGTGAACCCATCTAGTCCTGGGCAATTTTTAGGGAGTGTTTTTATGACATCTTCAATTTCATTTCTAGTGAGTGGTCTGTTCAGTTGGTCTGTTTTCCTTGATTCAATTATGGCAGGCTGTAAGATTCTAGACAGTTCTCAATCTCTTCCAGATTGTCAAATTTGTTGGCATGTAGTTGTTCAGAGTATTCTCTTATGGTTTTCGTATTTCTGCTGTATCTGTTGTGATTTCTCCTTTTTCATTTCTATTTTGATTATATGGATTCTTTTTTTTTTTAATTTTTAGTTGAATTTTTTTTTTTAATTTTCCCACTGTACAGCAAGGGGGTCAGGTTATACTTACATGTACACGTTACAATTACAGTTTTCCCCCCACCATTTCTTCTGTTGCAACATGAGTATCTAGACATAGTTCTCAATGCTATTCAGCAGGATCTCCTTGTAAATCTATTCTAGGTTGTGTCTGAGAAGCCCAAGCTCCCGATCCCTCCCACTCCCTCCCCCTCCCATCAGGCAACCACAAGTCTCTTCTCCAAGTCCATGATTTTCTCTTTTGAGGAGATGTTCATTTGTGCTGGATATTAGATTCCAGTTATAAGTGATATCATATGGTATTTGTCCTTGTCTTTCTGGCTCATTTCACTCAGGATGAGATTCTCTAGTTCCATCCATGTTGCTGCAAATGGCATTATGTCATCCTTTTTTATGGCTGAGTAGTATTCCATTGTGTATATAGACCACCTCTTCCGAATCCAATCCTCTGTCGATGGACATTTGGGTTGTTTCCATGTCCTGGCTATTGTGAATAGTGCTGCAATGAACATCCGGGTGCATGTGTCTCTTTTAAGTAGAGCTTTGTCCGGATAGATGCCCAAGAGTGGGATTGCAGGGTCATATGGAAGTTCTATGTGTAGATTTCTAAGGTATCTCCAAACTGTTCTCCCGAGTGGCTGTACCAGTTTACATTCCCACCAGCAGTGCAGGAGGGTTCCCTTTTCTGCACAGCCCCTCCAGCACTTGTTATTTGTGGATTTATTAATGATGGCCATTCTGACTGGTGTGAGGTGGTATCTCATGGTAGTTTTGATTTGCATTTCTCTTATAATCAGCGATGTTGAGCATTTTTTCATGTGTTTGCTGGCCATCTGTGTATCTTCTTTGGAGAAATGTCTATTCATGTCTTTTGCCCATTTTTCCATTGATTGATTGGTTTTTTTGCTGTTGAGTTGTATAAGTTGCTTATATATTCTAGAGATTAAGCCCTTGTCAGTTGCATCATGTGAAACTATTTTCTCCCATTCTGTAAGTTGTCTTTTTCTTTTCTTTTGGGTTTCCTTTGCTGTGCAAAAGCTTTTCAGTTTGATGAGGTCCCATGGGTTTATTTTTGCTCTAATTTCTATTGCTTTGGGAGACTGACCTGAGAAAATATTCATGAGGTTGATGTCAGAGAGTGTTTTGCCTATGTTTTCTTCTAGGAGTTTGATGGTGTCCTGTCGTATATTTAAGTCTTTCAGCCCTTTTGAGTTTATTTTTGTGCCTGGTGTGAGGGTGTGTTCTAGTTTCATTGCTTTGCATGCAGCTGTCCCGATTTCCCAGCAATGCTTGCTGAATAGACTTTCTTTTTCCCATTTTATGTTCTTGCCTCCCTTGTCAAAGATTAGTTGACCATAGGTGTCAGGGTTTATTTCCGGATTCTCTATTCTGTTCCATTGGTCTGTCTGTCTGTTTTGATCCCAGTACCACACTGTTTTGATGACTGTGGCTTTGTAGTATTTCTTGAAGTCTGGGAGAGTTATGCCTCCTGCTTGGTTTTTGTTTCTCAGGATTGCTTTGGCGATTCTGGGTCTTTTCTTGTTCCATATAAATGTTTGGATTGTTTGTTCTAGTTCTCTGAAAAATGTCCTGCGGAATTTGATAGGGATTGCATTGAATCTGTAGATTGCTTTGGGTAGGATGGCCATTTTCACAATATTGATTTTTCCAATCCAGGATCATGGAATATCTTTCCATTTCTTTACATCTTCTTTGATTTCTTTGATTAAGGTTTTATAGTTCTCAGCATATAGGTCCTTTACCTCTTTGGTCAGGTGTATTCCGAGGTATTTGATTTTGTGAGGTACAATTTTAAAAGGTATCGTATTTTTGTATTCCTTTTCTAATGTTTCATTGCTGGTATACTGAAATGCAACTGACTTCTGAATGTTAATCTTATATCCTGCCAATTTGCTGAATTGATTAATCAGTTCAAGTATTTTTGGGGTTGTATCCTTAGGGTTTTCTAGGTATAGTATCATGTCATGTGCATACAGTGACAGTTTGATCTCTTCTCTTCCTATATGGATGCCTTTGATTTCTTTTGTTTGTCTAATTGCTGTGGCTAGGACTTCCAAAACGATGTTGAAGAGCAGTGGTGAGAGTGGGCATCCCTGTCTTGTTCCAGATTTGAGTGAGAAGGCTTTCAGTTTTTCCCCATTGAGGATTATATTTGCTGTGGGTTTATCATAAATGGCTTTGATTATATTCAGGAATGCTCCCTCTATACCCACTTTGGCGAGGGTCTTGATCATGAATGGATGTTGGACTTTGTCAAATGCTTTTTCTGCGTCTATTGAGATGATCATATGATTTTTGACTTTTTTTTTTGTTAATGTGGTGTATGATGCTGATTGATTTGCCTATGTTGAACCATCCATGTGAACCTGGGATGAACCCAACCTGGTCATGGTGTATAATTTTTTTGGTATGTTGTTGGATTCGGTTGGCTAAGATTTTGTTGAGAATGTTTGCATCTATATTCATCAGTGATATTGGGCGATAGTTTTCTTTTTTGGTGGTATCTCTGCCGGGTTTTGGAATGAGGGTGATGGTGGCCTCATAGAATGTCTTTGGGAGTATTCCTTCTTCTTCAACCTTTTGAAAGAGTTTAAGGAGGATGGGCACCAATTCCTCTTTATATGTTTGATAAAATTCACCTGTGAAGCCATCTGGTCCTGGGCTTTTATTTGTAGGGAGTGATTTTATGACCTCTTCAATTTCATTTCTAGTGATCGGTCTGTTCAGTTGGTCTGTTTCTGCTTGATTCAGTTTTGGCAGGCTGTAAGATTCTAGAAAATTGTCCATTTCTTCCAGATTTTCAAACTTGTTGCCATACAGTTGTTCATAGTATTCTCTTATGGTTTTCTGTATTTTTGCTGTATCCGTTGTGATGTCTCCTTTTTCATTTATAATTTTGGTTATTTGGGTTCTTTCTCTCCTCTTTTTAGTGAGTCTGGCCAGGGGTTTATCAATTTTGTTCACCTTTTCAAAGAACCAGCTCTTGGTTTTATTAATTTTCTCTATTGTTTTTTGAGTCTCTATTTTATTGATTTCTTCTTTGATCTTTAAAATTTCCTTCCTTCTGCTGACTTGAGGACTTTTTTGTTCTTCTTTTTCTAATTCGTTTAGGTGGAGGGTTAAGTTGTCAATTTGGGATCTTTCTTCTTTTTTGAGAAAGGCCTGTATTGCTATAAATTTCCTTCTGAGCACTGTTTTCGCAGCATCCCATCGATTTGGAGAGGTTGTGTCTTCATTATCCTTTGTTTCAAGGTAGTTTTTAATTTCCTTCTTGATTTCCTCATTGACCCATTGGTTTTTTAGTAGCATGTTGTTTAGTCTCCATGGAGTAGGTTTTTTCTGTTTGCTTTTCCCGTGGTTGATTTCTAATTTCATGGCATTGTGGTCAGAGAAGATACTTGAGATAATTTCTACACTCCTAAATTTATTGAGATTCGCTTTGTGTCCCAATATGTGGTCGATTCTTGAGAATGTTCCATGAGCATTTGAGAAGAATGTGTATTCTGCTTTTTTTGGATGTAGTGTCCTGAAGATATCAATGAAGTCTACCTTTTCTCTTGTTTCCTTTAGGATGTCTGTTGCTTTATTGGTTTTCTGTCTAGAGGATCTGTCCATTGATGTGAGGGGGGTATTTAGGTCTCCTACTATGATTATATTCCCATCAATATCTCCCTTTATGTCTGTTAGTATTTGTTGTATGTATCTGGGTGCTCCTATATTTGGGGCATATATGTTGATGATAGTAACATCCTCTCCTTGGGTGGATCCCTTAATTATTAACTAGTGTCCTTCTTTGTCTTTCTTTATGTCTTTTGTTTTAAAGTCTATTTGGTCTGATATGAGTGTTGCAACTCCTGCTTTTCTGTCATGTGTATTGGCGTGAGATATTTTCCCCCACCATTTCACTTCCAATCTGTATGTATCCTTTGTCCTAAGGTGAGTTTCTTGTAGGCAGCCTATTGAATGTTTTTGCCTTTTTATCCACTCAGCCACTCTGTTACTTTTGATTGGGGCATTCAGTCCATTGACATTTAAGGTGATAATTGATAGATGGTAATTTATTGCCTTTTTAAACCTCATGTTCAGTTGATTATACGGTTCTCCATTCTTCCTTTCTTTTTTGGTTGGATGGTCTCCAGTTATTATCTGCTTGAGTGTTTTTTTTTTTTTTTTTTTTTCATTTTTTTGCGAATGCACTGTTTGGTTTTGGCTTGTGGTTGCCCTGTTTTTTTTCAAGTATGCTAACCCCTTCCTATAATTGTGTGCTTTAGCCTGATGGTCCTGTTAGTTCAAACACTTCATTACCATAAAAAATTAAGAAGAGAAACAAAGGGTCTCTTTATTTCCTCACATCCCTTGCCCACATTTTCTGATTTTGATGACTCTTTTTATTTTTTCTTTTTAATTTTATTTTGTTTGAAGCCTGTTCATGATTTAATCTGTATGGTGGCTTATTTGAGTGACTTCTCTCTGGTTGTGGTTTCCTCCATCCTAGTTCTTCCTCCTCTTTTTTTTCTTTTTTCTCCCTTTCTTTCCTTCCTTTCTTTTTGGTTTAGAGAAGCCCTTTCAGTATTTCTTGTAGCCTGGGTTTTGTACTGCTATATTCTTTTAGCTTTTGTTTGTTGGAAGAAAAATTTATTTCCCCTTCTATTTTAAATGATATTCTTGCTGGATAGTTAATTTCTTCAAATATATTTTCCACTCCCTTATCTTTTTCTACTCCTTGTGCAATTCCTATTATGTGTAGATTGGCCTGCTCTATATAATCTCATAGGCATCTTATATTGCTTTCCTGTTTTTTCATTTGGTTTTCTGTCTGCTGTCCTGATTGGGTGATGTCCATTATTCTATCTTACACATCACTGATTCGTTCTTCTGCATTATTCCTTCTGGTTTTTACTGCCCTTAGTTCAGTTTGCATCTCTCAAACGAATGTTCTAGGTATTCTTGGTTCCTCCTTATATTTTCTAGTTTCTTTCTGAGGGTGTCTGCATTACTGTTCCTATCTTCTCTTATTTCCTTCAGTATTTTCACTATTTCTCTTTCGAACTCCAGGTCTGTCATGCTGCAGAGGCTTGTTTCCTTGTTGACTGCTTTAGGTGAGTTCTCCTGTGGGATTCCCTAGGGTTGATTTCTCAGCTTCTCATCTTGCTTGTTGTTTTCTTTTTCCTGGTGGAGTTGTACTCTCCGTGGCCAGTCAGTGTTTGCCTTGTCACTGCCATGGAATGTTTCCTGAGGGCTGGCATTGTTGGCCAGTCTTCTTTGAGGCAATGTGGCTTTTCTGCAGTGTTGGTGGGGCTAACAGGGTCTCTCTGAAGCAAATGAGGACTTCCTGAGTGCAGACAGGACTGGGAGGTCCACACCACGGTGGGAGCAGATTTCACTCGGCCAGGCAGAGCTTTCTCTGGTGTTTTTGGGCTGTGGGGCTCTTGCAGGGTGCTGGTGGTGCTGGGCAGCTGTTCTGCAGGAGTGCAACACCCCCCAAGGGCTGCATCAGCTCTCTGGGTCACTGAGAACTGAAGAAGCTCTTCCCCAGGGCAGCCTGACTCGGAAGCACTGTCTGAGAAAGTAGGCAGATCTTTTCATGGTCCAGCCAATCTTGTTCTAGCTTTTCTGAGCTGTGGGGAATCTTGCAGCTGGGCAGATGTTCTTTTGGAGAGGAGCACCCTCCAAGGGCTGGAGCAGCTAGCTGGGCCACTGTGAACCCACGAGGCTCTTCCCCAGGGCAGCCCAAGTTGGAAGGACTGTCCAAGAATTAGGCAGAGCTTTTCACAGCCTGGCCAACTTGTTCTAGCATTTTCTGACCTGCAGGGGCACCTGCAGGTGGCTGGTAGTGCTGGGAAGCTATTCCATGGGAGTGCGGCACCCCCCAAGGGCTGGAGTGGCTACTTGGCTGCTGTGAACCCAAGAGTCTCTTCCCCAGGGTAGCCCAACTTGGGAGGTCTTTCTGAGAATTCAGCAGATCTTTTCATGGCCTTGCCAAGCTTGTTCTAGTTTTTCTGGGCTCAGGCCTTTTCCCAGGTGCTGGCAGTGTTTGTTCCTGCTCCATGGGGGTAGACCCACCAAAGGGCAAGCAGGCCATGGCAGGGACAGCCCCTGTGGCATTAGGCTTTCAGCAATTGTTGAGGCCAATCCTCCTGGATGGCAGGCAGCCCCAGGTCCTGTGTGTGCATAAGGAGTTGTGAGTGGGGGGGATGAAATTGGAAACCCAGCTTTCTGATAGTTAGAGGACCAGTAAGCTTGCTGTGGCATGGGGAGTATTCTATGGGGGCCCAACCCTTCTTCTCTCCCCTGCTCAACACTGATGCAGACTTAGCTCTTCTCCCAGGTTCCATTTGATGTGGTTTTCCACTTCCCCACCTTTAGCGTATTGCTCTCTCCCCCTGTGATGCTCTGTTTTCTACTCTCCGAGGCAGTCTCTGACCGTCAAATTTGACAGACTGGTTTCTAGATCTCCAAAGCAGTCTACACTCCACCCTGTCCCCGCAGCCCTTTCACAGCGACTAACCTTCAGAGCCAAGGTCTTGGTGCCCAGCCCTCCCCCCCAGGCATCTCAAATTTTGGTGACTGTGCCTGTAGTTCAGATGATCTGTTCCGTTCTCACTCTGCTTTTCAGAACTCTGAGTTAGTGCTACACTCTTTTCTGCATCTGGAGACTCCTCTGGTTTGGTTGATCTTTCAGTCGAGTAGGTGACTTTCCAGGGTGTGGGAACACTTTCTCCTTCACAGTCCCCTTTCAGGAGTGCTGGTCCAGCTTGGAATCACCTTCTCTCACTCTCCTCTTACCTCTTGCTTCATCAATTAATGTCACGAGATTCTTGCCATTATTAGAGTTCAGGTTCTTCTGCCAGCGATTGGTTGCTGTTCTGTGTGAGTCATTTACCCTGTAGATTTTTGTGTGTGTGTGTTTGTGGGAGAGGGTGAGAATGTCCCCCTACACTTCTGCCATTTTGCCTCCCTCCCTATGTCCATTTTAGTTTTGATTTGCATTCTTTGATAATTAGTGAAGCTGAGCCTATTATTTTTCATGGGCCTATTATTATCTTTGGAGAAATGTCTCTCCAGTTCTTCTGCCAATTGTTCAATTGGTTGTTGTATTTTTGAAATTATTTCCTCATATTTCATAATTCTCTTTTTGCTTTTTTCATTGTTTCCTTAGCTGTAAAAAAAAAAAAAAAAAAAAAAAAAAAAAAAAAAAAGCTTGTAATTTTGACTTGGTCCTATTGTGTTTATTTATTTACTGCATTTATTTCATCATCTTGTGAGACTGATCTAGGAATGCAGTAATACAGTGGATGTCTGATGCAGGTTTAAGTCTTTAAGCCAGTTTGAGTTTAATCCTGTGCATGGTGTGAGTCTGTGTTCTAGGTTCATTTATTTACATGCAACTAAACAGTTTTCAAAGGACCAGTTGCTGAAAAGATCCTCATTTTCCCAATTTGTATTCTTGCCTCCTTTGTCAAAAATCAATTGACCAGAGGTGTTTTGATTTATTTCTGCATCATCTGTTCTCTTCCTTTCATCTGTACGTATGTTTTTGAACCAGCATCAAACTATCTTGATTCCTGTAGCTTAGTAATATTACTTGAAGTCTGGGAGAGGTATTCCTCCTGGTTTTTTTTTTTTTTTTTTTTTTTTTTTTTTTTTTTTTTTTTACCTGAGCATTGCTTTGGCAGTTCTGTGTACTTTATGTTCCATGTAAATGTTGGGATTGTGATTTGCGTTCTGTGAAAAATGGCACAGGTCATTTGATAGGGTTTACATTGAATTTGTCAACTGCTTTTGGCGGTGTGGCCATTTTAATGATACTGATTCTTGCGCTGTAGAAGCATGGAATATCTTTTCATTTCTTTGATTCCACTTTAATTTACTTAAGTTATGTTTTATAGTTCTCAGCCTATAAGTCTTTCACCTCCTTGGTCAGGTTAATTCGCAGGGATTTATTTTGGGGCATGAGATTCAAAAAGCTATTGTATTTTACATTCCTTCTGTAAAATTTCATGGTCTGCCTGTGGAAATGCAACCCGTTTCTGATTGTTAATGTTGTATCCTGCTTCTTTGCTGAATTCATTGAACACTTTGAACACCCAGTAGTTTTTGCATGGCATCTTTAAGTTTTCTATACATTGTATTTTATCATGACATCTGCATGGGCAGTAATTTTTTCTCTTTTCTTCCTCTTTTCTTTTCTTTTTTTTTTTAATCAGATGGTGATGGCTAGGATTTCCAATGCTTTTTCTTTTTTGGCATTTTCTAGGGGCACACCCATGGTTACCAGGCCTGCAGTTAAATCACATCTGCAGATGCTGACCTATACCACAGCCATAGCATTGCAGGATCTGAACCATGTCTGCAACCTACACCACAGCTCATGCCAATGCTGGATCCTTAGCACACTGAGTGAGGCCAGGGATCAAACCTGCATCCTCATGGATGCTAGTCTGATTCATTCAATTCTAAGCCAGGATGGGAACTCCCTTCCAATACTATGTTGAGTAAAAGTGGTGAGAGTGGGCACCCGTGTCGTATTCCAGAGTTTTGTGCGAAGGCTTTCAGCTTTTCTCTATTGAGTATCATATTGGTGGTGGATCTGTCATAAATCCTTTTATTATGCAATGTTCCCTCTCTACCCAATTTGGTAAGAGTATTTATCATGAGTGGATGTTGGACTTGGTCCACTGATTTTTGTGCATCTACCGAGGTGATCATGTGGGTTTTGACGTATCTTTTGTTAATGTGGTGTATGACATTAATTGATTTGCATAGGTTGAACCCTGCTTGTGAACTTGGGATGCATCCCCCTTGGTCATGGTGTATGTGTTTTTTTTAAATATATTGCTGGATTTGGTTGGCCAAAATTTTGTAGGAACTTTGGGTACCTATATTCATCAAAGGTATAGGCCTATACTTTCCTTTATTGGTAGTATCTTTTTCTGGGTTTGCTATTAGGGTGATTGTGGCTTCATAGAATGTCTTTGGGAGTGTTCCTTCTTCCTCCATCTTTTGGAAAAATTTAAGAAGGGTGGGTATACATTCTCCTTTGGATGTTTGGTAGAATTTGCGTGTGAAGCCATGTGGTCCTGGACTTTTGTTTCTGGGGAGTGTTTTTGTGACACATTCAACTTCACTTCTTGTGTTCAGTTTGTTCTGTTGATCCAGTTCTTCTTGATTTAGTTTTGGCAGGCTGTATAGCTCTAGAAAATTGTCCATTTCTTCTAGGTTGTCAAATATGTGGGTAAATAATTGTTCGTAGTCAGGTTTTTGTTGTTTTTGTTGTAGTTTTCTTTAGGATCTGTCATGACTTCATGTTTTTCATTTCTTATGTTGAGGGCTTGAGTTCTTGCTCCCCTCTACTTAGAGATTCTGGCCAGAAGCTTGTCAATTTTGTGTACCCTTCCAAAGACCCAGCTCCTGGTTTTTTATTGATTTATTCTATTTTTTTGAATCTTTATTTTACTGATTCCCTATTTTGTTCTCTCGACCAATCCCTTTATTCCATTGAGTGCCTCTAAGGTTTTTATGACTTCCTTCCCTCTGCCGACTTTAGTTTTTTATTTTCACATCTTTTTCTAATTTTTTAGGTGTTGAGTTTAACCTGTTTACTTGAGATATTTTTTTTCCTTTTGACGGATGCCTGTATCACCATGAACTTCCTTCTACAGCATCCCATGGAATTTCAAAGGCTGTGTTTTCATTATAATTTCTCTTGAGGGATATTTAACCTTCCCTTTGGATTTTCCCATTGGCCCATCCATTAGTTTTTTAGTAGCATATTTTTTCACCTCTATATAGTCAGATTTTTCTCATTTCTTTTCCTCTGGTATATTTCTAGTTTCACACCATTTTTTAGAGAAGATACTTAAACTAATTTCTACATTCTTAAATTAATTTTGTGCCCCAATATGTGGTCAATCCTTGAGGATGTTTCACGTGCACTTAACAAGAATGCATAAACTTATTTATTAATGCATTGTCTTTAAAATGTCAATGAAGGCTAATTTTTCCATTGTGTTCTTTAGGATCTCTGTTGGCTTATTGAGTTTGTGTCTGGAGGTTCTGTCCATTGACATGAGTCGGGTGTTAAAGTCTACTTCATGTTTGTCCTTTTGCTGCCTCTTGACTGTATCATTACATTTACAAAAGATTTTTTTAATATCTCTATAGTCTTATTTAAGTGACTCTTTTCCAATTGTGTTTTCCTTAATCCTATTTCGTTTTACTTTCTGTTTTTATTGAGAAGAGTGCTTTCAGTATTGCTCTTAGAATGGGTTTTGTAATGGGTATTGTAATGCTATCCTCTTTTGTTTTATTTTCTGGAGACATTCTGTATTTCTCCTTCTACTTTTTCAGTGGAAGCAGCAGGATGTGTCTATCCTCAGGAACCTGAGGGTGGTCAATGGCAGTGCCCTCCCACGTGCCATGCTCTGAGGAAGCGGGGGCCTCAGTTCATGGACCCCAAATGGTGGCATGCCCTGGTCACTTCTGGGTCTGAGGTGACTGCTCCGCTTTCCACCTGCTGCCTGTGGACCATGCAAAAGACACCACATTGCACTTAGGACCCCATTGCTGTTAGCCTACACAAGTGTGGCTTGGCCACCTTAGACTGGACAAGAAATGTCCCATCACCCTTAGCCCTTGTGAGGGGTACCTGGGCACCCATAGGCTGTTCCAGGTGTGCCATGTCCTCTGAGAATCTGGGTGTGCACAGGGAAAGATATTCCTCTGGTGGTCCTCCACTCACCTAATCAACAATGTGCTTACTTCTCCTGTGGGCTCAGACCTCCTCCCAGTTTCCCTAAGATGTGGCACTCCACTCACCTGCCCATAGCACACCACTCTCTAGCCCCTCAGGCTGCCTCCAAAATACCAACCTTCATCTTCTTCATAGACCTAACTGGAGACTCCCTGGCAAGTCCCCACCTGAGCATCTCAGGCAGCAGTGTCTAAGGGTGGTGAAACTGAGGATTGTGTGGCCCTCCTTGGTCCAGATATTGTACTTTTCTATGAGTCCTTGAGAAGCTTGGCTGATCTCCCTGTTGGTTAGGTGGCTTCGCAGGGTGTGGGTTCCTTCGCTCTTTCACAACTCCTTCTCAGGGCAGTGCCAGTCCCATCCTGATTCTTCTCTTTCTCTCTCTCTTTTTTTCTTTTTGCTCTACCTAGTTATGTTGGAGGGTTTCCTGAGGTTTTGAAAGCTTAAGGCCTTCTACCAGAATTCAGTAGATGTCCTGTGCAAATCATTCCATGAGTCAATTTTTTGTTTTGTTTTTGATATGGTTGTGTGTGAAGGTGAGCACCAAGTCTTCCTCTTCTGCCCTGTTGCTCCCTCCCCCAGGCACATGCTCTTGGTGATCACTTATCTCTTCTCCATCTATAGAAAACCTTCTCTTAGAATTAGTTTTTTTTTTCTTTGAAGTCTTCACCCCTGGCCTGTGGAAGTTCCCAGGCTCTGGGTTGAATTGGAGCTGCAGCTATTGGCCGAAACCACAGCCATTGCAATGCCGGATCCAAGCTGCTTCTGTGACTTACAACAGAGACATGCTTAACATCACTGTGTCCTTACCCTACTGAGGCAGGCTGGGATTGAATGCACATCCTCACAGAGACAATGTTGTGCCTTAATCTGCTGAGCCACAATAGGAACTCTGACTTTGAAATTACTTTTAAATGGAATCAAAATATATGACGTTTAGTCTTAGCTTCTCCTTTTTTTTTTTTTTGGTAGCTAATCATGCTTTTTTTATTTGCTAGATAAAAAATGGGGCGTCTGTATCCGAAATGGGAGTCAACATTCCCAGAGACATTTTAAGTTCTATGAAATCCAAATATCAAACATAAAACATGGAAAAATATGTCTACATTCAATAAAATAACTATGTAAATTCCCAAAGTGGTCAGCAAGATTAAATCGAGTGCTCAGTTTTTTGGCCAGAGTCATGGTCTGAGAAGTGTGCAGAGAGAACTACGACTTTCCACTTCAGCTGGGCTCTGGGCAGAACTTCAGGACCATCATCTCAATGTTCCCAGGTGGCTTATGCATTACCGAAGTGTGATTGTGTGGTTGTTCATAAAAAAGTTTCCTGAAGAATACTCTGTGAAATTAATTCAAAACCCCCTTTAACTAGATACAGAATTCTATTCTACTCATTCATCCACATTTACCTTTTGGATTTTCTATGAATATTGAATTGTAGAGTATCTTGCTTATAGCTGTTTGGATTCGATGCTAAAATGTACTGTATTAATTTAGAGGAAGAATTTGGACTGCCATGACAACATTCGAAGGGCCTGTTGAAGAAAGAGCTGATTGAGTATCATCTCTGGAAGAAGGAGTGGTTCTGGGCTCAAAACCTCATAAAAATGTTCCATTTAGCTTTCTGATCTCAACACTAGTGAGGCCGCTTCTGCCCTGTATTTTTTTGCTATTTATTGAAAAAATGATGGCAGATTTTCTGTGTCATTTACCATTGGCTTCATTACTGTTGCAGTACTATTGGATCAAGTTACCCTTATGTTTTTCCACAAAGACTAGAACAGAAATATGACTGCATTACTTTTTGGGCACATTCCACTTTGGGGCCCTATAGTGAGGTAATCACTCATAGATATTTGCCATCAATTCACTCTCATACACACAGTAATTGAATAAATATAATAGGCTGAGAAATTTAAGGGGGCAATCATTAATGTTTCCTTAGTGAAATGCTTCCCTTTTTAGGTTTAATTTTCATAATTTGAATTTTTATGGTCTTTTTAGCACCACACCCATGGCATATGGTGTTAGTCAAGCTAAGGATCGAATCAGAGCTATACCTGCTGATCTACACCACAGCTGCTACAATGTGAGAGTTGAGTTACATCTGCCACCTACAACACAGGTCATGGCAAAGCCAGATCCTTAACCCACTGATTGAATCTAGGGCTCATACCTGGGACCTATGGAATAGAGTCTGTTTCTTTTCTGCCGAGCCACAATGGGAGCTCCTAATTTCCATAATTGGAAGATATTACTATAAGTTATCAATTATAAGACAAAGATAGTTTTGAAAAATACAAATGAAGAAGTCAAGTTCTCTTTGTTTTATTGAATTGCAGTATTCACTTTGTTTTCTAATTCAACCCATTACAAACATCATTTAAAATAGTAATTAGAAATAAATCTATGCTACTGAGTGAGGACGCAATGAGATTGAGAGAAGAGAAACACTTCGGAAAACAATCTCATAACTTTTCCCATAATTTGCAGTTATATATATTATTTCTTCCAGTTTTACTGAGATATAGTTGGCAAATAACTTTGTATAAGTTTAAGGTACACAACATAATGACGTGGCCTATGGGTTTTAGTTAACCTCAATCATCACATATCCATATAGATTGTTAAAAATAGAGATAGAAATAAAATATGTTCCCTGTGATGAGAACTCTCAGAACACACTCTGATAACTTTCATCCACATATATAACTATTGCAATGTTATATATAGTATTATGTACTTATCATCTAACTAAACGATTATACTTTCCGAAGGCCTTCAGCTAAGTGCCCATCCCCACCTCTCTTAACCACAAATCTATCCTCTTCTTTCTATGGTATATTTGTCTGTTTTTTGAAATATAATTGACCTACAGCACTGTTTCAGTTCCTCATATTCAACTTTATGTATTTCTATATATTACAAAATGATAACTATGGGAACACTTGTTACTGTCACTACACAAAAGGTTTGCTCAGTAATTGACTATATTCCCCACAGTGAACATTTCACACCTATGACTCATGTATTTCACAGCTGGAAGGCTGCATCTCTTAAAATCTCCCTCACCTATTTCTTTGCTCACTTTAACTGTGTCCCGTCTCACAACCCCCTTTTTGTTCTCTGTATTCATAACACCATTTCTGCTTTGTTATGTTTGCTCATTTGTTTTGTTTTTTAGATTCCACATAGAAGTGATTTCTTAATCA
Organism: Sus scrofa; assembly: GCF_054392235.1. NCBI lineage: Eukaryota > Metazoa > Chordata > Mammalia > Artiodactyla > Suidae > Sus > Sus scrofa. Next base: position 13,796,064 of record NC_139402.1, read on the forward strand.
ATATTTTTCTTTCTCTGTATGATTTATTTCACCAGGCATGATACCTTCTAATCTGTCCTTGTGGCAAATGATAAGATTACATTTATTTTGACGCCTGAGTAATGTTCAATTTCATGTACGAGTCACAGTTTCTTGATCCATATCTCCATGGATGAACTCATAGTTTGGTCTGTGTCTTCTCTGTTGTAAATAGTGTTATTGGGGTCCATATATATATCGTCTAATTAATGTTCTTGTGATCTTTGCATAAATAACTCAAATTGAGTTGATGCTGAGCAATTAGTGCTGCTGTTATTTAGTTTTCTAAGGAACCACCAAACTTTTTTCCAGAGTAGCTGTATATTCCTACCAATGGGGTAGCAGGTTCCTTTGTCTCCATATCTCACCAACCTTTATTCTCTTTTGAGGACAGCAATTCTGAAAGATGTTAGGTTTTATCTCATTTTGATATGCATTTCTTATATGATTGGCAGCATTGAACATTGTTTCTTGTACTCTTGGTCTTCTGTGTGACATATTTGAAAATGGTTCAGGATTTCTACCCACTTTTTAATCAGAACACAAGTTGTATGTGTTCCTTGTATGTTATGGATAGTACAACTTTCATCAGATGTATTTTTTTCAAGTATGTCCTTCATTCACTAGGTAATCTTTCCATTTGGTTGATAGACTCCTTCACTCTGCAAAAGCCTTCAGTTTTGTTTTGTATGTTGCATGCTGTGAGGGTTTTCATTTTTGGCCTTCAAAGTCCATTTAACTGACACTTCTATTCCTTATTATTTACAGGTATTATTTTGATTTGTACTTATTTATTCAATTCTATTTTTGTCTTTTTAGGGCCAACCTGGAGCATATGGTGGTTCCCAGACTATGAGGCACCCTGGAGATGTAATCACTGTCCTATACCACAGCCAAAACAATGCCAGATCCAAGAGGTGTCTGAGACCTACACCACAGCTCTCAGCAATGGCAGATCCTTCACCCACTGTGGGAGGCCAGGGACCAAACCTGTGTCCTCATGGATACTAGTCAGGTTCATTTCCAGTGAGCCACAATGAAAACTCCTTATATTTGCATTTAAACAACCAGTAGTTGATGCAGTTGCCTGCTCTGAATATGGCTAAAGCCTCATGTGTTTACTCTTTTCCTGAAAGATCTTTTTCTAGTCTCGTTTTTGGTCACTTTCTACTGTTTTGGGGTTTCTTGTATTGGTTTGGGGAGACATTTGACTGTTTAATACAGATATTTTCTTCAATCTGTTATTTGATCTTTGACCTTATCTATGGTTTTATTTTTGGGAGAGTAGTATTTATTTTCTCCAAAGCCTCGTTAAAAATTTGTGTTAAATAATTTATTGAATTGTGAGATATGAAACAGCTAAACTTTCAATTATTGATCCCTGTTGTTTTAAAATTCTATGAAGGTACTTTATTTTGTTCACAAGACCTTTCTACTCAGAGTTCCAATATCTTAAATTACTGATACTAATACACGTAAAAACTGTTTATTTTGCCTCTTCACTCTGGATTTTATCGGTAATCTGATGGTTTCACCCACCCACAGTTAAATGGGAAAAGGAGCTGTTGCTTTATTTTATCAAGTTAAATCTATACACAAAGTTGAGGAAAAAATAACATGCTTTTAAAGAGTAAATTTTTATATCTATTAATCAAATGTAAGCTCGCACTTACTGGAATTAATGTATTTCAAATTTGTATATGCAATTCATTTAAGTTTTTACAGTATTTGGGGGGTTTTATTTATATTTATATTTTTTAAATATTTGGTAAATATTATATCCAAAACATTTTAACTTTTTTTCATATGCAGGGAAACTAATTGTTGAAAATTTTTGCAGGTCTTATGTCTATCTTTTGGTTATTGATACTTAACATGTTAAAGTTAAATGTAGATTAACTGTATCATACACAGAGATTAGATATTAAAATTTACATAGACTCGTGCATTTTGACCTCATCGGAAGGAGGTTTTTTGTTTCATGTGAGATAATTTGAAAAAGTATTCTCAAACCTGTTAGCTTTTATTCACTAATTAAGATTTTTAAACAGATTTTTAATTTTATGTATAAATATTGAGAAAGCTAGATGTCAAAGTAAAATTATTGAATTAAGTATATAGCTTGAAGTGCATACATTTCAACCAATTTTTTCAAAATTTCTATGTTTTCATGTTTGAGGTATCATTTTTACTGCCCTGTATTGAATATTCACTGTGATTATTACATTTTAGGACTCATTTCTATTGTTGTTACTTTTGGATATCTCTGTTTTTATCCTTCCTTCTCTTTTGTCTTAAATGAGTTGCATGTATCAAATGTGTTTATTATTTTTGAAAGTAAAAAAATCAAAACTTTACTGGTTAAGATGTAAACTGCTATCTTTATAGGTATGGCTGCTCTTAGAATTTTATACCATGTCTAATTATGCATAATATCTTATTCCTCTTCCCAAATCATAAAAAAACTCTTACAATCTTTCCTTATCATCTGCCTTTACCTAATGACCTTTACCTAATGACCTTTAGCAAATGGAGACAATACTCTGCTGTTTTCTGTGGCCAGAAAGGTTTCATTGTGAAATAAGGTTGTGTTTTGTTAAAAGCTGTTTCTCTGTCTATTGAGAGGATCATGCGGCTTTTATCCTGAACTCTATTACTACAGGAGATTACATTCATTCTTCTATATTGGACTTACTTTGGGGTTTTTTGTATTTTTTATATTGTATTTTTATTTGTTTTCTAGGGTTTGCAGTATTTTTTGATGGCATGCTTAAGGAATACTGATCTGTATTTCCTTATAGTTTGTTTCTGCGTCAATCATACCATAGCATCATAAATGGATTTAATTCATGGCTTCCACTATTTGGCCATAAAATGTAAAATGTATACCAATTGAAAATAAATTTATGAATGCTTGGCTTTTTTTTTTTAAACTCGTGTGTTAGAATTAAGAGTGCTGAATTGTGTTTCAGAAAACTCAGATCCCAGTTGAGGACACCACCATCTTTAATATTGATTTAAAGTCTCCAATTAATATATTCTTACAGCTTAATCTTCTCTCCAAAAACTCTGCAAGGTTTTAGAAATGTACATAAAATTGTAGAGGTATATAAAATTATATATACATAAATTATATATATATATTTCTAAAATATCATATATATACACACACATATATATACATATGTTTGTAATCTATGTATGTGTTTTATATATATGTATATATGTGTGTGTGTATATATGCACATATATGCATGTGAAGCCTATGGAATTTTCCAGGATAAGTATCAAATCAGAGCTACAACTGCCAGCCTCCACCACATCTACAGCAATTCCATTCCAACTTGTGTCTGCAGCCTGCACAATAGCTCACAGCAAGATCAGATCCTTAACCAAATGAGCATGGCCTGGTTCAAATTTGCATCCCCATGGACACTAGTCAGGTTTCTTACTGCTGAGTCACAACAGGAATGCCTAGAAATTGATATTTTCAAAGTCACATTTTAAAGTAGTATGACTATTTCATTTCTGGGAAAATGTCTTCTTGAGAGTTTTTTTCTTAATGTAAAAGAAAGAGGAAATTCCTCAGAAATAGTTTATAATGACATGTTATAAAAATTATAAATGGTTTGAAATATGGTGTTAACAGAAATTATCCATTAGGATCAATGTTAAACATCCTGGCTCTTCAAAGTTCTCAGATATCTTTTTCTTGCACCTTATCTTCATTTTCCCCCCTTGGAAATTAAGAAAAAACAATCTAATGTATGTGTTTATCTTTATACCCTCTAGACACAAATGCAGACTCAGAGCCTTCTTCATTTTTCCAAAGATGTAGATGTCTCTAAAATTTTCTTCAATAAAAGGTTTTTGATTATATAATGGAAAATATAGAGCAGGTGAAAGAGATCATTTTATGGTGGAGGCAAAAATGACATGGAGATAACATAGCATAATATGTATTTAAGGACAAAATTGTTCTAATTATACAGCTATATGTCCTCTCATTTAATTTAGCATATATTTAATTCCACATAAAACATAGGTGACAGGACAGACTCAATGCACGTAGAAATGTTGGGTTATCTGGTAAGAGAGTGTTAGACGAATGTAGAAAGATACCAGAAGGCTCAATGATATGGAAATATTTTCCTTTTACAGATAGATGGTGTTTACACTTACTATTATTTTTACTTTATACTCATGACATATATTCTTTTATTAGTAACTGAAATTGTATTTATGTCAGGAAATGAGCTCAACTGATTTGAGTTGGAAATCAGTTGAGATGTTTTTGTCTTCCAATTTATATTAGTTTGTCATTTTTCTGTTACTCAGTGTATAGAAAATTAGAAGTCATGTTTTCTGATATAATATTTTTAAAATTTTCACAAGTGTTTATAGCATTTCTTTATATAATGATTTTTGTTTTTTTCCATTATAGCTGGCTTGCGGCAATCTGTCAGTTTTCTACTGTACAGCATGGTGACCCAGTTACACATCTAGGTATACATTCCTTTTTCTCACATTATCCTGCTCTGACATAAGAGACTAGACCTAGTTCCCTGTGCTACACAGCAGCTGCCAAGGGGAAGCAGGGAAGTGGGGTGGGTTTTCTAGCCATTTTTAATTCGTTTTGTTTTTACTATGAATTTTTTAGGTCTTATTTTTTTCTATGCCTTGCTCTTTCTTTGTATTTCTAGTAAGTGGTGTGTGGCTGATAAAACTGGTGATTTTAGCCTGTTACCAGTAACTTAATTACCCAAAAGTGTGCACTTCATCTTTTCTTTGTTTTGATGTTTACGCACACACACACGCACACACATGCATGCCTGACATACAGTCTTTAGTCTGAGAATTCATGGTTTAAATACTTTAAAATTGTTTCGTCATTTAAAAAACACTGTATTTTCGAGAAATGACTGGACGTTTCATCTCTTAAATCTCTAGAATTGTAGACTTCCTCATTTTTCTTTCTTGAGGGTTCTAAAATCTCTAATGTTTAGCCATGCACTAGTTTCGCCAACTTTATGGGACATACTTCCAGTTTTCTGATTATTTTCAATGTATTCAAAATCATTAATTATGTATTTTTTCTAGCGTTTCTCTTTTTTCGTTTAAGGATTTGTTCATTAGTACTGAGGAAATTACCTTTTCATTTTGTAAACCCTTTTATCTTTTAGAAGCACTAACTTTATTTTGTGTTTTGCCTCAAATAAAATGTTTGGAGAAAATTTCTTTCACTAGTGGTATCTTCTTTTTGTAAGTAATAGGGTATGTCCATAGAAATTTGGAACTTCTCTGAGGTCACCTTGAAGGTAAATTCCTCCAGAGAGTGTTTGTATTTGCTTTTATCACTTACTGGATTTCTTTATGTCTTATTGAGTTTTGAAGAACCACATTTAAGCATAGATATTACAATGAAGTAAAGTTCATCAGTAGAAGAACAATAAATCAAAATCATTTTTAATCTTTGAAATACTAAACTCATATCGGTTCACCTCATGGGAAAATATTTACAAACCTTTATAAGAAAACAATCAATCATTGAAATCGCATAAAAACACAAATTATTTTTAGAAAAGTAATTGAAATATATATTTAAAGAATAACAGAGACAAGGAAAAAGCTGGATGGTTATAAGCAAACTAAAAATAGTAAGTACTGCAAGGACAATGAACTAGTCACAATAGCCAAGACATGGAAACAACACAAATGTCCATCAATGGATGACTGGATTAGGAAGCAGTGGTATAGATACACGATGGAATACTACCCATCCATAAAAAGGGGACAAAATAATGCCATTTGCAGCACCACAGATGGAACTAGAGTCTACCATACAGAGTGAAATGTCAGAAAGAGAAAGACAAATACCGTATGATACCACTGATATCTACAATCTAATATACAGCACAAGTGAAACTTTCTACTGACAGGAAAATCACAGACTTGGAGAATAGCCTTGTGGTTGCCATGGGTGGTGAGTGGGATGGATTGGGAGCTTGGGGTTAATAGATGCAAACTATTGTTTTTGGAATGGATCAGCAATGAGATCCTGCTATGAGGCACTGAGAACTCAGTCTAGTCACTTATGATGGAGCATGATAACAGGAGAAAAAAAGAATGTATACATGTATGTGTAACTTGGTCACCATGCTGTACAGTAGGGAAAAATTGTACTGGGGAAATAAGCAACATTAGAACAAAAAAGAAAAGAAAAGAATAAAATGATAAAAATCGTAAATAAATTTGAGGAGGCTGTTAGTTTGTTCAAGGGTGATCATTATTTTTTGTACCTTTCAAATGAGTTTATGTATTATTTTTTAGAATTAAAGAAGCAGGACAAAATAAATGAAAATATGATTAAATCCAAAATTACATGATAGGCAAATAATTTGGTGTTTATTGACTAAATTAAAATATAATTTTCAAAGTAGAGATGCATGAAATAAAGATCTTTCAAATGTTTTTACATCTCTGTTATCAAGAAATATTAACCCTGGATATTACTTCATTCCAACAGGTGTGTACAGACCATTAAAACTTACTATAAATTGTTCACAAAACTTAAACAGGAGAAGAAAGAGCGTTGAAGTTAGCATCAGAAGAGGAAAGATGATGCTGAAAAGGGAGATTGCAATGTCAAGCCATGGTGTTTTATGCATTGCCAGGCTTTCAGTTGCATCAGCAATCCATGGCCTTACTGGTTCTAGTCCACAATTAATTTCTTAGTTGTATATAACACTTACTGTAAGAGAGTATCCTTTGGGGAGAGGTAAATTTGGTTATTTTAAACTAGTGCTGGAAGTGATAGACTGGGTATAAAAATACAATAGTAGAAATTCAGAAATTGAAATATTTATTCCTACCATGAGTGCACTAAAATTTTATGTGGTTGATTTTTGTGATTTTTTTTGGGGGGGGGAGTTCAGATAAAAAATAGATGAAGCTGGAATTTAGAGAAAATTAACACTAAACATTGGAAATAATTTATTTGATCAATTCTTAAAGGAGAAATAAAATTTGATATACTATTTTAACTATCCAGCAGAAAAAAAGTAATATTCCATCTCAAATATTTTTAGTATGGTATGATTTTTCGATTAAGAGTTCTTCCGGTAATAAAGTAGAAAGTATGAAAGATTGAAACATTCAAAATAGCCTAAGACTAAAATTTTATTGTGTACCATTTTTTCTCTATTGAATATAATGGCCGTTACATGTATCTACATGTGGATGGACTGGAATAGAACTATACACATATAAATTGACCAGTGTCAAATTCTGGTTAGTTAAAGTGTGCTATATTTACATCAGATTACATGAGAGCGCTCAATTAGGGGACATGTGTAAAGTACACACAGGCCACCTTTTCAATGCCTTTCCAATTTCCTAGAATTCTGCCATTTCAAAATAGAAAGACTAAGAAAAAATTAACAGATATGTGCACAGGTTCTTTTAAGTTTTACTACTTAAAAAGAAAAAAAATTAAACAAGTGAAGGGTAGAATAATGATAGACAGTAATTAGCTCTACAGATAAAACACATCAGACTTTCATTTAGCATTAAGAAAGAAGTGCTCAATATAGAGTTTTAAGGAAGGGTCATTGCTTATTTTCAAAGTTAATTGAAACATATTGAGTAACACTTCATTCAATGATATAAAGAGAGAAGTTGTAGTAAATTGTCACAATCCTGTTTGACATCATGTGGTATCTGAAATGATTTGTAAATAAAAGGAAAAACAGTTACAATATCATTCTTTATAATTCCTTTTTTTTTTTTTGAACACAGAAATGTTAGTTAGGAAAAGTCACAGATGTGAAATGTATATTTAAGATAAACTATTACCATTTTAGGGCCAAAGAGGGACTTTCTCAAAGAAATAGATCATAAGAGGCCATAAATTAAATTAAAACCAATTAGGTACCCGTTTTCACATATCCTCTATCATTTAAGTTTATTAAACATTTAGTGATAAACTTAGGGTTCTAAGCAAACCCAACACTAGGGAACCATGAGGAAAGGGTGAGATAAGTAGTTATGTTTTGGAGTAGACTAATCTCATATGGGTACTCCTGTGAGAAAGCATTTTCAGGAAACTATAGCATATGTAAAGTAAGGATATCAAGGTAAATTTGTATTTGGGAATTTAATAGGTAGAGCTTAATCTGCAACTTTCCCTTTTAATTATACTTAGTCATTGTGCTTAGGAGTGTATAAGCTTTATAGCAATAGAAGGAGAGCAATTGTACTAAAGGATCTCATTGCTCATCCATTACAAATGCAAGAATTTTCATTTATTAACCCCAAGCTCCACATCCATCCACTCCCATCACAACCCCTGACAACCAAAATCTATTCTCCAAGTCCATGATTTTCTTATCTGTGGAAAGTTTCATTTGTGCCATATATTAGATGCCATATTTAAGTGATATTATATGGTATTTGTCTTTCTCTTTCTGACTTACTTCACTCAGAATGAGAGTCTCTATTTCCATCCATGTTGCCACAAATAGCATTATCACATTCTTTTTATGGCTGAGTAGTATTCCATAGTGTGTATGTACCACCTCTTCCTAATCCAATCATCTGTTGATGGATATTTGTATCATTTCTGGGAATAGATCTGCAATGAACATGTGGGTGCATGTGTTTTTTTAAGGAAAGTTCTGTCCAGATATCTGCACAAGAGTAAGATTGCTGGCTCATGTGCTGCTTCTACATATAGTTGTCTAAAGTACCTCCATACTGTTCTCCATAGTGGTTGTACCAGTATACATTCCCATGAAGAGTGCAGGAGGGTTCACTTTTCCCCACAACACCTCCAGCACTTGTTCTTTGTGGACTTATAAGTAATGGCCATTCTGTCTGGTGTGAGGTGGTATCTCACGGTTCTTTTCATTTGCATTTCTCAAATAATCAGGGATGCTGACCATTTTTTAATGAGCTTGTTGTCCACATGTATGTCTTCCCTGGAGAAATGTGTCTTCAGGACTTTGCCCATTTTGGTGTTGGGTTGTTAGCTTTTTTGCTGTTGAGCTGTATAAGTTGCTTATATATTCTAGAGACTAAGCCCTTATCCATTGCATCATTTGCAACTGTTTTCTTCCATTCTATAAGCTGTCTTTTTGGTCTCTATTAGGTTTCCTTTGCTGTGCAAAAGCTTGTCAGTATGATTTGATACCACTGGTTTATTTTTGCTTTTATTTCTGTGGATTTGGGAGACTGACCTGAGAAAATATTCATAAGGTTGATGTCAGAGAATGTTTTGCCGATGTTCTCGTCTAGGAGTTGGATGGTGTGCTGACTTATATTTAAGTCTTTCAGCATTTTGAGTTTATTTTGGTGCATTGTGTGAGGGTGTGTTCTAGTTTCATCGACTTGCATGTAGCTCTCCATGTTTCCCAGCTATGCTTGCTGAATAGACTTTCTTTTTCCCATTTTATGGTCTTGCCTCCTTTGTAAATGATTAATTTACACATGCGTGTCTGAGTTTATTTCGGTGTTCTCTATTCTGGTCCTTTGGTCTGCCTGTCTGTTTTGGTACCAGTACCACACTGTCTGGATGTTTGTGGCTTTGTAATAGTGCCTGAGGCCTGGGAGACAGATGTCTCCTGCTTGGTTTTTGTTCCTCAGCATTGCTTTGGCAATTCTGGGTCTTTGGTGGTTCCATATGAATTTTTGGATTGCTTGTTCTAGTTCTGTGAAAGATGTCATGAGTAATTTGATAGAAATTTCATTGAATCTTTAGATTGCTTTTGGGTAGTATTCCCATCTTTACAATATCAATATTTCCAACACAGGCGCATGGAGTATATTTCTATTTCTTTGCATCTTCTTTAATTTCCGTGATTAATATTTCTAATATTTTTAATATTTCTTAGCATATAAGTCTTTTACCTCCTTGGTCCCATGTATTCCCAGGTATTTGATTTTTTGTCCTGCCATTTTAGAAGGTATTGCTTTTTGTGTATTCCTTTTCTAAAATTCCATTTTCAGTAGAGAGAAACATGACTTATATCTGAATGGTCACCTGATATCCTGGTACTTTGCTGAATTTGTTGATCAGTTCATGCAGTTTATGTGTTGAGTCCTTAGGGTTTACTATATATAGTATCATGGCATCTGCATAAGTGGCAGTTTTACCGCTTCTCTTCCTATTTGGATGCCTTTCATTTCTTTTGTTTATCTGGTTGCTGTGGCTAGGACTTCCAGCACTATGTTGAATAACAGTGGTGAGAATGGGCATCCCTGTCTTCTTCCAGATTTTAGTGGAAAGTCTTTTAGCTTTCCTCTACTGAGTATTACCTCACTGTGTGTTTAATTATGTTAAGGTATGTTCCCTCTATACACACTTTGGTAAGGTATGTTCCCTCTATACCCATTTTGATCACAAATGGACGTTGGACTTTGTCAAATGCTTTCTCTCCATCTATTGAGATGATCGTGTGGACATTCTCTGATTCCACCATCACCCTAAATACCAAAACAAGAAAAAGATTCCACTGAAAAAGAAAACTATAGGCCAATATCTTTGATGAACATAGAGGCATAAATTGTCCATACAATTATGGCCATCCTAATCCAACAACATATACACAGAGAAAGTAAAATACATGATGTTCATTTTGCCTGAGATGTTTCTTCTCTAAACAATTAGAGCTTTGATCAAAATGTGTTGGAGACCACTGAACAGCTGAACTGTGCAGAAGGCAGATATCTGTGGGATGCAGAGGTTTAAAGTAGAGGGTCTCCTTCAACGACAGGATATTCATGTTATTCTGTAAACAACTGCACTAAGAAGAAAATCGTATCTTTGCCTATGGCCACTCCTGACCAATAATCTTGTAATCTACCTTTATCCCGCTAAAACTAATCTCTTTGCCTTCCTTAATAAAAGTCCTATGGGCTAAATCCTAGGCCCCACTGGTTCTGTGGAACAGAGTGTCACCTCATCTCCCACTTTCTAAATGTAAAGTAGTATTGTGTGTTTTGAAGAGGCAACCCTCTTCCAGGTTTCCCCATTGCCATGCAGTGCTGGCCACAGCAGAACATTTTAAGAATCCTGTGAAAATTTTCTGGGTTATATTTATCTAGGTTATTGAAATTTTAGGTTCACAATATTCCACTGTTTTGTCGATCCCAGGGAGTTATTCTAGTTTATCATGGTGATTCTTTAATGTCCTATTGAATTTCCTTGGCTAGAATTGTTGACAATTTTTGAATCTATGTTTACTAGCATATTGGCCTGTAGGTTTTAGTTCTTCTTCTATTCTTTTTCGGTTTTGGTATGAAAGCAATGCTGCTTTTACAACATGAGACGGAGAGTGTTTCCTCATTTTTAGTTATGTGGAAGTGTTGGAGAAGGACTGCTAGTGATTCTCCATTAAATACTTTGTTGGATTCATCAAAGTGCTTCTCTTTCTTCAGAGAGTGTTGGATACGGATTCCATGTCCTAAATAATTTTTGGTTATGTTCAAATATGGTTATTTCTTCCTAATTCTGTTCTGGTACATTGTGTGTTGAGGGAGGAGGATGAAGATGGTACAAGAGTCAGATGTTGCACTCACATTCTCCCACAACCACTAAATATAAACACATCTACATGTAGAACCATTCACACAGATCATCTAGTGAACCCTGACAGAAGACATTAAACCTCCACAAAGGCAAGAACCCCTTGAAAATTGGGGTAGAACAAATTTAGAAAAAAAAAATAGAGAAAGGGAATGAGGACAGAAAAAGGATTCCTGAGAGGGAGTTGAGAATCAGAAAAGGAACCCACACCTGCAAGTCACCTAACCAACTGGGAAATCAACCAAAATATAGGGACCTCATGGTGCCAGAGCAAAGCACCACAGCTGTACTGAGGAGGGCAAACATAGTGAGATCCACACAGATCATCTGCACCACCACCCCAAACACCACAGCTTGAGATGGTCAGGTGGGGTGTGTGTGTTCTGAGACTCAGCTTCTGAAGGTCAGTTCCAGAGAAAGGACAAGGTTGGTTGTGTGGAGACACCTGGAGGTGTCAGAGAGCAGTGCACCATGGGCAGGTGAGTCAAACACCACAGCTGAAGGAGCCTGGGAGGAAGTCTGGACCCTAAGAAGAATCAAGGCCCCTCTGTTTGGGATGGCAAAAGGAGGAGGGGTGAATCACCATAGAAAATGCTTTCCTAGCACACATATGGAATCCCAGAGGGTTGGGTAACTCTGGGGCAGGCTATGGTTGGCAAGAGAACACTTACACGGGTTAGGGGACACAAGATGTTTCTTGAGTTGGCGAAAGGGTGGTGTGGGAGCTAAGCACAATGTGGTGGCTCTTATATGAGCTATAGGTGGTGGTGACAAACAACAGTCATCATTTCAGAAGCCATAGAGGCATGGCTGGTTGCTTCTTAGCATCACTGAGCAGGCTCCACCTGTGGCTACAGTCACCTCAGAGGTTGGCAAAAAGGGCGAACTGCAACCGGGCACCACACTTCGTTGCTCTCACTCCCCTGGGAACAAGCATGCCCTGCTGCTGCCACTGCTAAATGCTCCAGTCAGTGCTCACACATGCTCAATCAGTGTCACTGCCCAGGTTCTTGCAACTAGGAGCAGCCTGTGTGGCACCTCTTACCTGGGCTAAGCCATATGGGTTGCTGCTTGCATGAACTAAAGCTGCCATGGTCAACCACCACGATTACCTCTGATCACATGTAGGTGTGACCTGACTCCACTTGGGCCTCATGAACAGCCACCACGTGCAGCCACAATCACCACAGAGGGTGCCTCATAGAGGGTATTGTTATTAAAAACAACCATTTTTGCCATCACTCTAATGGGAACTCACACACCCTGACACTGTAAATGCCAAATGCTCTGGGCACCGCCTAAATCTGCCTGAGACTCAAAACCACTTCCCAGGGCCTTGCAACTGGAAGTTGTTGATGCCATCCTGCTGCAGGTGCTTGCTATTGTCAAGAGCCTAGCAACCAGGCGCTGACCACTATCCCTCCTCATTGCCTCCTTCTCCCTGGAAACATCCTCTGCACACTGGGGATAACAGCCTGCTCACACTGAAGAGTCACCAAATGTCTAAACACTCTTGTGCAAAATAGATAGCAACACCTAACAAATTATCAAGGGAAGCTCTTGCATAGGCAGAGCCCTCCTAGACAAGAGTTTGATTTCCCTAAACTCACAGAAAAAGGAAAATGTAAGCAAAGTGAAGACGCTCAGGAACAGTTCCCAGTTAAAAGAACAGGATAATTCACTTGGAGAATAAAACAGAAGTCTGCAGTCTAAGAGTCACTGAGTTCAAAAGGGAGGTAGTGAAAATATTGAGGGAATTAATGGTGAATATGAAGGAACTGAGAGTGGATCTATAGGGTAAGACAGAAAAAGGAAAATGTAAGCAAAGTGAAGACGCTCAGGAACAGTTCCCAGTTAAAAGAACAGGATAATTCACTTGGAGAAAAAAACCGAAGTCTGCAGTCTAAGAGTCACTGAGTTCAAAAGGGAGGTAGTGAAAATATTGAGGGAATTAATGGTGAATAGGAAGGAAGTGAGAGTGGATCTATAGGGTAACGCAGATTATTTTAGAAACCAACTAGAAAATATATGGAGAATAAAAGAATCATTAGAAAATTCAACTTCAGAGTTGCAAAGTCAGTGAAAAACAAAAAGAGCCAAATGAATAATGCCGAGAAACAAAATAGGGTCTTGGACAATAGAACAATAGAAGTCACTAAGTCAGGAGACCAAGCATAAAGCCATAAAGCATAAAATAAAAGCAATAGATCTGTGGCATAATACAAAGCAGACCAATCTATGTCTACCACAGATTCCAGAAGAGGAAGACCGAGAGAAGTGGACTTGAAATATATTTGAAGAAATAATGGCTAAAATCTTTCCAAATTTAAAGCAAACACATACCAAGATGCAGGAAGCACAGAGGATCCCAAACATGTTAAAACCAGACAAGTCCGCACTAAGACAAACTATGTTAAAAATGGGAAAAATGTAAAAATAGAGAAAGGATATAAAGGCAGCAAGAGAAAATGACAATAAGGAAGATTTCATTATAGGAAACCACAAAGGCTCTCATCTGATCTCTCCTTAGAAACACCACAGGTCAGAAGAGAGTGGCAATTTACACTCAAAGTTCTAAAAAGGAAAATTCTGCAGCCTAGAATAATCTACCCAGCAAGAATATCCTTTAAAAGGGAAGGAGAAATGAAGAATTCCTTCCACAAACAAAAGAGAAATTAGTACGCAGTAGTAAACCATTCTAAAGGAAATACTGAAAGGTCTTCTCTAAATAAAAAAGAAGGGAGAAGAAATACGCTGGAGGAAGTCACAATTGGATAGCAATCGCTTAAATGAGTGGATATACAGTTTTAAAAGGAAAAAAATCCTATTTTAAACCGACAAATCACCCAAGAACAGCAAAATGACAAACATGATGATTAATAAAAAAATAAAATCATAGAATGTGAGGAAGGAAAGTAAGAAACTCTAGATGCTATTTTTAAAAAATATTATATGACTATCTGACTAAAGTCATCATATGTAGGAAATGCTTAACATACTTGAAAAACAGGGTAAATGCCAATCATGCCTGAGTATTATATTCAAAAATCTAACAGGAAACTACACAAGCATAAAACAAATGAAAATCATAGAGCCCTCCCCCCAAAAAAAAGGAGGAACTATGGAGAAAAATAGAATAAACTGGAAAACAAGGTTTTTAAATGGCAATGAGCCAGGATTAGGATGTAATTCCCTGTGGACAAGAATGTGTTAACAAAGCTGTTTTACATCCTTCTCTGGTGTCCTCTGAGGTGATTTCTGGGAATTCTACAATGGTGCAGGTTATCAGATTGATTAGCATGCAAAAGCAAATAAACCAACCAAAAAAAGGGGGGGGATATACTACAAACCGATCTGATCTGCAAGAACTATGAATGGAAGACAGCTTCACAATTGGTGGGTCATAGAGATAACATCTAAATGAATCAATTATAATGTGAGAAAGTAGAAAAAATGAATATCTCAAAAGGAAGAGATAAAAACATATATGGAAGGTATCCCGTAGAGAACAAAAGAGATAAAAATAAAGCATATATAACCTAAATATAATGTAAATAAGTAGATACAGTAAAAATTTTCAGATGATGTAATTAAACCCCCAAAGTTGTGATTAATAAATGTCCTTTCCTCACCTAATCCATAGAAAGATCAACCAAATCAGAGGGATCTCCAAATGCAGAGACGAGTGCAGCAATAAGTCTGAGATCTGAAGATCAGTGTGAAAACTGAACAGATCATCCAAACTACTGGCAGAGTCACCAAACATGGGGATGCTGGGGTGGGGGCTGGGCAATAAGACCTCGGCTCCAGAGGTTATTCCCTGGGAACAGGCTGGGATGGGTGGTGCAGCCATATTGCTTTGGGGACTGGGAACCATTCAGTAGGGTGGGTAGGGCAGAGACCACCCCGGGGGACTAGGAAGCAGTCTGTTGGTTTGGAAGCAGAAACTGTTTGAGGAATTAGGAACCAATTGGTCAGGTTGGCAGGGAAGAGACGAACCTGGGAGTCCAGGAAGTGGTCTGTCATATCGGCGGGTCAGAGACTGCCTGGGAGTCTAGAAAGTGGAGCATTGCGGGTGGAGGGAGCAATATGTTAAGGGCTGGAGAGTGGAAAGCCACATCAAAGGGAACCTGGGAGAAGAGCTGGATCTGCAGGAGAGACAAGGCACCAGTTTTGGGAAGGGTAGAGGAGGAGGTGTGGGCTGACATAGAATACACCCCACACCACAGCGAGGTCACTTGCCTGCCAGCTATCAGAAATCTGTGCTTCCCACTGCATCCCCTCTCCCCCTATGCCATGCTAGAGTGCCAGACCTGAGACTGCCTGCCATCCTGGAGGGATGTCCTCAGCATTTGTGGGAAGCTGACCCTGCCCTGGCCTGCCTGACCTCTGGAGGTACTACACTCCTGAGGAGCAGCTCCCCGGACTGCCAGCCCTCTGGAAAAGGACCTCAGCCCAGAAAAGCTAGAACAAGTTGGCCCAGCCATGCAAAATCTGCCTCCATTCTAAGGTGGTCCTGCCAATCCCAGCTGCCCTGGGGAAGAGCCCATTGGGTTCTCAGCATCCTGGCTAGCCATTCCCACCCTTGGGGGGTTCTGCACTCCTGTGCTACAGCTTCCCAGTACTCTCAGGCCCCTGCAAGAGCCCCCACCGTCCAGAAAGCTAGAACAACCTTGGCCTGGCTGTGCACAATCTGCCTCCATTCTGAGATGGTCCTCCCAATTCAGCTGCCCTGGGGAAGTGCCCCTTGGTTCTTCAGTGGCCCAGCTAGCCACACCCACATTCAGGGGGTGCTGCACTCCTGAGGAAGAACTGGCCCACACGGGCAGCCCCCTGCAAGAGCCCCCACAGCCCAGAAAAGCTAGAAAAGCTCAGCCCAGCCATGCAAAATCTTCCTCCATTCCGAGGAGGTCCTGCTAATTCAGCTGACCTGGGGAAGAGCCCCTTGGTTTCTCAGCAGCCCAGCTAGCTGATCTCACCCTTGGGGGTTCTGCACTCCTGTGGAACTGCTACCGAACACTGCCAGCCACCTGCAAGAGCCCCTATAGCCCACAAAATCTAGACCAAGCTCGTCTTGGATGTGCAAAATCTGCCTCTATTCTGAGGTGGTCCTGCCAATTCAGTGGACCTGGGTAAGAGCCCCTTGGGTTCTTAGCAGCCCAGCAAACTGCTCCCACCCTCATGGGTGCCGTACCATTTTGGAACAGCCGCTCAGCACCACCAGCTGCCTGGAAGACCCCACAGCCCAAAAACATCAGAGGGACCTACCCAGCCATGTGAAATCTGCTTCCATTGTGGTGCAGAGCTCCAAGTCAGGTCTGCCATCAGGAAGTCCTCCTTTGCTTCAGAGAGACCCTGTCAGCTCTGCCCAACCTGAGGAAAAGCCATGTGGCTTCAAACACCAACCATGCCAGCCCTTGGAAAGCATTCCAAAGCAGTGCCAAAGCAAACCCTGTCCAGCCAAGGAGAGTCAAACTGTACCTAGAAAATGAAAACAAAAAGCAAGATGAAAAAGCTGAGAAACGACCTGCAGTTAAACCAACAGGAGAACTCACCTAAAGCAATCAACAAGGAAATAAACCTCTGCAGTCTTACAAACTTGTATTTCAAAAGAGAAATAGTGAAAATACTGAAGGAATGAAGACAAGATATGAACCAGTAATGCAGATGTCCTCAGAATGGAACTAGAAAATATAAGGAGGAGTCAAGAAAACTACAAACTTCGTTGGCAGAGATAC
The DNA here is from genome assembly GCF_054392235.1 of Sus scrofa. NCBI lineage: Eukaryota > Metazoa > Chordata > Mammalia > Artiodactyla > Suidae > Sus > Sus scrofa. The sequence goes on from NC_139402.1 coordinate 13,813,404, forward strand.
AGACTGAACTAAGGGCAGTGAAAACCAGGATGAACAATGCAGAAGAACAAATTAGTGATGTGGGAGATAGAATAATGGAAATCCCACAATCAGGTCAGTGGACAGAAAAAAAATCAAAAAAGAGGAAAGCCAATACAAGAGACTTATGGGAAAATATAAAGTGGGCCAATCTACACATCATAGGAATTCCACAAGGAGTAGAAAAAGATAAGGGGATGGAATATATATTTGAAGAAATTATCGCTGGAAAATTCCCAAACCTAAAGGATACTGAATTCAAGATACAGGAAACAGACAGGGCTGCAAAATAGTTGAACCCAAATAGGCCCACACCAAGACACAATTTAGGAAAAATGGCAAAAGTTAGTAATAAAGAGAGGATCCTAAAGGCAGTAAGGGAAAAGCAGAATGTTACCTATGGGGGGGGCAATATTTTCACAGACATCAAGCAATATTGCAAAGCCACAGTCATCAAAATAGTGTGGTATTAGTATCAAAACAGACAGACAGACCCATGGAACAGAATAGAGAACCCGGAAATAAACCCTGACACCTATGGGCAATTCATCTTTGACAAGGGTGACAAGAACATCAAATGGGAAAAAGAAAGTCTATTCAGCAAGCATTGCTGGCAAAGCTGGACAGCTGCATGCAAATCAGTGAAATGAGAACACACCCTCACACCATGCACCAAAACAAACTCCAAGTGGCTGACAGACTGAAATAGAAGACAGGACACCATCAAACTCCTAGAAGAGAATATAGGCAAAACACTCTCTGACATCAACCTCATGAATATTTTCTCAGCTCATTCTCCCAAGGCAACAGAAATAAGAGCAGAATTAACCCAAAGGGACCTAACCAAACTCTTTGTTTACTTCTTTATTGGCTGCTCCATGGGTTTAGAGTACAGGAAAAGTGATTTTACCTCACTCTGAAACTTCCCGAGCCTGGTACCGAAACAAGGATCTTTACACCTGTCACTGTGTCATCACTCTCCTGGCCTCCTCTTTTCACCTTGCTAAGTTACCTCTTCATTTGTAGAATCCCCTTCCCATCCATAGTCTCTCTGCAAGTTAAACTGTACACATCTGGATAAATATAACTAAAGACAGAACCTATATGGAAGATGGCGGAATAGAAGGACTGGTGTTCAACTTATCTCCTAAAAACAACAAAGTTCACAACTAAAGACTGAGCATTCTTCACCCAAATGGGCTGGAAACCTTAAAAAAGACGTCCTACTCCAGAAGAAAAAGAGGAGGCCACATCAAGAGGTAGGAGGGGCAATTTCATGATATAAACAACCCCATACTTCCCAGGGGGGAAGCTCCGCAGACTGGAAACTAACCGGCCCACAGAGACTCACCTACAGGAGGGAGAGTTCTGAGCCCCACATCAAACTCTCCCATGTGGGGATCTGGCACGGGGAGAAAGAGCCCCTGGAGTATCTGGCATTGAAGGCCAGTGGGGCTTGTGTGCAGGAGCTCCACAGAACTGCGGGAAACAGACACCCCATTCTTCAAAGGCACCCACAAACTTCCACATGCACTGGGTTCCAGGGCAAAGCACAGTCTCCATGGGAGTCTGGGTCAACATTGACCACAGTCCTTGGAGGACATCCTGGGAAATCAGGGGTGAACGTGGCTTATTGTGAGGGAAGGACATTGAAAGCAAAGCTCTTGGGAATATTCAGCAGCCACACGTTTCTCTGGAGGTGGCCATTTGGGGAAAATGCCAGGCCCCACCAGTCAGTCAGCTGCTGAGAGGCCCCAGGACAAACAACAACCCAGGTGGGATCACAGCCCTGCCCCTCAGTAAACAGCCTACCTAAAGACCCCTCAGGCACACAGCTGCCTCTAATCCCATCCAGAGACTAAGCCCCACCCACCAGAGGGGTTAGAATCGGCTTCACCTACCAGGGGGCAGGCATCAGCCCCTTCCATCAGAAAGCCTACAGCAAGCACCCAAACTGACTCCAGCCACAGGGGGGCAGACATAGAAGTAAGAGAGGCTACAACTCTGTTATCTGTAAGAAGGTCACCACACCAAAAACCTATAAACATGAAAAGACAGAGAACTATAACTCAGATGAGGGAGAAAGGGAAAACCCCAGAAAATCAGCTAGGCCATGAGGAGAATCTCAGCCTCCAGGAAAAAGACTTTATAGAGTGTTGATGCGGAAGATAATGCAAGACATTGGAAATAAACTGGAGGTCAAGATGGATTACTTACAGGAACCACTGTCCAAAGAGATGCAAGATATAAATCTTAAACAAGAAGAGATGCGAAATACAATGCCTGAAATAAAAAAATTCACTCGAAGCCGCTAACAGCAGAATCCTGGAGGCCGAAGAATGAATAAGAGAGGTGGAGGACAGATCATTGGAAATTACGGATGTAGAACAGAAAAGAGAAAAAAGATTGAAAACAAACGAAGAGAGTCTCAGAGAACTCTGGGACAACATTAGAGGCACCAACATCCCTATTAGAGGGGTGCCAGAGGAGAAGAGAGAGAGAAGGCGACAGAAAAAAATATTCCAAGAGAGATAATGACCAAAACCTCCGCTAACATGGGGAAGGAATCGCTCACTCAAATCCAGGAAGCACAACGAGTACTATATAAAATAAACACAAGGAGGCACACCCCAAGACACATATCAATCAAACTGACCCAAATTAAAGACAAAGAGAAAATCTTGACAGCAGCTAGGGAAAAGAAACAAATAACATACAGGGAAACCCAACAAGGGTATCGGCAGAGTTTTCAACAGAAATTCTGCAGGCCCAGAAGGGAGTGGCACGATGTACTTAACATGATGAAAGGAATAAACCTCCAACCAAGATTCCTCTACCCATCAAGGCTCTTGCTCAGATTTGAAGGAGAAGGCAAAACCTTCACAGATAAGCCAAAGCTGAGAGAATTCAGTGATACGAAACCAGCCTTACAACAAACACTAGAGGAAATTCTATAGGCGGAAAAGAACAAGAGAAGACGGGAAGAAAAAAGAGCAGCAAAAACAAATCCAAAGTAATTAATAAAATGGCAATAAGAACATACATATCAATAATCACCTATAATGTGAATGGACTCAGTCCCCCAGCCAAAAGACGTAGACGGGCTGAAAGGATACAAAAATAAGACCCATATATATGCTGTCTTCAAGAGACCCATAGGGACACATACAAATTGAAAGGGAGAGGATGGAAGAAACTATTTCATGCAAACAGGGATCAACAGAAAGCTGGAGGAGCAAGACTCATATCAGACTTTAAAATGAAGAATACTTTCAGGGACAAAGAAGGCCAATTACATAATGATCAAAGGATCAATCCAAGAAAATGATACAACAATTTTAAATATCTATGCATCCAACGCAGGTTCACCACTCTATATAACGCAACCGCTAACAACCTTAAAAGGACAAATTGACAATAACACAATCATCGTGGGGGACTTGAACACCCCACTTACAGCAATGCACAGATCAACCAGACAGAAAATCAATAAGGAAACACAGGTCCTGAATGATGCATTAAACCAGATGGACTTAAGAGATATTTATAGGACATTTTATCCAAAAGCAACGGAATACACATTCTTCTCAAGTGCACATGGAACAGTCTCTAAGATGGATCACATCCTGGGCTACAAATCCAACCTCGGTAACTTCAAGAAAATCGAAATCACATCAAGCATCTTTTCCGACAACAACGCTATACGGCCGGAAATCAACAACAAGCAAAAAACTGCAAAAAACGAAAACACATGGAGGCGAAACAACATGCTACTCAACAAGCAATGGATCACTGAAGCAATCGAAGAGTAAATTAAAAATTACCTGGCGGCAAATGACAACAAGATACAACACTCCAAACCTCTTGGGATGCAGCAAAAGCCGTTCTAAGAGGAAAGTTTATATCCAAACAAGCCCTCCTCAAGAAACAAGAAAAAGCTCAAATAAACAATACAGCTTCACATCCGAATCAGCTAGAGCAAGAAGAACAGACAAGAGCTAGAGTTCGTAGAAGGAAGGCAATCATAAAGACCAGAGCAGAAATCAATGAATGGAAACAAAGAAACCCAATGAAAATATGAATGAAACGAAAAGCTGGTTCTTTGAAAAGATCAACAAAATTGATAAACCCATAGTCAGACTTATCAAGCAAAAAAGAGAGAGGATTCAAATCAATCAAATTAGAAATGAAAAAGGAGAAGTAACACGGACATCGCAGAAATACAAAGCATCCTAAGAGACTACTATATGCAACTATATGCTAATAAAATGGAAAACCTAGGAGAAATGGATAAATTCTTAGAAAGGAACGATCTTCCAAGACTAAACCAAGATGAAGTAGAAAAGACAAATGGACCAATCGCAAGAACTGAAATTGAAATGGTGATTTAAAAACTTCCAACCAACAAAAGTCCAGGGCCAGATGGCTTCACAGGCGAATTCTATCAAACATTTAGAGAAGAGCTAACACCTCTCCTTCTGAATCTATTTCCAAAAATTCCAGAAGAAGGGATACTCCCAAACTCATTCTATCAGGCCACTATCACCCTGATACCACAACCAGACAAAGACACCACAAAAAAAGACAACTACACGGCAATTTCACTGATGAACATCAATGCAAAAATCCTCCACAACATACTAGCAAACCGCATCCAACAATACATTCAAAGGATTGGACATCATGATCAAGTGGGATTTATCCCAGGGATGCAAGGGCTCCTCAATATCCTCAATTCCATCAGTGTGATACACCACATTCACAAACTGAAGAAGAAAAACCATATGATCCTCCCAATAGATGTCGAAATAAAGCCTTTGACAAAATCCAACACCCATTTCTGGTAAAAAAAAAAAAAAAAAAAACACTTCTGAGAGTGGGCATAACGGGAACCTACCTCAACATGATAAAGACCATATATGACAAACCCACAGCAAACATCATTCTCAATGGCGAAAAGCTGCAAGAATTCCCGTGGAGATCAGGAACAAGACAAGGATGTCCGCTCTCACCACTACTCTTCAACATTGTTCTGGAAGGCCTAGCCACAGCCATCAGAGAAGTAAAAGAAATAAAAGGAATCCAAATTGGAAAGGAAGAAGTGAAACTATCCCTATTTGCATATGACATGATACTATACCTAGAGAATCCTCAAGACTCTACCAGAAAACTGTTAGAGCTCATCCACCAAATTGGCAAAGTCGCAGGATACAAAATCAATACACAGAAATCAATGGCATTTCTATACACTAACAATGAAAGAGCAGAAAGAGAAATTAAGGAAGCAATCCCGTTTACCATTGTATCCAAAAGAAAAAAAAAAATACCTAGGAGTAAACCCACCTAAAGAGACAAAAGATCTGTACTCGGAAAACTATAAGCCACTGATGAAAGAAATCAAAGATGACACCAATAGATGGAAAGATATACCATGCTCGTGGATTGGAAGAGTTAATATTATCAAAATCACCATACTACCTAAGGCAATCTACAGATTCAATGCAATCCCTATCAAATCACCAAGGAGTGTTTTCACAGAACTCGACCAAAATGTTTTAAAGTTTCTTTGGAAGCACAAAAGACCCACACTAGCCAAAGACATCCTGAAAAAGAAAAATGGAGCTGGAGGAATCAGGCTCCCAGACTTCAGACTCTACTACAAAGCAACAATCATCAAAACCACATGGTACTGTCACAAAGACAGAAATAGAGATCACTGGAACAGAGGAGAAAGCCCAGAGGTAAACCCACACACCTACAGCCAACTCATCTATGACAAAGGAGGCAAGAATATACAATGGAGAAAGGACAGCTGGTTCCGTAAGTGGTGCTGGGAAAACAGGACAGCCACATGGAAAAGGATGAAAAGAGAACACTCCCTAACACCATACACAAAAATGAACTCCACATGGATGAAAGACGCAGATATAAGACCAGACACTATCAGACTCCTGGAGGAAAACATAGGCCAAACACTCTGATGTAAACGGTAGCAACATCTTCTCGGATCCACCTCTCACAGTATTGACAACCCAAACAAAAAGGTACAAATGGGACCTAATCAAACTTCAACGCTTCTGCACAGCAAAGGAAACCCTAAACAAAACAAAAAAGACAACCCACAGAATGGGAGAAAATTTTGGAAGTGAAGGGACTGACAAGGCATTCATGCCCAAAATTTATAAACACCTTCTGCAGCTCCACACCCACAAAACAAACAACCCCATCGAAAAACGGGAAGAAGATCTAAACCGACAGTTCTCCAAAGAAGACATACAGATGGCCAAGAAACACATGAAAGGATGTTCGACATCACTCATTATTAGAGAGATGCAAATCGAAACCTCTCTGAGGTACCACCTTACACCAGCCAGAATGCCCATCATCCAAAATCTACAAACAATCAGTGCTGGAGAGGGTGTGGAGAAAAAGGAACCCTAGTACACTGTTGGTGGGATTGTCAATTGGTGCAACCATTGTGGGAAGCAGTATGGAGAGTGCTCAGAAAAGTAAACACAGAACTCCCATTGGATCCAGCAATCCCACTCCTGGGCATCTACCCAAAAAAGCCATGACTCACAAAGACATATGCACTCCAATGTTCACGGCAGCACCATTTTCAATAGCCAAGACATGGAAACAACCTAAATGTCCATCAACAGAGAATCGGATCAAGAAGATGTGGTTTGTATACACAATGGAATATTACTCAGCCTTTACAAATAGCAAACTACTGGCATTTTTTTTTTTGCAACATGGATGGACCTAGAAACGATCATGCTAAGTGAAGTCAGCCATACAATGAGACACCAACAACAAATGCTTTCACTGATCTGTGGAATCTGAGAAAAGGACAGACTGAACTTCTCTGCAGAACAGATGCTGACTCACAGACATTGAAAAAAATTGTGGTCTCTGGAGGAGACAGTTGGTGGGTGGTGGGATGTGTTTGGGCATTGGGATGGAAATCTGTGAAATCAGATTGTTATGATCATTATACAACTACAGATGTGATAAGTTCCTTTGAGAAATATCTATATGTGTGTATGTGTACACACATATATAAGATTAAAGACAATATTACCATCCAATTTAGGAAAGCTTCTCATGACTAAGAGAAAGGAAAACACTGTGCATCAATGCTAAATAATAAAGAGATGCAAAGCCCAAACTAAATCTCATTCGTTATACAGGTAAGTTCATACAACATATTGTAGGCATCGTTTCAAGACAAAACTTTTCACTCTCTCCTACGATTGTGATTCAAGGTAGAGTTTGCAATTTGGAGCTCAGAGACACCTGAATTAGGCTGTCTTCCCCTGATAGCCCCAAAGGTGACTTCTTTCATATATGATCCAGCCATTCTAGCACCCCAAAATTCTCAGCCACGGTTTAATGAGACATTTTAAATTCTTAACATGAACTCCTATTTTTTTCACATATACATAATATTTTATCAGCCAATCCCCCACAAAATCTGCATGTGTAAATCTAAGGGGATGTCCTGTAAAGAAAATAGACACTAAAATTCTCCAAATAAAAAATCAGGAGAAATCACTGTCAAATTTCATGAAACTACATTTCGTGGAGTGTCTGTCTTCACGAAATGTTTAATGAAATGAAAATTCATGACCATTTGTTAATACAAAGCATTCTGACTTAAGAACTGCATTACACTAAGACGTACTGCCAAACTGAACACTCTTTCTAGTTGTGAAAATTTTCCGTCCTTAAATGTGATAAATATAGACACATATTAACACATATTAAATATTTACCAAAGCTGGAATGGGAAACCACTCACAACATTTTTGTAACACTTCTTTCAGCCATGAAGCCACAGAAATTCTTACCAAAAATGAGGTCTCATTGTGCAAAGGAGCAGCTTGTTATCCCATATTAAGACCATTTCATAAAATCTAGGTCCTATTTTATGTTGATACTCCTATGTTTCTGGACTCCTACACAATAATATTCAGAAAACCAGATCAATGCACCCAAACTGCTGAGACCCTTATATTTTCCAAATAAGAACCAACTCTCTGGAACAATGATGGCCCTGACTACCTTTTGGCTTTGTTAGTTCACCCCACACCATACCTTGGCAAATTCTCACCCTCTCCACCCACCCCTCCATGACCCTATCTTGGAACAGTCTCACCCTTTCCTCATATGCACCTTTTACAGCCTGAGGCTAAGCCTGACACTGGTTACCTCAGCCACAAGCCCCTAGGAAACCTGCAACCCCATAATGCCAGGAAGGCCTAGCCTTCTCACACATCCCCTGGCCATTTCCTGGTCACAAAACCTATGGAAAACCTCAATGCTCCTGACTCTATGCCCTACTTATTTCCTCACCAAAACCCCTCCGCCTATTTCCTGTTCTAACAAAAGAATAAAAAAAGACTATGATTCCATGTAATCTTGGATTATATCCTTTGGCTCTTTCAAGAATGGCAAGTTTCCTCTTACACACATATAAGTCGTTTTTCTTATAAACTCTCTTGTTATGACTTATCTCCTACTTGTTGGATTTCCTTAATGGTAGGGGCCCCACATAAACGTGAAATCTCTACTTCATGAATACTTAGCATATATTGATAGACATACCAACAAGAATCATAGTTGCTGTGCTAATATGACTATGAAAATGTGAGGTTCCCAGCAGCGTGGAGACAGACCGCCTTTGCCCCCATATACGGCTGTTCAACTTGGAGATCTGCTATGGACAACCTATCCCAGAATTGGTTGCTCAGTTTGTGCAGAAAGAACCAACGGACTGAGGAAAACACCTGGAGGCATATGTTAACTTCTATAGTGATGAACTGCTCTCTGTCATGGGACTTGACCTCCTACTCCTCCCTTGACCTTCCCCTCCTCTTTCTTCATTGTTCCCATCAAAGATCCTGGCGTGAACTCCCACCGCAGATTCCTGCCACAGATCCTTTATAAGCCTAGCCCCTCCTCACAGTCAAGGCTGGTGCCCTCCTGAGCCATAAATATCAAATGCCCTTGCCCACTCCTCCCTCAGCAAACTTCACATATGGTGCTAAACCCCAAGCGGGCATGATACGAGAATGGGAATCAGATCAGTGGTGCCCCAAACTCCTGGGTTTGAAAGCCAGAGAGCAGCAGGCAGGGGCAGCTCTTCCTGGCTTAACCTCTGGAACCCACCCAGGTTTGGGCCCCTGATCCAGGCACCTCTGCACAAGTCCTCTCCTGCTCAGCCAGGGAGGAACCCCCAACGGGGAATTCCACCTTTCCATGACTGATTCTGCATCCAGCACTTGCCTTCTTATACTTGGATGAGAAAATATCACTTTTCTGGGTCTCCTGTCAGCATGGCTCTTGGGCCCCAGTTCCTCTGGCACATCAGAGTACAACCTTCTGCAACAAAGCATCACACTAGGTTTGTAGAATACTTAGACACTTGGCGCATTCCTCTAATCTGGGGACACCCACATCAGCGAAAAACCTCCCTCTCTGTCCCTCAGCGTCCACTATCCAGACTTTAAAGACACTCAGCCTAAGAAGTGGCACTCCCTAAGGCGGCCCCTTCCTTAGCCCACATCCCCTCTTAGTCCTCATCATGGCGAAGAAGTCCTCCACTCCTCCACAGAACACACCTCTTGGTTGCCTCTTATGGAATTTAGGTATTCCTAAGAGGAAATGTTAGGTACAAGTATCTTTACTTCTTCTGTAACTCCGTGTGCACAGGATAAACATTAGCTAATGGCTCTCAATGCTCCCAAAATGCCACTTTCAATTTTTTTATATAGTGATGTTGTATTAGTTTTTCCATTATAGCTGGTCCACCGTGTTCTGTTCACGTTCTGCTTCATCACTGTACAGCGTGGTGAGCCCCATCCACATACATGTATGCATTCTTTTTTCTCCCTTTATCATGCTCCACCGTGAGGGACCAGACAGATTTCCTAGGGCTACACAGCAAGATCCCTTTGCTAATCCAATCCAAAGGCACTAGAAGGCATCTATTAACCCCAAGCACCCCATCCATCCCACTCCCTCCCTCTCCCTCTCCCCCTTGGCAACCACAAGTCCACATTCAATGTAAATAGCTTGAGTGACCTCAAAAACATTTGTCAATGTAATGACGAGTGGAATGAAAGGCGCTGTCAGCCCACAGGCCTCCCTCTGTTCTCCCTGTTTCACATTTCAAATTCTTCTCCATCATTCATGTCATATTCCCTCTCATTCTGACAGCTCCTGCTTTGATCCTGCAGACCATTATTCTCCACAATACAAATCTCTCCATGCCTCCAGCTCTCCCCCAACACAAAATCCTCCACACCCCTACCCAAGCTGTCCTCAGCTTCTCCCCATCCTAACCCAGATACTGTCGCCTCTTTCTCTCCTCCTCATACACAGTTCTGTACCCAGCTTCCTCCTTCTCCAAACACCTCCCAACCAGCTCCTTTGGTCCCTTGAGGGGGAGTTGCCAGCACTGGAGGGATTGTCCAGGTCCATGTCCCTATTTCCATGTCTAACCTCTCCCACTTAAATTGAAAAACAAAAAAGATGAGACTCCTTCTCTTCTGATCCCTCCATCTATATTAAGGAATTTGAACAAATCTCTCAGTCCCGTGACCTTACCTGCCATGGTGTTGATGTCACCTTATCCTTCCTCCTCGACCTTGTGGAAATGGAAATGGTCTGGTTAGCCACTCAGGCCCACACAGATGACCTCTGCTGGCAAAACAAGAACCAAAGAGTGCGGGCGGTAGCAGTCCCAAGACAGGATCCAAACTGGGACTCTCCAGTTGATTCCCAGGCCTTTAGACACCAGAGTCACATGGTAACTTGTCTCATAGGAGGACTATGTGAAGCAGGTCTTAACTAAAAAAAGAAGAAGAAATTAGACCAAACCCACATGAAAAACCTGCTCTCCTTCCTGATTAACAGAGGCACTTCAAAAAGATACATAGTTAGACCTTTCCCATTTGGAGGGAATCTTTCCTTCCACACTCCCTTCATCCTCAGTCTGTCCCTGACATAAGGCACAGATTACAAAAGTGGGAGGATGGCCCTCAAACCCCTCAGCAGGATGTCCTCACCCTCACCTTCAAGGTCTTTAATAATCAGCATAAAGAGGCTGAACGCCAACACTTAAAAAGAGATCGGGCTAAATACAAAATGCAGGCAACTGCCATTCAGGGCCCCCCCAAATATCAGCTCTCTCCCCTGGACAATGGCTCTAAAGCACTCCAGGCCCATGCTGCAGGTGTGATAAGAGAGGCCACTGGAAACCTCTCAGGGGACGGCCACACCCCTCCCTGCAGAGAGACCAGAATCCTTGGACCTCAACAGGCCAAGCCACCTTGGCAGGATCACAGAAGACTGAGGGTGCCCTGGAAACCCCTGCATCCCGGACCCACAACTACTACTCGGGTGAAGCACCAGGTAACTCTGCTAGTTGTAGGTAAGCTGGTATCCTTTCTTATCAACACAGGGGCCACTTACTCAGCACAACCTGAATTAACAGGTCACAAACACCCCTCTCAAGTCTCTATTGTGCATGTTGGTGGTCTCATCTCCAAACCCTTACCAAAACCCCTTCCAAACTGCACCCCATCAGGGACACCCTTTAGCTGTTCTTTCCTGATATTAACCAAGTGCCCAGCCCCAACTCTTGGCAGAGATATTTTATCTAATTTCAGAGCCTCCCTCAGACTTCTCACTCCTGTCTCTCTTTCCGAGTCCTCTCTCCTCCCCCTTGCTCATCTAGAACATGATAAGCTACCTCTCCCAGCCTCCGTTCTTTTGCCCTGGTTATGGGACACCTCCACCCATTCCATAGCTCAGCAGCTTGCTCCCGTTCAAACTGAGTTAAAAGACAAGTCCGCAAACCTCTGCCAACCTCAATACAGGCCCCTGACCGAAGTCACTAATGGAATCGTAGGCATAACCAGGGTCCATGTCCCCTTCCCATGTCTGACCTGTACACTAAACTAATCCAGACCCGGGGACCAGTGAAGGGCATGCCATTCTTTCAGTCCCTTTTATCAGCCAGCCTTCCCCTGACAGACACATCTACACATATTAGGACAGGGCCCACAAACTCCATGCCTGGACTAATTGACAGGGCCTTTAAGACTCAGGGAAGAGGCTCCTCAGTTCTGAGGGAAAAGTTTTCTGCCCTCAAGGAAACAAAGTCATCCCAAGAGAAATTTGCCTGTGTCCTTGAGATGCAGGTGTTCTGCCTGGACATCTGGAAGCCTTAGCTCCACCATCTTTCTGAAATAGAACTTTCAGGAATAGGGGTACATTTTGCAAGTTGAATTCTCAGGGTCAAGGAGAAATCGTTTGTCTTTTGTTCTAAACATTATTAAAAGATGTTTAGCCACCTAGACAAGTGACCTTGATTTGTTCCATCTGTCAGGAACCCAGTTTGAAGCCAGTGTCTCTTGCAGCTGATGGGTTTCACACAGGTGTACCTTATTCATGGCTGAGACTTTGGAATGGGAAATCTGAGCTTCCTGTTTTGTATGTATCATTGTTTGTGTTGTGCATGTATGGCCTTGCCAAAATTACTTCATCAAAAAGCTCTACTTAATTGGCTTGAAGGAAATTAAGCTCTTATATGAACTCTCAAAATACATAAGGTAAGGTAATTTTAGATTCACATGAACTGGAAAATATTCCGTGTTAAATTAACATCTGATATTAAAGTTAAAGTAGGTTGATCTAACTTAAATGGGCATGTCTTCAGAGTCATTGGCAGAAGCTTTTCTTATTGCACCTAGGTTTGATAAAAGTCAAATCGGATGCTGAGGCTTCAGTTACTAAGAAGGGACAGCAACATCACTTAAGACTATTATCGGTGTTTTGGTGCTATGCTGTGATGTTCTGTACCAGGAAACACATACTTTTAGAAGTGATAAAAAGTCCACCCAGACAAGTAGACATTGTGTTTTCAGTAAAGAAGGAAGGAGGAATGGAATTGCATTCTATTAAGGGAACAGAAAGTAAGTCTGTCGTGTAGCTTGTTATTTTGAATGGAAAGCTAGCAGACAGAATAATACGGATACAGAAAGTGATGGAAGATTTCTGCGAAGTGGACACTAGACAGGATTTCCAAGCTTGGTCGGGATTGACTGGGAGTTTAAAGTTAAAAAACAAACAAACTTTAAATGTAAGCTCGTGTAAAACTTGAATTAGGTTTCTGTCTCTCTGCTAAAAGAAAGGTTTCTGAACCTTCTTAACCTTACCTTGTTCATACTCTTGATAACAGGTTACATGAATCGATTGGCCTTTAATTTGTATTTGCTTTTGAAATCCTTTGTTACGTTGGTTGAGTGACTAGGTAATGTTTTACAATAAAGTGAGATTCTACTTGGCCAGGTGTTTAAAATTTGCATTTTCTCTCTCTCTCTCTGTGTGTGTGTGTGTGTGTATTTGCAAATTTCCTAAGTGTAAATTACCGTGTTACAGGGGAGAAATTGTCGGATGAAAGGTATGAACCCAATCTATAAAGATATAGCTCACAACTTACTCCCTCCTTCTCAGACATTTGCCATCCTGATGACCTTGTAGCATGGGAAAAGTGTGCCCCTAAATCAGAGGAGGGAAGATAGGTAAGCAACAGCTGTGAATTCAAGAGCCATGACTGTGGGAAATCCAAGAGGCAGCTTGCTTCTTCCTGGCTCCCCAGAAAACCCATTAACGAAAAGAAATGCTTTGAAAATATGTTCTCCATTTGGGGTATTCCTTCTACAGTTCTAGGTTGACAATGTCTGGTGAAAATGAGGATCATTTTAGAGACAATCTTGTGACTCATACTCTAGTTCTGTGTTTTGAGGTTAGGGTTCACTTTCTAAAACTCACTTCCCAAATAGTTCTTTGAGGCTGTGTTACAATATTTCAATGTTTAAGGGGGGTACTAAGAACATAGTCTCAGCATGGGAAGCTGAGTGCTGCAATCTGTCTCTGGGAGAATATCTGATGCCCCACGATAACCAGGGGGTTATACATTCTGGGAAAGTTTCATTTAAAGGGTTGTCTCCAGCCTAGATGGAAGGTCTCTTGTCAGGAATACTTAAGTACCATATGCACAAGCAAAGTGAATAAAATAACTCTGAAAATCTCTATTTCCCTCTTAAGAAGGACATCCACATTGCACTGGTCTACAGAGGGAATTACTGACATCAAACTCACCCTAAAACAAGGCCCTAATAACAGAAACACCAGTGCCTGGACAAAAAGAAGTCACCATCAGAAGGACACCACTATCCCAAGATTGCCCCCCCCCATGACCACATGGTCATTTGTTGACCTTCTCATCTACCTTGGCGGGTTTCTCCTCTCCAAGGCTCTTCTCAGTGATGTTCCTAGGTGGGATCCCCTCACCTGGCCAACTAATACCTGCTCTCACAAGGGCACAATTGTGTTTCCTTCAACTGTTACTCAAGCTCAATCAGCAGGTAAGACTTTAGCCAAGTGACATATCTCTCCTGGGCTACATTAATCGAAATTTAACGGCTCCCTTGTGTTGGGAATGTTTAAACTATCTAGGGATAACCAGCCCAAGAACACTGGGGAGTACAGCTGAGTGGACAAGTCAGAATGAAATTTCCTTTAAAGAGAAGGAACAGACTAATCCAGCTGAACAGCGATAAAACAGGGCTGTTTTGTGTGAAGCTTTTCAATTTTCATTTATGACTTTATGAATACTGCTTTCCACATAATTTTTAAGAGACCACAAATATTTTCATATATTTTTCCACTCCTTATCAGAATAGGTTAATTTGTTTTTATTGCCACCAATATATTGTTATATTTTCTACTGCACAGCATGGTGAGCCAGGTACATAGACATGTTTATATTATTTTCTCATATTATCATGCTCCATCACAAGTGAGGAGACATAGGTCCCAGGGCTACACAGCAGGATCTCACTGCTTATCCATTCCGAAGGCAAGAGACTGCGTCAATGAACTCCAAGCTCCCACTCAATCCCACTCTGTCCCAGTCCCCCTCCCCCTGGAAACCACAAGTCTATTCTCAAAATCCATGTTTTTCTCTTCTGTGGAAAGCTTCACTTGTGCTCTAAAATAGACACCAGATATAAGGGTTATCATGTGGTCTTTGTTTTTCTCTTTCTGACTTCCTTCTCTCAGCATGAGAGTCTCTAGGTTTATGTTTTATTCACTGTGTCCACAAAATTGCTGTCTCTTGCATTTCCAGAAGTGTAACTGAGTCACTGAAAATGATATATAGTTCCATATGAGATCAGTGGTCTCTAGATATGGGAACATGCAACAAGAGGGAATATTTTCCTGGACCATAATAGACGAGGAAGATGGGTGGTCCAGAGACTTTTGGCGACTCCTAGTATGGCTTTGTCCAGGACTAGCACATTGAGTGGCCTATCTGTGACATCATTGCCAGACCTAGCAATGTTCATTGCTGGCACTGTGAGATGAAATGGTCATGAAATGCCTCCCCAAACTATGGTCAAATGTACGACCATTGGGGAGTATGGCCAACTGTGACCTCAAGTTAGCACTTGCCTAGAGGCTCTCCGTGCAGGAAAACTTGAGGCACAGCAGCTGTTGACCTGCAGCACCTGCTGAGCAGAGCTCAGGGAGGTGAGCAGCGGTGAGGCACAGGCCTTCAGACCGATTTCAGGTGAGGATCTCTATGGGCCCAAATTCTTGCATCTTCTCTCATCTAGAAATACAGAGATCATTGACCATGGCAACTGCATGGGCCAATAGGGAGAAAAGGCAGAATGGAGTAGCTGTGGGTCAGACATCCATGGAAGACTAGGAAATCTTATGGAAGTAATTTCAGGCAAGCCTTTGTATTGCCAAGAACTTAGGGTTTATGTGCCCTGTCAGACGTGATGACACCAGCTGTTCTCAAAGCAGCATCAGCTGGCAGCGACAACCTTATATTTTCAAGGTCTTCTCTTATAGCAACAGAAAGGAGACAATATGTTTTATGACCAATAGCTCCTGTGATTTACGTGTTAATACCACATCACGTGTTAAAACCTACTCAGATGAAACTACACTCTTCCTTCAACAATACTGGTGTTAACCCATGTTTAATCTTATTTTTCCTTTCTTCCCATCCTCTATGGTAGCATATACCATGTCCATCCACAAGTACTCCTCACCCCAGGCCAGCAGGAAGCAGATAGAGAAGAGTAGACATTCATCCCTATCCCATATAATGGAAGACTTGAATGAGAGGAGCCCAGGAGGATGGAGACAGACCGCCATACACCCCAACTATTGCTGCTCACCTGAGAGACTTGCTGTGGACACCCCTCCCAGAATGTGGATGTGCAAGTTGGGCAGCAAGAAACGAGGACCTGTGGGAAGCAACTGCCTGCACAGACTAACTGCCTACATGGATTAACTGTGCTCTGTCATGGGACTTGAGTCCCTACACCTCCCTTGACCTTCCCTTTCTTCTCCATTTTCCCTGCCGCAAGGTCCCACCATGGACTCCAACCACAGACTCCCACCACAGGTGCTTTATAAGCCTAACACCTCCTTGCAGTCAAGGCTGATGCCATCGTGGGCTCTGCCCAGCCCCCTCAGAGACCCTAATAAATTCCTCTTGTGCACTATTTGGCCTTGTGCATTCCTCCCTCAGCAACCTAACGGAAAATGTTTGGAATATTGTTTAACACACAGACTACTTGCGTAGGATACACAGAAAACTCGATATAATAAAATCAGTGATACCAGATCATTGTCAGTTTTTAACAATGTGACAACATTATGGTATAAGTTTTAGAGTATTCAGTTCAAGGGCATATATAATCTTCAGAATGTGGTGCACCCATCAATTCCTCAGTCCACATTGTATCAATCCACAAGGAAATCTCATACCCTTTGGATGGTACTTCCCCACATTTCCTCTCCTAACACAAGCAACCATCAATCTTTTTTTTGTCTCTATGGCTATAGATATTTTGCCTGGTGCCCAGGGCCCTTCCATGTCTTGGTTAGTGATAAAGGTCATGGTTTGTTTTGTTTTGTTTTGTTTTTGATTGTGTATTTGTTTTTTTTTCTTTTCTTTTTGTCTTTTTATTTTTTGGACTGTACCTGGGGCATGCAGAAGTTCCCAGGCCAGGGATTGAACCCATAGCACAGCAGAGATCAGAACACTTTTGTAACAAGCTAGCCACCATAGAACACTGGCTATGTTTTTCTGAATATAAATACTGCACAGATTCTAGTTATACACTCTAAAGAGCTGCATAGCTTTTGTTTCACTTTGCCGTTGTTTTTTTTTTTTTTTCTTCCATTTACAAGGCCTTACATAACAGGCACAAGTGCATATGTGCACAAGAGAGAACTTGCGTTTACTTCAGGGATGAAATGGATTTATTTATTTATGTGATTTTTTATTAAAAAGATTCCATTGGAATAGGATCTCATTTGCTGATCTCATTTTTTTTTTCTCTCTTTGGGTTACTGTTCAAGTACGGAGCTCATATTTTATATTAACTGGGCTAATTTCATAGAGAAGTAAACCCTGACTGAAGGTGATGCTCAGATTGCTAGGAGACTAGTGTCTTGTGATGTCACAGCTACTCAGGCTGGCAACCATTGTGATGGATTGGATAGTTTATCTGTGTAGGCTTACCAAAGCAGCATTTAAAACTGCAGAGTTCAAAAGCCATGCAGGTGAGAAAAGTAGCTGAAGAGAAAAAAATCTGAGATGGCACATGCTCCTACAGAAATTCAAGGTGTTTCTCCTAAAGATGAATCAACTGGTTCAGAATCCTCCATTACATCTCCATGGTGTGATAACTCAATCACTGGGGACTTGGACTTGAGGTCTCAGATTGAAGAAAAAGCTTTCCAGGCTTTGTCTGAGGGCTCCCTGATGAAAGAGCCATGCCACACATTGTGTGCCTCTGAACCAGATGGAGATAATGATTTTCCTCCTCTGCCCTTTCCCAGAAAACTTTGGGAAATTGTTGAAAGTGATCGATTTAAGTCCATTTGGTGGGATGAAAATGGAACCTCGATCGTGATTAATGAAGAACGCTTCAAGAAAGAAGTTCTGGAGAGAAAGGCTCCCTGCAGAATTTTTGAAACTGAGAGTATGAAAAGCTTAGTTCGACAGCTTAACCTTTATGGATTTACTAAATTGCGAAGGAATTTTCAAAGACCTGCCTCACTAGCCAACATTCTGGCAGAAGTTAATGAAGTCTCTGCTTGGAAGAAGGTATTATGAAATGTCCAGTTACTATTTACAGAGGGACATCTGCAAATATGTTCATACATATAGGGTCATAGTAGACCTTGAAAGTGGGATGAAGTACTGCTACGCTTTTAAGTTGAAGGCCACTTGGTCATAAAATATTTGGGGTGATAGAGAAATTTCCTAGCCACCTGGAGCCTTCTCAATGGACCTCACCCAATACAAGCCCCTGAACCTCATACTGTTACTGTAAATGCACCAGGCATTTTTATTTAAGGACCATAATTGCCTGTTCCCACTACATAAATTTTTGAAAATGTTAGTAATAGATGAGTATTATTTCCTGACATTAACTCTGTGTGATGAAACAAGTCAGATTTGTATGGATTCTTTGTCCTCGTATCTTTGTTTAAAAGGTCACTAAATACCTTTCTCTTTTGGTTTTAGCTGCAGTTCTACCATAATCCAAATTTTAACCGAGGCTGTCCCCATCTGTTGGTGAGGATGAAAAGAAGAGTCAGGGTGAAAAATGCTTCTCCAGTATCGGCTTCTCTACTTCAAGGTTGCAGCAAGAAGCGCTCTAGAACAGGGGGTGATGTGGATAACCATAATTCTGATGTGGCTGCAGAAACTCGTGGAGAAGATGCATTTTCAGCCTCTACAAACCTAAATGTGCCTTTAATAAGATGGCCTTCTATGAGCCAGAGAATTTCTAATACAACTACCCCAACTAGAAGTGGTCTTTCTTCTCCATCATCACCATCAGTCAGGCCACCAGGACAAATTGTCATGGCTCAACATGCTATTTTTAGTCAGTTGACCACGTTTCACATGCACTCACAAAGCAGCTACTCTCCAGCAAGTGGCCACATCGTGAATTTCATTACAACTACCACTTCCATTTCTCAGTACCACCTTATTTCTAACTTCCCAAGTGGTTATTTTGGACTGAGGGTGGAGCCTTCTCCTTTGCCAACCAGATACCAGAATATATCACCAACTGAGTGCCCTGTGTCTAACCCCCAAGCAGCAGCCCATCCATGGTTCCTAATGCCAATGGCCACTGACACATCTGCTGCCTCGCTTTCAAGGCCAAATCCTCAGTCCTTTTCCATATCTGAACATCACCCTAATTACCACTGACCTATCAAAGGACTATAGGTTATGCAGGAGAGTGAAGATGAAAATTTATGCTGGCAAATGTCACCAAATTCCTGCAATTCTGTTATTTCAGCAATAAACTTATATGTTCATCTTCATAGTTTCATCTTCTTTTTTTTCTTATTCACCTGGATCTCTTTCTTTAATTTTTCCGATTCTTTTTTTCTTTTTCTTTTTTTTATTATTTTCCCACTCTACAGCAAGTGGGTCAGGTTATCCTTACATGTATATATTACAATTACATTTTTTTTTTTTTATTTTGGACACAGTTAAGTGTAAAGGGATGCTGCATTTCTTTGTCTAAAATGATTTTTCCATCATAGCTTGTTTACTGTGTTCTATCACTTTCATACTGTGCCACAAATTGGCCCAGTCCCACACCCACCCACCCAAGACCCTCACCCACACACATACATATCCTTTGTTTCACATTATGCTGCATCAAAAGTGACTACAGATAGATCCCATTGCTATACAGCATGACCTCATTGCATACCTGCTCCACATGCAATAGTTTGCATTTTCAACCCCCGAATCCCAGTCCATCACAATCCTGCACCCTCCCCCTTGGCAACCAAAACCCTGTTGTCCAAATCCATGGGTGTCTTTCCTGTGGAAAGTTTCAGTTGTGCCATATATTACATTCCACACATAAGTGATGTCATATTGTGCTTGCCTTCCTCCTTCTGGCTTACTTCACTTAGTAGGAGAGTCTCCAGTTCCAGCCGTGTTGCTGCAAATGGCATTATTCTGTTCTTTTCTTACGGCTGAGTGGTGTTGCATTGTGTATATATACAACATCCCTTAATCCATTCTTTCCAACGGTCACTTAGGTTATTTCCATGTCTTTCCTCTTGTGAATAGTGCTGCATTGGACATACATGCGCACATATAGTTTTCATGGAAACTTTTTTTTCCCTAGGTGTATGCCCAAGAGTGGGATTGCTGCGTGACATGCTAGTTCTATATTTAGTTTTCTGAAGTGTTTCCATAGCGGTTGTAACAGTTTACATTCCTCCAACAGTGTAAGAGAGTTTTCTTTTCTCCATACCCTCTCTAGCATTTTCTCATGTGTGGACTTGTTAATGTCGGCCATTCTGTCCAGTGTGAAGTGATACCTCATAGTAGTGTAGATTTGCATTTCTCTAATAAACAGTGATGTTGAGAATTTCTTTATGTGCTTGTTGGCCCTCTGTATATTCTCTTTGGAGAAATGTCTATGCAGGTCTCTTTCCCATGTTTCCACTGAGTAATTGGCTGTTTTGTTGTTGAGGTGTATAGGTTGTTTGCAGATTTTAGAGATTGAGCCCTTATTAGTTGCATCATCTGAAATAATTGTCTCCCATTGCAGGTTGTCCTTTTGTCGTTTTAATTGTTTTCAATGGCAGATTATTTTGCCGTTTTTTAATATTTGAAATGTTTGATAATTAGAGAGGAGCATTTGACATGTCCCCTAGCTGTAACTGTTTCAAAAAGGAAAATGGAACTAAGGAAATAGAGAATAGCTGCCAAGAGATTTCTGAAATAGTCCAAGTTGTATTGAATGGGGGTCTCAATTATGAGGGTGTGGAAAAAGGGGCAAATAAAAGTCAATTTGGAAAGGGAAAATACATAGTATTTACGTAGTGTTTTCTCAGCTGCATTATAGTCTATCTGTTACTTCAAATGGAAATTGGATATTAGTTGACACGATTGTCTTCATTGCAAAGAAAAAATAAATCAATAAATTCCATTGAGTTCCCATGATGGCAAAGAGGTTAACACACCTAACTAGTGTCCATGAGGAAGCAGCTTCACCCCCTGCCCTCGCTCTGTGGTTTAAAGCCCCAGAGTTGCCATGAGCTGTGATGTGAGTTAAAGATGTGGCTCAGTCCCAGCATTGCTACGGCAATGTAAGGCAGCAGACAGAGCTCTGCTTTGACCCTGACTGGGATTGCCCATATGCCACAGGGGTGGCCCTCAAAAGACAAAAAAAAAAGGTATACAATTACTTAAAAAGTACATTTCACACTCCAAACGATAATGTATTTTATCTTATCCAGGAACCATGACCATAATTTACACCATAAGTGCAACAACAATGTCCACATGACATCATCAGAGATTGCATCACTGTCACCACAGGGTGGTAGTTCATCAGTGAAACATCTACAAAAAAAAAAGTGGTAGAAAAAAAATGTGGGTGTCATTTTCTCTAAAATCCTCAAACTGATCTAGGTTATTTCTGCCTTTATCTCCACCCCTTTATATGTCCCGATTCACACATAGAGGTTGCTTTCTTGTTTTACACAAAGACAGGCTTAAATACAAATGCTGGCCTTTAACACCAAACCTCAGCCAGGTGAACAGGTCCCTTGAAGATATAGAATCTGTTTGACTTAGCAGCTTCTTATGTTTCTCTTTTACTGTCTATCTGGAGTACATTCAGAAGAATTATTTTCAATCATACCAAGAGTCACCTCAGAGCCATCCTTGGAGTAGAAAGGACCCCACTTTGTCTTAAAAAGCAAGGTGCCATTGTTGCAGAGGGGAAAAGGAGGAGGGGCAGATGCCAAAGGAATCTCCCTGCTCACACGTGCACAGGCTTTCAGAGGGCAGGGTGCACCTGGTGCAGGCCACAGGTGGCAAGAAGCCACTTGCTTGTGCTACAGCAGCCTGGACACTTCTTGTGCTGGCTATAGGTGTCCAGATCCTTCTGGTGGGGGCTATGGGCATCAAGTGGGTAAGTGAGATGTGGTGCCTCCTGAGTGATCTACAGGCAGTGGGGACAACCCAAAGCAGTCATCTCAGAAACCACAGGGAGTCAAGGCCTGCCACCGGTAGGGGTGTGTGATCAGGTCCAATCTCTGACCACAGTCACCTCAGAGGTCAGAAATCAGAGCGGGCACTACAACTGAGCACCACCCAGTATTGCTGTCAACACCCTGGCCATATAACCGCCCTGCAACTGTCAGTGCCAAATGCTCTGACAGTTGCACGGAAGAAGCACCCAGAAGGTTGAACACTGTCCTTTGCCAAGACCCTGTAACTAGGAGCAGTGTTGCACCACCTCCTGTGTGGGCTAAGAGGGACAGGCTGCTTCTTATAAGGGTCCTCAGTTGGGGGGGCAAAACACCAGAGGTGTGCATGGCCTGCTACCACTAGGGGTCCAGGAACAGGCACCCCTTGTGGCCCTAATCACCACAGAGGGCACCTCAGAAGAGGTCATTGTGACCAAACACTACCTGTTTCTGCTCTAAGTTCTCTGGGAATTCACAAACCATGCCACTGCCACTGCCACTGCCACTGCCACTACCAAATGCTCTGGGCACCTCATGATTCTGCAAAAAGCTCATTATCACTCCCAAGGCCTTGAAACAAGGAGTAGCTTGTGCCACCTCCCTGCATGTACTTGCTGCTCCTAAGACCCCAGCAAGAAGGCACTACCAGCCCTACCCACTGCCTCCCTCTCCCTGGAAATACACTCTGCACCCTCGGGATAATGGCCTGCTCACTCCCAAGATTGAGCCAGCAAGAATGCAATCCTCCATGCCCCAAATAAATGGTAACACCCCACAAAATACAAAGGGTTGCTCTTGCCTAGAAGTAACCCCCCAAGACTAGAGTTTGGCTTCCCCAAACTCACAGAAAAAGAAAATCATAGACACGATGAAGAAGCCCAGGAACAATTCCCACATAAGGTACAGGAGATTTCATGTGAAGCAGAAACAATGCAACAGACCTCTGTAGGCCAAAAGACCCTGAGTTCAAAAGGGGTAGAGTGAATATATACTGAAGGAATGAAGGCTGAATATCAGGGACTTACGAGCACATTACAAACAGTCATGTCGATTACTTTCGAGAGGAATGAGGAAATTTAGGGGAAAATAGGGAAAAATTAGAAAAGTCTTTTGCAGATAGCCAAACTGGGCTAAAGGCACTGAAGGGCAGAGTGAAGAGTGCAGAGGAATGAATTAGTGACATGGAAGATAGCATAATGGAAATCACCCAATCAGGACAGCAGGCAGAAAACCACATGAAAACACATGAAAGCAACATTAGAGATGTATGGGGTAGCATAACAGGGGTCCATCTATGCATTACAGCAATTCAAGAGGCAGAAGAAAAAGACAAGTGGATTGGAAATATATTGGAAGAAATTATGTCTCAAAATTTTCCCAAACTAAAGGAAACAGGTATCAAAATACAGTAATCACAGAAGGCACAAAACAGGCTGAACACAAATATGCCCACACCTAGACCTACTATAATGGAAATGGCCAAAGATAAAGAGAGGATTCTAAAGGCAGCAAGAGAAATACAACACATCAACTATAAGAGAACCTGCAAATCACCTAATTCCTCTAGAGAAACACTACAGGCCTGAAGAAATTGGCAAGCTATATACAAATTCCAAAAGGAAAAACTCTGAAGCCTAGAATACTCTTCCCAGCAAGACTATCATTTATTTATTTATTCATTTACGTATGTTTTATTTATTTATTGAGTATCATTTGAACTCGAAAGGGAAACAGAATTTCTCCAACAAACAAAAGCTAAACGAGTACACCAATACTAAACCCATTCTAAAAAAATACAGATATGGCTAAAAGAAGAAGAAGAAGAAGAAGGAGAAAAAAGAAGACAGAACATATACAGATTGGAAAGCAGTCACTTAAATCAGCCAGCATACATCACCAAAACAAACAAACAAACAAACAAAAATCTACTCGAAAAGTGATGAGAAACACAAGGAACACCAAAAGGACAAACTCGAAGATCTCAAAGAAGAAATTCAAAAGCATAGAGTGTAGGTAAGGAAGTATGAAAATATAGACACCTATTTTTAAATATCGTGTTGCAGCCTATATGACTACCAGGCTAAAGCAAGCAGATGTAGGAAGTGGTTAACCTACTTGAAAAACAGGGAATCCACAAATCAAACCAAACATTACATTCATGAAAACTAAAAAGAAATGTATCCAAGCATAAAATAAATGGAAATCATCAAAAAAAAAGAAAGAGAAAAAAAAAAAAACCAAGGTAATAGAACGAATCAACTGAAAAGCAAGGTTTAACATGGGAATAAATACATGTTTCTCAATAATTACCTTAAGCGTCAAGGGACTGAATATTCTGATCAATAGACACAGAGCAGCAGATTGAATCAAAAAGCAAAAACGTACAACCTGCTGTCTGCAAGAGACTCCCTTTAGAGCAAAGAACACGTATAGACTGAATGTGAGAGAATGGGACATCATATTTCAATGGTCAAGACAGGAAAGCAGGAGTTGTGATACGCATAGTAGAAAAAATAGACATTGAAACAAACAAAGGCCATAGAGAAAGATAAAGAAGGACACAATTTTAGAGAGCCCAGATGGTGAGAGAGTAGGGGGATTTGTTCACCTCTCCCACAGATGCAACAAAAAATACACATCTACATGTAAAATGACTCACACAGAACAGCAACTGAACGCTGGCAGAAGAACTGAAACCTCCAAAAATGGGAAGAATCTCTTGACACAACTGCATAAAGCAACAGAAAAGAGGAGAGAGAGAGAAGGGGCATCAGGACTGGACTCCTGAGAGGGAATGGTGAAGGAGAAAGGGAACCCAATCCCTGGAAACTCACCGAACCTGCGAAAAGATCAGCTGAGTCCAAGGGATCTCCAAGATGCCACGAAAAGTGCATCAGCAGGTCAGAGGACTGAGAGGCAGTGTGAGAGCCACACAGACCATCAAAACTGCTGGCACAGGTCACAAAGACTGAGACGCTTTGGTGGGGACTGGGTGCCAAGCCCTAGGCTTTGGAGGTGAGTCCCTGGGAGCAGGCTGGGATTGGTGGTGTGGAGACAGCATAAGAGATGAGGAAGTGGTGCCCCAGGGGTGAAGGGTTGCAAAGAGCTAAGGGCTGGGGACTGGAAAGCCACAAGAGAGGGAACCCAGGAGAAGGTCTGGGCCTGCAGGAGAGACATTGCACCGTTGTTGGGGAGGGGAGAGCAGGATGTGTGGGCCACCAGAGAATACTCCTTGCTCCACAGCATTTTCACTTGCACAACAGCTAGTAGAGCACAGAGGGCATTCCCAGCACATCCCCCGCTTCCACCACGGGCATGCCTGGGGAGAAGCCATATTCCTTCTGCAGTAGTCTGGGCCCACTACCCATGGGAAGGCAACCACCTCCTTGGTGGTCCACCCACAGGAAGTGCCCACTGCCCTGGTGCACCCCAGCAACCTCCTCCCCAAGTCAGGAAGTTCACCACCACAGCAGCAGGAACAGGCCAGCCCTGCCCACCCTTGGGAAGGGCTCTGCTGACACAGCATGAGAGAGTCAGCACCGCCACCCTCGGGAAGCCCCTACTGCTGTTGACCACTAGGGCAAGACCCTCCCGGCCATGGGGAGTGAACGTCCTCCACGGCATGCACCGGCCAGCCCTCCCCACCCTTGGGAAGCCCTCCACTGCTGGAGAGAACCACAGGCAGCTGCCCCTGGCTGCAGGAAGGGCACCAACAATGGGACGTACACCACACTAGGAGAGACATTGCACCATTGTTGGGAGTAGTGCACTTCCACCATGACAGGCACTGGCCAGCCCTGCATGCCCTCAGGAAGCCCTCCAATCTTGTGGCACAACCCATCAAGCCCTACCTGGCTTCAAGAAGTGCACTGCCAAGGCAGAACACTCTGGCCAGCCCCACCCAGCCTACGGAAGCTCCCCACCAGAGCAGCACAACCCAGCCACACTGACTGCCCACAGGAAGCACCTAGCCACGGCAGTGGGACCCGGCCAGCCATGCATGCCCTCAGGAAGAGCCCAACCACCACCATGTGCCCTGACTGTGCCAAACTACACTTTGGCTTCCCCAAATTCACAGTAAAAGAAAACACAAGCAAGATGAGGAAGCTCAGCAAACATTCCCAGTTTATGCAACAGGAGAATTCACCTAAAACCTTCAACACTCAAACAGTCTGACAGACTTTGAGTTCAAACGACACAGAGTGACCATACGAAAGAGATTCAGAGAAGATAAGCACTGTAACTCAGACTCCCTCAGAAAAGAAATAGAAAACATAAGGAGGAGCCAAGAAAATCTAGAAAATTCATTTGCAGACCTACAATGTGAGCTAAGGGCAGTAAGGGCTGGAAGGAGTAATGCATGGGAACGTATCAGTGATGTGGAAGATAGACGAAAGCAAATCACCCAAACAGGACAGCAGACAGAAAACCAAATGAAAAAAACCCTGAAAGCAATATAAGAGACCTATGGGATAACATAAAGTGGGCCAATCTGTGCATAGTAGGAATTCCAGAAGGAGAAGTAAAAGAAAAGATTATTGAAAACGTATTGGAAGAACTTATGTCTGGAATTATGCCCAGCCATGCGAAGTGCCCCACTGCCCTGACATGCCCTGGGAAACTCCTCACCACATTGGGAAATGCACCACGACCACAGTGGAAACTGGCCAGCTCTGCCTACCCTTGGGAAGTGCCCTGCTGCCATGGGGCAACTCGGCCAGCCCTGTCCACCCTTGGGAAGTGCTCCACTGCTACAGGTTGCCCCAGAAAGCCCCAGCTAGGCATGGGACATGCACCTCCACCTCCGTGGGAACCTGCCAGCCCCACCCACACTGGGGAAGCTCTCTCCACTGCAGAGCGAGCTGGCCAGCACTGCCCACACTCAGGAAGCCCCCCACTGCCATGGAGCACCAGGGCAAGCCCCGTCCATGTGCAGGGAGGGCAACTCCAATGTGGCAAGCACTGGCCAGTTCCACCAGCCTTTGGGAAAAACCCACCTGCCATGGGGAAACCAGGCCAGGACTGCCCCCCTTTGGGAAGTGCTCTGCTGAATGGCATGCCCCAGCAATCCCCAGGCACATGTGGGAAGT
The DNA here is from genome assembly GCF_054392235.1 of Sus scrofa. Taxonomy (NCBI): domain Eukaryota; kingdom Metazoa; phylum Chordata; class Mammalia; order Artiodactyla; family Suidae; genus Sus; species Sus scrofa. Next base: position 13,840,643 of record NC_139402.1, read on the forward strand.
TCACCTCCACCATGGTGCACACCTGCCAGGCCCATCCACCCTCGGGCAGGGCCCTCTGCCACGGAGTGAACTGCCTGGTCCTGCCCACCTTCAGGAAGCAACTTTCTGCCACAGAGCAAGGAGGCCAGCCCCACCCACCCTTGGCAACTGATAAGCTGAGCAAACTGAAAAGCACTGCATGCCCACAGGAGGCACTCTGCTGCTGCTGAGCACCTGGGAAAGCCCTGCCCAACTGCAGGGCTGTGCCTCAACCATATCTCATATCATCCAGCCCCAACTGCCCTTAGGATGGTGCACAATGCCCAACCATGCCTGGCCATGGGAAGAACCTAAGCTCAGCAGTGTGACCCAGCACGACATGCATGCCCTGCTGAAGTGCTCCACCAACGCGGTGCAGCCTCAACTGTGCCAAACTACATTTTGGCTTCCCCAAATTCACAGAAAATGGAAAACACAAGCAAGATGAGGAAGCTCAGAAAACATTCCCAGTTTACACAATTGGAGAATTCACTTAAAATCTTTAACATTGAAGCAGTCTGACAGACTTGGAGTTCAAAATGGAGACAGTGAAAAGACTGAAGGAATGAATACAAGATATGAACAGGAATGCAGACGCCCTCAGAATGCTATGAGAAAACATAAGGAGGAGCCAAGCAAATCCAAAAAATTCATTTGCAGAGATACAAACGGAGCTAAGGGCAGTGAGGACCAAAATGAATAACGCTGAGGAATGAATTAGGGATGTGGAAGATAGAACAATGTCAATCAGCCAAACAGGAGAGCAGAAGGAAAACCAAATGGAAAAAGATGAAAGCCATATGAGACTTACGGTATAATAGAAAATGGGCCAATCTTTGCGTAGTAGGAATTCCAGAAGGAGAAGAACAACAAGAGGGGGTTGAAAATATAGTTCAAAAAATTACCCCTGGAAGCTTTCCAAATCTAAAGGATTCTGACTTCAAGGTACAAGAAGCACAGAATGCCCCAACAACTTGAACCCAAATATAACCACACCAAGACATATAATAACAAAGGCAAAAATTAAAGATAGAGAGGATTCTAAAGGCAGAGAGAGAAAAGCAAAGTGTCAATTAAAAGGGAAGCCCCATAAGGCTATCAGCTGATTTCATCACAGAAACTCTACAGGCCAGGAGGGAATGGCAAGAGATATTTAAAGGACTGAAAGGAAAAAAAAAATGCAACGTGGAATACTCTATCCAGCAAGAATACCATTTAAAATAGAAGGGGAAATAAAGTATTTCTCCAACAAACAAAAGCTGAAAGACTACAGCAATACAAAAATCACTTCTGTAAATTAAAAAAAATTGGGGGGAAATGATGAGGAACGAAACTGCAATTAGAGAGCACTCAAACTATCAGGCTAAAGCACACAGTGATAGTAGGGGATAAACATACTTAAAAAACAGGGCAACCACAAATAAAAATGGAAAATTATATTGAACAAAAATGAAAAGAGAAGTACTCAGGCATAAAACAAATGGAGATCATCCAACCCCCCCCCAAAAAAAAAAAGGAGAAAGAAAGAATGAAGAATAATAGAATCATCTGGACTAAGAGTTTTAAAGTGGCAATAAATAAACATCTATCGATCATCAGATAAAATGCCAATGGACTGAGCACTCCAATGAAAGGACACAGAGTGGCTGATGGGATAAAAGAGCAAAATCCCTCAATATGCCACATACAGGAAACTCACATTAGGACAGAGGACACATATAGATTGAAAGTGAGGGGAGCGGAAAACATATTTGATGCCAGTGGACCAGAGAGGAAAGCAGGAGTTGCAATACTCACATCAGATAAAAGAGACGTTTAAACAAAGGCTGTAAAGAAAGACAAAGAAGGACACTATTTCATAGTTAAAGGCTCTGTTCGAGAAGAGGATGTTATAAACAGCAACATGTATGCCCCAAATACAGAAGCACCCAGATACCTGAAAGAAACATTAACAGATATGAAAGGAAAAACTGATGGGACTACAATCTCAGTAGGAGACTTTAACACCCCACTCACATCAATGGACCAAGCTTCTAGACAGAAAATCCATAAGGCAACAGAGATCCTAAAGGACACAATGGAAACATAGACTTAATCGACATTTTCAGGACATTACACCCAAAAAAATCAGAATACATGTTCTCCTAAGTGTGTAAGTAATAATCTCAAAAATTGATCACATATTGGGGCACGAAGCTAAGCTCAACAAATAGAAGAGTATAGAAATTATTGCAAGTATCTTCACTGACCACAGTGCATGAAACTAGAAATCAACCAGAGCGAAGGAAATGAGAAAAAAACCTACTACATGGTGAAAAAACAACATGCTCTGAAAAAACCAATGGGCCAATGAGGAAATCAAGAAGAAAAGTAAAAGTTACCTGGAGACAAATGAAAATGAAGACACAAGCACTCAAATTCTGTTGGATGCCACCAAAGCAGTGCTCAGAATAAAGTTCATCATTACGCAGGACTTCCTCTTACAAAAAGGAAAAGTCTCAAATCGACAACTTAACCCACCACCTAAGTGAATCAGAAAAAGAAGAATCAACAAAAAATCAAGTCAGCAGAAGGAAGGAAATCATAAAGATGAAAGAGTAATCAATAAATCAAAGAAACAATACACAAAATCAACCAAACCAAGAGATGGTTCTTTAAAAGGTAAACAACATTGACACACCTCTGGCTAGGCTCACCAGGAAGAGGAGAGAGGAACAACCCAAATAAACAAAATAAGAAATGAATAAGGAGAAATCACAATGGATAGTACAGAAAAACAAAAAACCATATGAGAAAGCTAGCAACAATTATATGCCAACAAATCTGACAATGTAGAAGAAGTGGACAATGTTCTGGAGTCTTTCAGCCTGAAAAATCAGAATCAAGAAGAAATAGATCAACTGAATATATGGATCCCTAGTAATAATGTTAACTGTATCAAAAAAAAAAAACTCCCTACAAAAAATAGTCCAGGACCAGAAGGCTTCACAGGCAAAATCTAACAAACATACACACGGGAAATGATGCCCACCCTCCTTAAGTTTTTATCAAAATGTGGAGTAAGAAGGAACCATCCCAAAGATATTCGAGGATGCCAGCATTCCCCTAATTCCAAAACCAGACAAACATACCACCAAAGGAGAAAACTATAGGCCAATATCATTGATGAATACAGATGCAAAAACTCTCAACAAAATTTCAGCCAACCCAAACCAACTACATATCAAAAAGTTCATACATCACGACCAGGTAGGTGTCATCCCAGGTTCACAAAGATGGTTCAACATGCGTACATCAATCAACATCATACACCACAGTAAAAATAGAAACATCAAAAACCATATGATGGTCTCAAAAGATGCAGAAGAAGCGTGTGACAGAGTCCAAAATCCATACACAAAATAAAACTCTCACCAAGCTGGATAGAGGGAACATTCCTGAACACATTCAAAGTCATATATAACACACCCTCAGCAAATATTGTACTCAATGGAGAAAAGCTGAAATCCTTCCCACTAAAATTTGGAACAAGACAGAGATGCCCATTCTTGCCACAGCTCTTCAATATATTATTGAAAGTCCTAGCCACAGCAATCAGACAAACAAAAGTAATTAAGGGCCTACAAATAAGAAGAGAAGAGGTGTAAAACGGTCATGCTATGCAGATGACATGATACTACATTTTGAAAATTCCAAATATTTCAACCTCAAAACTGTTTGAACGGATCCACAAAGTCAGAAAAGTAGGAGGATATAAGACTCACCTTCAGAAATCAGTTGCATTTCTGTATACTAATGAGGAAATTTAGGAAAGGCATAAAAAATACTACACCATTAAAAATGGCATGGTAAAAATCAAATACCTTGGAATAAACCTGACCTAGGAGGTAAAGGACTTATAGACTGACAACTGTAAAACATTAATGAAGGAAATTAAAGAAGACGTAGAGAAATGGAAAGATATTCCATGCTCCTGAATGGGAAAAATTAATGCTGTAAAAATGGCCATTCTACCCAAAGCAATCTACAGATCAATGCAATCCAAATCAAATTACCCACGACATTTTTCACAGAAAGAAAGCAAACAATCCAAAAATGTACATGGAATAAAATAGACCCAGCTTTCCCAAAGCAATCTTGAGAGTAAAAGAAAAAAACAAATAAGCAGGAGGCAAAATGGTGAAATGCTCCTAGACCTCAAGCCATCTTACAAAGATGCAGTCTTCAAGAAAGTGTGGTAATGGTAACAAAACAGCGAGACAGAACAATGGAACACAATGGAGAACACAGAAAGAAACCCAGACACCTTTGGACAAATAAGCATTGACCAGAAAAGACTCATACACAATGACCAAGGGGATTTTGTCTCAGGTTTGCAAGGAGGGTTGAAAATACTCACAGCAGAAAACATCACACAGTACACGAACATATGAAAACTAAAAACCCACATGATCCTCTCAATAGACCCAGCAACAGCATTCCACAAAGTCCAACATCCACTCACGATCAAACCTCTTACCAAAGTGGGGATCTGAGAAATATATCTTAACACAACAAAAGCCATTTAGGACAAACCCACAGCAAACTTAATACTCAAAGGAAAAGAGCTGAAAGCCTTTCCACTAAACTCTGATACAAGACAAGAAGGCCCATTCTGGCCCCTTTTATGCAACATAGTATTGGAAACATTAGGCACAACAATTAGACAAACAAAAAAAGTCAAAGGCATCCAAATTGGAACAGAAGAGGTAAAATATTCCCTACGTGCAGATGACATGACACAATGTATAGAAAATCCTAAGGAGGCCACACCAAAACTACTCAAACTGACCCACAAATTTGGCAAAGTAGCAGGATACAAAATTGACACTCAGAAATTGGTTGCACTTGAGTGTACTCACAATAAATAAAAAAATTTAAAAAATAAAAAATAGAATATTTTGAAAATTACACCCCCAAAATTTAAAGACCTAGAAATAAGCTTGACCAAGGAGCTGAAAGATTATAAGCTGAACCATAAAACTTAAAGAAATTAAAGAGGATTCAAATAAAGGGACAGATATCCCATGATCCATGTTTGGAAGAATTAATATTATTAAAAAAGCAATAGTATGCCATAAAATCTACAGATTCAATGACGTCATTATCAGAAGACCTCCGTTATTTTAACAGGACGAGGACAAACAATCCAAAAATGTATATGGAACCATAAAAGACCCAGATAAGCAATGGAACACTAAGGGGGAAAATAAAGTACGAGGAATAACTCTCCCAGACATCAGGCAATTTTTCTGAGCCACAGTAATCAAGACACTGTGGTAGTGGCACCAAAACAGACATACAGACCAACAGGACAACGTGGAGAACCCAGGAATAAACTCACTACCCTGCATTCAATTAATCTTTGACAAAGGAGGCAAGAATATAAAATGGGAATAAGACAGTCTTTTCAGAAAGGGATGCTGATAAAACAGGACAGCTGCTGGTAAGTCAATGAAACTGAAATACACCCTCACACCATGTACAAAAGTAAACTCAAAATCACTTAAAAATGTAAACATAAGATAGGACACCTCAAATGACTAGAAGAGAAGAGAGGCAAAACATACTCTGACATCAACAATAAAAATGATTTTTTCTCAACATCAGTCTCCAAAGGCAACAGAAATAAAAGCAAAAATAAAGAAGGGACTCAATCAAATTGACAGGTTTTTGCACAGCAAATGGAACAATGAAAAAAGACAACCATTGGAATGAGAGAAAATATATTTTCAAATGAAGCCACTGAAGGGGCTTAATCTCTGAAATAAATGGCTTATAAAACTCAACAGCAAAAACCTACCAGCCAGTTGAACAATGGGAAAAAGACCCGAAAAGATATTTATCCAAAGGATACCTGCAAATGGCTGACAGGCACATGAAAAAATGCTCGACCTCACAATTTTTAGAGAAATGCAACTCAAAATTACTGTGAAGTACCACCTCACACCTGTCAGAATGGCCATCATTAGCAAGTCAATAAATAAAAAGTTCTAGAGATGGTGTGGAGAAAATGAGCTGAGCTGCACTGTTAGCTGGAACGTAAATTGGGACAACCACTACAACCACTATGCTGATCAGTATGGTTGTACATTAGAAAACTAAGTATAGAATTACCCTATGGCCCAACAATACCACTCTGGGGCATATACCCAGATAACTCTTTCCTTGAAAGATATACATGGACTGGAAAGTTCATTTTAGCACTGTTCACAACATCCAAGGTATGGAAACAACCTAAATTTCCATTGACTGAAGGGTACATTAAGATGTGGTACATATTCACAGTGGAGAACTAGAGTTCATGAGAACAAAATAATGCCATTTGCAACAACATGGATGGAACTAGAGATGCATATACTAAGTGAAGTACATCAGAAAGGAAGAGACAAATGCCATAAGACAGCACAGATCTGGAAATGAATAAATGGCACCAATGAAACATTCTAGAGGAAAGAAATGCATGCACTCGGAGAATAAGACAGTCAAGGGAGAGGGGTGAGGAGTGGGACAGACTTGAAGTCTGGGGTTAAGCAGTGCAAACTTTTGCATTTGGAGTGGATAATTAATGAGATCCTGCTGTTTAGCACAGGGAACTCTATCTAGTCAGGCGTGATAGAACATGATGGAGGTAATGTGAGAACAATAGTTTGGGGGTGTGTGATTTTGTGTTATTGTGTGTATGTGTGTGCATGTGCGTGTGTGTGTGTGTGTGTGTGTGTGTGTGTGTGAGAGAGAGAGAGAGAGAGAGAACAAGAAATGAAGAGGGACAGACTGGGTCCCTTTGCTCTACAGGAGAAAACTGGCAGAACACTGGAAACCAATGATAATGGGAATAATAACAATCATGAAAAATTAAAGTAAAGCAAAATCTCTGCAAACAAGTCTCAGGTCTCACAGCAGTGGTTTCAATCTAGAGGTGTTGTGTTAACCAAAGCGCATGGGCCCTGGCCATAGATGGAATACAGCAGTTAGTGCATTACTGTCTCCAACCAGAGAGAGGCAACACTGTGGCTTGCTTAGGGTGGCTGCTCCTCCCATATATAATTTGGAACCCTGAGAGTTCCAAATTATGCCCTGAGAGCCAAGCCCTACATAGGGCTCCAAAGGGAAGGCAAAGTGACCCCCTTCAATGGAATAGGGACCTTCAGTGGGATGTTCAGACTTTAAAGGCCAAGGTGAAATGAGTGACAGCATGGGGACTTCCCAATGTGGATAAATCCTTAATTCTCTGCAATCACAGAGGTCAGGGAAGGCATTAGGAGTCCTGAGCCAAAGCTGGGACCAGATTAGGGACCAGGGGCTAACCTTTCACCATAACTCAACTCAGGGACCCTGGCATGTCGTGCTGCCTGTGGGATGCTTGCAAGCTCCCCCTGGACAACACAGAGATGCTGTCACCCCTCATCAGCCACTGGCTCTGCTAGAGTCAAAGGACATCACTGGATCCTTTGGAGAAAGGTTAACAAGGTATGAGGGCCTATTGAAAGACACTCCCCTCTTTACCCTACTGATGGGCGAAGCCCTGCACACAGCAACCCTGCTTCCAGCAGGCAAAAGTGGGGACTTATCCCGTCAGTGTATAGAGACCATAAGACACACCTACTCCACAGGTCCAAACTTCAAGAACAAAGTTAAGAATAAGGGGTGTACAATGACCTGGGGGGGGGATGAGGCAGGCTAGGACTTGGGATCCTTTGTTGTGCTGCTTGCCTCTTGAACAATGTCTCCTTGAACAATGAAATAAAAAGAAACAATAAGGGACTACAGATAACTGCATGCATGGGCAGTTGGGAAAAAGATGAATGAGAAGATTCATAAAGGCAAATAAAATAAAATGAAATAAAAATTAAAATAACATAAAACTTAATAAAATAAAAAATAAAAGAAAAGAAAAAAAATAAAAGAAATCAACCCTCCATCAAAATCGGGGTGTCAGATGCAAAAACAGTTTATGTGGCATACATAGTGGACAATACCACTGAGGAAGTGCAGAGAAAATCTAAACCACCCCACTGACCCAAACCTTACACCACACTTACCCCTATCCCACCAGCGAAGAAACAAGCTTGCCCCTCCTCACGGAGCAAGAAAAGGAACTTGTTACATTATTAGTCGCCTTTTTCTCCTCAAGGGCTCAATAAAGCCTTCCCTGAATGTCTGGTGCCTCACTTCTCATCAACTTCTATTTACCAGGGAGCCAAGAACCCTGGTCGGTGTGAAGTACATGTTTAGTGGGCTATACGAGTGGCTCTCCTAGTCTCCATCATGGTTAAACTGAATCACATACAAGCCAGAATGATTTCCCCAGATGTCCTTATGTGAAAATTTCTTCTGTCCAATATAATCTGCATTTGTGTGTAGCCAATCCAGAAACCAATCTATACTCTTTGGAAACAAGGAATGCAAACCAAAAATTTTACAGTAATTAGATCAGGCAGAAATACCACGAACCCTGAATTTATGGTATTTCCCTATTGTGGAAACCTGCCTTCAACACCTCTATGAAACAGTCTCGGGAGCCCAACTACAATGTCTAATTCAAAAAAAAAAAAAAAAAGAATTCTGAACCACCACAATATCTGGATAATTTCCTCAGGAAGCCTGAACACAAACATCATAGCATCCAGTAAGTAAAGCAGTCTTGGAAGGAACCTGCCAGGAAGCGAGACATCACCACTGACCACTTACCTCAGGATGCAGTTCAGTAATCCTCAGACCTTTGTGGTAGCTGGCTTGGAAACAACCACCTCCTCAGCAACTAGGCAGAGAGACAACCACACTCAATGCAGCAACCATGCATAAAGCCAAACTGCAAATTCTTCACAAGATTACAGTGTAACAATTACTTCTGCCATATTCTTTCAGGAAATCCCAACACAATCTCTTTATAGCCACTGGACCAGCAAGATTAATCACCACCTGTGCAGCCACCAGGGTAAGCACCAAAACCAAAACCTCTGTAGTCATCACATGATGAAGGCTGACCATATTTTGGTAGTAATTGGACCGGGAGGTTGGACCTCAGTCTCTATAGTAACCAGCCAGCGGGCCTGATCACAAATTCCACTAGCCTGATCAGGAAGTCAAACCAGAACTTCTATTATAACCATTCAGCCAGCCAAGCCATAGTCTCTGCAGAAACCAGAGAAGACATCTGAGCATAATTTCCACAGCCACCAGCCATGTAAACTAACCACAAACTCTGTCTCCTCCACGTAGATATTCACCAAGCGACCTCTGCAGAATTTGGAAGGAAAAGTTCACTGTACTCATTTCAACTAACAAGACAGGTTGTCTCACCATATCTGCAAACACCAGCCTAATAAACAAAAGCACAACTTCTACAGTACACCACAGTTTACAGCAATGCCACTGAGCGAGGCCAGGGATCAAACCCCACCCTCGTTTCCCAGTCAGATTCATTTCTGCTGAGCCACAAGGGGAACTTCCTCAAGTTTGCTTTCTACAGATTTCTGCAGTCCAGTGGTCTCCAACTTATACCCTGCTCTTAGAGGGGAAGAATCAATACAGTCAAAATGAGACTACTACCTATAGTAAGCTTCAGTGTAATCCCTATCTAACTGCAAGTTACATTCTTCACAGAACTAGGAAAAAATTACAAAATTTGCGTAGAAACACACAAGATCTCAAATAGCCAATGTAGCATAGAAAAAAAAAAATGGAGCTAGCAGAATCAGGCTGCCTGATTTCAGAGTATACTGCTGAGACACAATAATCAAACCAGTATGGCACAATCGCACAAACAGAAATATAGATCAATGGACTAGGTTCGAAAACCCAGAAAGAAACCCAAGAAGCTACGATCCACAAAGGAGTCAAAACATAGATTGGAGGAAAGGCAGTGTCTTCAATAAATGGTGCTAGGAAATCTGGGCAACAATTTAAGAGAATGAGATTACAACATCTTCGAAAACCACACATAAAAGTAAACACAGGATGGATTAGAGACCTAAATATAAGGCCAGATACCATAAAACTGCTAGAGGAAAGCATAGGCCAAATGGTCTTTGGCATCAATCATGGCAACGTCTTGTTTTACCCACCACCTAAAATCATGACAATAAAGGCAAAAATAAAATGGGCGTGTTGTGTGGCTTGCCTCTTTGCACTACAGTAGAAACTGAAGAAATATTGTAAAAAACTACATTTATATTTTTACTTGCTATATGTGGTGTAATCAATACATCAAGAGACATTTACAGCATTGAATGCAGGTATAAGAAAAGAAAAATCTGGGAGTTCCTATTGTGGCTAGGTTCACATTAAGGCCCCCGTGGTGTCTTTGAGGATGCAGGCTTGATTTCCAGCCTTGCTTAGTTGGTTAATGACCCAGCATTGACATAAGTTTTGAGAGAGGTGGCATAATCAAGTTCAGACCCAGAGCTGCAACGGCTGTGGTGTGAGCTTATAACCAAAGCACTGATACAACCCCTAAGACTTGAACTTCCATATGCCAGAGGTGCAGATGTAAAAAGGAAAGCAGAGAATGATCTAAAATCACTCATAGTGTCCCTATTAAGAAACTAAAAAGAGAGGAAAAAAATACAGAGAGAATAGGAAAGAACATTTGAGCAGTTATCAATAAAGGGAAATCAGGATGTTTCTAGAGAATAAGCCAAACAAATGATATTTCTTTGAAAGATTAATAAAATATTTAAGACTGTAAGCTGGATATGAAAAAACATGATGAGACCCTAAATATTAACATCACAATTGTAATAAGAGACTCAGCTACAGATTGCAAGGACATGAAAAGAACAATAAAGTAATACGTGAACAACTTTATGCTCACATATTTAACAGCCTATAAGAGACAGATCAGTTCCTTGATAGAAAAAAATCTGTCACACAGGAAGAAATAGATAGGCTGCCTAAGCCTGTATCTATTAAACAAATTAAATTAATAATTAATCATGATCCAAATGAAGAAGTCTCCAAGGCTTCAAGAGATTACCAGAAAATTCCACCAAATATTTGAAGTAGAAATGATAAACTTTCCACTATATCTATCAGAATATAAAGCACAGAGTGTAACTGCTGTGTTTTCCTATTAGTCCAGCACTGTCCTGCTACAGAAAGCTGAAAAGATCCATGGAAATGAAAACAACACAAAAATGCCTCTCATAAACCCAGATGAAAAGTCCTCTGTGACAAATTAGCAATCATCCTAGGTATGCCTATTCAAATTTCTGAGGTGAAATAAAGCCACTTCAACAGATTGAGAGGAAATTTCATATGTCAGGTCAGTGTAGAAAAGACATGTCACCAACCCAACACCTATTGATTATAAAAGACTATCTGAACTAGGAATAAACTTAAATTCATAATGTCATAAATGTCTAGCACAAAACACCCATAGCTACCATATTCAAGAATGAGAAGCTTAAAAGTTGCCCATGAAGCAAATCACCATCTCTCGCCATTTCCACTTAATACTGCACCAGAAATCCCAGCTAAGGCAAGAGAAAATGAAATTAAATGTATGAAACAGAGCAAATGAAATACTCTTTTTCTGCAGATGTCCTAACTGTCTTGGTAGGAAAAGCCAAAGATTGATCAGTAAATACTTCTGGAAGTAATCTGTAATTATAACAAACTGGCAGGATTCAGGGTTCTTATAGGTTAATTAGTTTCCAGCCATGGAAGAGGAAGTTGAACGTACAGACAAAGTTTATTTAAATGCTCAACCCTCTAAATACTGAAAGTAAGTATAAGTGTAACAAAATAGCCACAAATCTATATGAGGAAACGATGAACATCTGATGCAAGAAATGAGTGGAAAGTAAAAGAAATTAAAGGAAATTAAAATAAGTGCATGAGTAGGCTTTATTAGGGAGACCAAAGCTGACCAAGAAGTCACTTCTTCCCAAAGCGACCTCCAGATTCCATACAATTCAAATCAAGGTGGCAGCAAGTTAGTTTATGAACATTAACATCCTTATTATTCAAAATGTTAGACAGTGTGGTAAAAGACCCAGAGTAGCTACCGCAGTGCTGAAAAAGGTCAAAGCTGGAGGACTGATGTATTAGACTTCACATGACAGTGTGGCACTTATGAAAGAAGAGACACATTTGTTGATAAAACACCACGGAGCCCAGAAAAATAATTGCTCAAACCCAGTCAACTGCTCTTTGACACAGGAACAGAAGTTACCCAAGGTGAAAAGGCCGTCTCTTCAGGATGTGGTGATGGAACAACAAAAATTTCTAGGCAAAATTTTAACATAATCCACAAAAAAAAAAAGAAAAAAAAGGTGGACCACAGACCTCAATTTTAAGAGGTAAAACCACAAAATTTCTATAAGGTAACAATAAGAAATGCTAAATGACTCTGTTTGTAGCATTTTTTTTTTTACATTGAGCACCACAGGCATGATCCATGAAAGAAATTCATAGGCAGATTTGATTTCATTTAAGAAAAAAATCAATGGAAAAAAAAATTCTCTCCATGACATGCAATGTCCACAGACTAAGAAGGCAAGCTTCTTATACTTGGAGAAAATACTTGCAAAAGACATATCTAAAAAGAACCTTATCAAAAATATACCCAAAAAAGGCCCTTAAATCCCAACAAGAAGGAAAAAAGAAATTGATTGAAATTGCCAAAGACAACAGACACCTCAGAAAAGAAGATACACAGATGGTAGAAGGCATAGGTAGAGAGGCTACACATGATATGTTGTCAGAGAAATGCAATCTTAAGCAACTAGGGACTATAAGAATGATCAAAATATTGGGCACTAACACCAAGGGGTGGTGATGATGTGAAGCAAAAGAAACACTCCTGCATAGCAGGTGGGGATGCAAAACAGCCCAGCCACATTGTAAGTTTGCAGTTTGCTACTGTGCTGCAAAGATAAACCCATTCTGACCATATGGTCCAACATCCATGCTCTTGGAGTTTACCTAAGAGTAGAAGATACATACACAGACACACACCCAAACATGGCACATGATATTTAGAGCAGCTTTGCTCCTAATGGACAAACCCTGAAAGCAAGCAAGAGTCTTTCAGCAGGTTAATGGGTAACTCAATTTTGTCACATCCAGACAATGGCGTATTGGTTGGTGCTAAAAAGAGATGGGTTACCAATGCAAGAAAGGATATGGAGGAAACATAAATCATGTTACTAAGTGAACAAAGCCCCTCAGAGAAGACTGCATAAACTCTGTGATTCCTACTAAGCACATTCTGGTAAGAGGAAACCTAAGGAGACGGTGACAGGATGAGCTAAGGGTGGGAGGGTAGAGGGAGGAGGGCTAAGGAGAGAGGGCATGGAAATGAATGAAGCCCAGAAGGTTTTCATGGTAGGGAAACTCCACTATACCAGACTTTACCATAGTGATTACACCTGTCACGAAACATATGGCCAACCCCAAAAGAATGTACAATTCCCAGAGCAAACTGGACTATAGGTGATAAGGATGTGTCAGTGTAGGTGAGTCAACTGTAGGAAAGGTAGCTCTCTGGTGGGAGATGTTACAATCCGAGGGGCTAAGCAACAGGTCAAGGGAGACACAAAAGGGAAACATCTATGTACTTCTTACTTTTACGGTGAACCTAAAACTCTGATTCAAAAATTCGGTCATTATGCAAAACAAAAAAAAGAAATACACATTTTTAGATTTATAAAAATTAACAAAACAAAATACCAGTTTATTATCATAAAATATTATCATATAATAATGAGTATCCGGGGCCTGAAATGGTCTCACTGTGCTAACATCAACCTGTGGGTACAAGTGAACACTTTTCAAGACTTCAGGAGAGAATAAATTCTCTCTTTTCTGTGGTTAGAAGCCATTCATGTCCCTTGGGTCATGGCCATTTCCTCCAGCTTTAAAGGCATCCAGGTGCCTGCAAAGGCCTAAATGATGCTATCATTTAGAGCTCTGCTTCTGTCATCACATTTCCTCATCAACTCTAACTCTCTTACCACGTCCCTGTATAAGGACACTTTGTGACTCCCCTGAGCCCTCTGGGTTATCTAAGACAGTATTCCGCATTTCAAGAGCTTTAACTGAATCCTACCTGCAAAGTCTATGTTGCTGTGTAACATACCATAGTCACAGTGTCCAGGGATTAGACCGGGTGGGTGTGCAGTGGTAGATATTATTCATGTGGCTGGGATACATGACAGCACCTACACCAAATTGCAGAAAAGTAAAGGTTCCCAGCAAGACGTGGCAAGAGAGAAAAAATAACCTATAGGCACTGATCCCAAACACATTCTCTTTATCAGCAGGAGTCCAGAGTTATCCCATGATGCCTTGGTCTATACCTTCCTGTCTCCTGGGTGCAAGATATCCTTCATATTCCCAGTGCAGTCTTATGTGAAATGTGGAATTCAGAGAGGAAACTCCTTGTCTCAATATGATTCCAAACCAATCCTCGAGAAATTATGGCGACCCCCTTCATGTTTTCTGCGACACCTGGCTTGCAGGGAGTTCCACAACCCACCAGAACATGGAGTCCAGTCATTTTAGCTAGTTACATGGAGAATTAAACCCTGTTGGCTGTGCCCTTCCCCCCCCCAACTTCAATGGGGTAACACTGACTCCCGACAGCCAGGTTCTCAGCAGGGAGGTGGGGCATGACCTCCCTGAAATTACACACAAACTTTGATGAGCACTGTCCTGGCCTGCCAGCAGATCCCCTGAGAGGGTGTTGACCCACACACCAGAAGTCCAGAGAGGAGATTCCTTATTTCTCTGTCGGTGTAAAACAGAACTGCCTGTTCTACATACTGCCACATTAGTCCTGACAAGGCACTCAAATAATCAGTTATTATTTGTTTAGAATACATAGGCACTTTTCTGGGCAGCTGCCCTCTAGTCTCAATTCTGGAAGTTAGGGTAAAGCGGAGTCACACGTAGAACTTGGTCTAAACCAAAGCAATGGATGAGCAACACTGTTCGCATTTCTACCAACCTCCAGCTCGGTTTTCCTCTTGGCGACACAGTAGGATCACATTTCCCAGTGACATGTGCTGCTTGGCAGAGCCATGTGACCAGGCTGCAGACAATTAGGGCTTAGGCAGAGGTAACACACACCCCTTGTCCCTTCATCTCCTGAGGAACCCTCCATGCCTTCTCTTGCACCCTGCCTGTTGTCTCAAAACAAACAACCCAGCAGAGGATGGCTTCTCTGTTCTGAATATCTGTGCCCCTCCCCCCAAGTTCATATGTTGAAATCCCAAAGCCTAACATGATAGTGTTAGGGGATGGGGCCCTCACAATGGGATCAGGCCCTTTTAAAAGACATTGACCCCTTCCTCCTGTCTCCATGTGTGCACAGCAAGGAGTAACTGGCTCTTAACATGGAGAGGGCTCTCACTGAACATGACCATGCTGGAGACTTGGTCTTTGACTTCCAGCCTCCAGGACCAGGAGAAAATATGCCCCATGCTTTGTGACCTACTCAATCTAGGATATTTGCTGAAAGCCTGAAAACTTGGGAGAGTCCAACCATGGAATTAGCCTGGGACCCCAAGTGACTCTTTAGATTACAGAGTCTCCAAAGCCCCCTTCCCCACTCCCACAGCCCATGCCCAACTGACATGAACAAGAAACACATATCCTGTTAAGCCACTACTTGGAGGCTGTTGTTAGAACATTCAGCCAGCCAGCACTGTGGAAAAAGGGAGAAATTATCAGAATCTGTGAACAGTCTTACTAACATAATTGGGGTTTGGTATGTGATCGTCCTGAGTGATTTCACAGCATGTGAGCTGAGCACAGATGCTGTAGGCAGAGGACTGGATGCCTCATCCTACCTCATCCTGGGTCTTCAGGGGGAAGGAGTGAAAAGGAACACTCTCCATGGTTCTCTTAGTGACAGCACTTACTTTCCTGCCTCTATTTAGCACAGCTGTCTGCCCTATTGGCCTCTGAGTTCCCCGACAAAAAAGCATGCTCTTCCCTCTAATTGCCTTTTTAAGACAGAACCCTCACATAGAGCAGGATTTCTTTAACCTTTTTGGAAACCAACCAGGTCCATCTCAGAAAGGGTTACCGTATAAAAACCAGAATTTGAAAAAGTCAAAGACGATTTCCCTGGTATAGTAGTGGGTTAAGGATGTAGCATTGTCACTGCTCTGGCTCAAGTCACAGGTTTAATCTGTGGCAAAGATTTGATCCATGGCACAAACACTTCAATTCAATCAACTACAGTGGGATGTAATTTGGCTGAGATGGCTTCTGAATCATAGCATCCGCAGAGCCAAAAGAAAGAACGAAAAAGAAGAAGAAACACACAAGGTAGCCAAGTGGCAGTCAAGGAACAATTGGAAGGGGGCAGACTGGAGAGAGGAAAGGGCACATAGATGTGGTGGTGCTTGCAAGGCCCAAACTGTATGAAAACTAGGGCTCAAGGCCATGGTGCCCTGGGATCTTTCCTCCCCAGGATAGCTCTTTTCACACAGGAACCTGCTTTGAAGGGAGAAAGGCAGCTCCGTAGGCCACAGGGTCTATGACACCTCCCTGAAAACACTCACATGCTCTGCTCTGGCTTTCTACCAGCCAAGATGACTTTTCATCTATAGGCTGGTTTCCCAAGAGTGACTCTGTCCCTGACGAAGCAAGAGTCCTGGACAGAGGCAAGATCTTGGCAAGACGGTGTCCTCTGGCAAAGGAGAAAGTGTCTGAAAACAAACCAATCAAGGCAACTCAAAAGAGCAGCAAATGAAGGACCATTTCCCTAGTATCCATTTGCTCCTTTAGAGCCAAACTGCACTGCACCTGAAAATCTGTCTCCAGCACCATCATTTGCCTTCTTCTAGAACGTTCTGAATTGATCCTATTTTTCCAGGAAGGGTAAGATCTGCTTGTCAAAAGAACAAGAGACTCAAGTCACATTTCTATTTCACCTCAACTTTCAAGAATGCGGAAAAAGAGCTATAATACAGAATAGAGGAAGTCCCTGGTGGCCTAGCAAGTTAAGGGTCCAGGGTTGTCACTGTTGTGGGTTGGGTCACTGCTCTGGCAGGAGTTGGATCCTTGGGCCAGGAAATTCTACCTGCTATGGGTCAGGCTAAATAAACACAGAAATACTGGGAGCAAGTAACGGAGGGCTTCCTCTGTGGTAGGATAAACCCCAATCACTTCTTAACAGCCCCAAACTTGGCCAACCTTACCAGCCAATGGCCTCACACAACCCGTTCCTTTAACTCAAAGGCCTTTGGTATCACTCTGTCATTGGCTTGCTTCTGGAAACCATTTCCCAATTTTCATTTATTTTAGGAGTTTGAAATGAGCCCAGGCATCTTCTTTCACTCCAGGTAGAGAAGGGAAGAATCCAAGCACCACTGAAACCTAAAAAAGAGCACAGGAAAGGGAGGGCCAACACAAAGGTGTGCTTAGTTTCTTGGCAAAACAATTAAGGAAGAGTTCCTAGCTGACATGGACTAGCTTGTGTGGAAACCAAGCTTCCTTTGAACTGGCCAGGCATTTGGAGATCATGCCACAAACTAAGGTGGCAGCTCAGGATGGTGGAAGAGCCAGCTTATCTCTACCTCCTACCCACACCCTCCTTGAGATAGATCCACAAGGTTTTGCTGACAATGATTACAGCAGCCCATGTCCCCAAAGTGGCAAGCAAGGGTGGTATTTTCACTGGTCCACAAAAGGGATGATGTCCATTCCCACTGAGGAAAAGGGTGTCAACTCTGCCTCCCAAATCAATGGAAGGCAAGCAAAAGTTTCTCCTCATGACAAGGTAAAAATTAGCCTTTTTTGAAAATTAGAAATTTTCAAAAATAATTGAAATAATTCAGAAAGAGAAGGGTAAATGCCATATGAAATCATTTATATGGAGACCCTAAAATATGGCACACATGAAGTTATCTACAGAACAGAAATGTCTCCTGGACATAAAGAAAATGGAAGGGAGAGGCAGTGGAATTTGGGGTTTGTGGATGTAAAGTATTACATTTGAGGACAGATAAGCCATGAGATCCTGCTGTACAGCACAGGGAACTATATCCAATCGCTTTTGGTAGAGTTTGATAGAAGGTAATATGAGAAAAGGAATGGAGATACATGTATATATATGTAAATATATATATATATATTTGTGTATAAGTATATATATTTGTGTGTGTGTATGTATATATATATGTGTATATATATATATATATATGTGTATATATATATATATGTGTGTATATATATATAAATATATATCCATAGCCATGATTGACTTATTTTGTTGTACAGCAGAAATAGTCAGAATAATGTAAATCATCAATAACATACACATTGTAAAAACTATATCAGCACATTTCAAAAGGATGCTGCTCCAGACGCCAGCAGGAAGTCTAACACAACTTGGTAAGAAAACCTCACCTCAAGATGCCCACAAGCAAATCAAAAGCTCTCCCAACATCCAAAGTGCCAAAATCACGCCTCCTCACAATTCCGCAATGGGTTCCATGTATGCGATCCTGAGCTCAGCAGAGGGAACTCAGGCACACATGCTGTTCACACAGAATAGTAGGTATGAAGCAGAGGGGAAAAATACACCAAACAAATTATTTGAGTTTTCCTGCCCCCAAGAATAAAAAAGGGGATGATCCAAGCCACAGGCCTGGTGGAATATAGATCAAGTGAACATGTATACAAAAATTCTGCACTACGTTCTACACAGGCATTGTGCAGAAGGCAATACAGTACTACAGGAATGGAGAAAGCTGGAGACCTGGTAAGTCCAGTCCAAGGAAAGCATATGCATCAAAAGAGAGCTCATAAAGAGTCTAGAAGATAATGCTACTTCACATACAAAACAGCAACACAAAACTCAAAGGATATGATGAATCAATGAAAAAACTTCACCCATGATGGCAGTAATCTGTCTAGTGTCCAAACACAAACACATCGGAATCTGCCATTTACCTATTAATGAATTCAACATAGATGTTTTGAAGCAACTCTATGAGCAAAAACGTAGAAAGGTAATGAAATTTGGATAACCCCGCATGGAAAAATAGGAGAAACTAGCCAAGACAAAGCATGAAGAGAATCACAGGATGAATGAAGTTAAGAATGCAACACAGAGCACCACAGGAACAAAGCAGGTGAAATTTGGAAAAGAAAGAAACAGATTCAGTTCATTAAAAGGAAGACATATGAAACATTTGATCAAGAACAAAACAAAAAAGAATGAAGAGTCAGAAAAAACTTATATTATCAGTAGTTTTTCACCTAAAGTAATGATATCTACATCAATGGAGTCCCACAAGGAGAAGCGAGAGGAAAGTGGGCAAATAACTGAGAACTTCCCAAACCTGGTGAAAACCTGGCACTTCCAAATTCATGATGATACTTGCTTTAACTCAAAATGAACTTTCCCATACACGACAACAACGAAGTGGTTTAAAACCAAAGCTTATTTGCTCTCGCTTTCTTTGGCATGAACAGGGTGTTATTCCCAGGATGCTCTGTTTGCTGTCGGGGAGAAGGAGGCAATGGGTCGGGCCAGCAACCAGTGCCTGTACATGGAGCTCTCAACAGCAGCAAGGACCTGCAGGAAGGTGGCACAGGCTGCTCCTAGTTGCAGGGCCCTGGGAAGCAGTAATAAGCTCTAGGCAGATGGAATGGCTTAGCAATGCGATCCTGCAGTGTAGCACTGACAACAATGTCTAGTCACATATGATGGGGCATGATAATGGGAGAAAGAAGAATTATACCTGTTTATGTAACAGGGTCACCATGCTGTACAGTAGGGGAAATTTGCAGTGGGGAAATAGCAATAAAAAAGGGTAAACAGAACCCTAAAAGCAACCAAAGGATAAAAGTCTAACCTGTGAAGAAGCCCTACTTCGGCCATCAGCTGATTTCTAAGCAGAAACCTCACGTGCCAGGACCTTATGAGAGGATGTACTTCGACTAAGATTACTTTACCCAGAAAAATGATCAGAGAAGACGAAGAAACAAAGGTTTTTAGCAGAAAACCAAAACTGAGGGTCATCCCCAGTAGGCCTCCATTATATGAAATGTTGGAATTAGTTCTTCAAACTGAAATGAAAAGACAAAACACACAGATATTGAAAGCATGAAAATACATAATGCACTACTACAGGTAAATATGTAGACGCAATCGGGAATGTTATCCTATAATATGTTTATGAGTTAACCATTTAACTACGGTATGAAAGTTAAAGGAAATTCGTGTGAAAAATAACGATACCTACTCTAATATATGAGCAAATTCTCAATGTGCATGTAGAAAACTGTGGACAGTAGGAGGGAAATAGATTCTGTATGCAATCAAATAACATTGTTATCACTGTAAAATAAATGTTTATAACTAAAAGATACTTAATATGTCTCAGGTGAACCCAGCACAAAAAGACAGAGTGAAGGGAAGCCCCATCATGGCTCAGTGGTTAACAAACCTGACTGGGAACCACGAGGTTGCAGGTTGAATCCCTGGCCTTGCTCAGTGGATTATGCATCCAGTGTTGCCACAAAGGCAAAGGCAAAGGCAAGCAGTAGAAAGGGAGGAAAAAAAGGGAAAGAATTCAATTTAAAAAATAACACTGGTAACTTTGAACTAGGAGCAGTAACTCCAAATGTAAGAGGATGAAATTGGCTTATTTAAATTCACAGGGTAGACAAATAAATGTTTAAAAACATCCTCATCTATATTCTGAAATATAGATTAACACTTCAGGTTTAAGAACGTGAGCAGGCGCAGCGGAATACAAAAATAGTTATAAATACTTCGGGAGTACAACAGAAATTGGGAATAGCTGTCCCTTGTTCATGCCAAACTCAGAAGGGCAAAATTTACAGGAAGAAGGTCAAGGTCATCACATGAAGAAGGGATCAATTCATCACGGAGATACAACTATTATAAGCAAACATGCACCCACAATCAGAGGAGCTGAATGTGTTAAAGAGTGACAGGTCAGATGTAAGACAAAGACAAGAGAAGAAGTGTAGGGGAGCTAAAGAAGCCCACACTCAGCAATAGAAAGATCATCCAGAAGGAAACAGTTAGGACATATTGCATTCACACCATACTTTAGATCACAGCGACCTAACAAAGATATATCTTAAACATTAAAGAGAAGGATTGAGATTGTGGAGGAGTAAGACATCATGCTCACCTTCTCCCACAAAATGCATTATAAGAAGGATGGAAAAACACATCTAAATGGAGAATGATTGACACAGACCACCTAATGAATGCTGGCAGAAGAACTGAAACTTCCCAAGGGGTCAGAAGCCCTCCACATACCTGGGTAGAGGGTTAAAGAGAGAGGGGGGGTTGGGAACAGGATGGGACAAGCACTTCTGAGAGGGATCTGTGTAAGAGAAAAGAAACCCACAATCTGGGAAGTCACCTAGAGGATGGGATGATTAGCCGAGATGCATGGACCACAAAGTCGATGAGAAAACCACAGCAACTGGACTGAGAAGGGCAAAGGAGAGTAAGAGATACACAGATCCTTCTGCAGAACAACCCAGACACCACAGCCTGAGACACTCGGGCAGAGACTGGGTGCTGAGACTCAGGATTTGGAGGTCAGTTCCAGGGAGAGGACTAGTACAGGCTGGGCGGAGAGAGTCTGTGGGGCTAGGGGCAGGGTGCCAAATGATGAAGAGCAAAGCACCACAGCTGAGGGAACCCAGGAAGAGGTCTGTGCCTGTGGGAGAAGCAAGGCACGGTTGTTGGGAAGGGGGAGGAGGAGGGGCAGGCCACCATCAGAATCTCATTTCTTGCACACACATGGCATCTCAGAGAGTGGGATACATTGCCAAAGGCTGTGGCTGTTGAGAGAACAGTTGCTTGCACTATGGGAGGCGGGATGGTTCTTGCGTGAGCTCCTGGTGGCCACAAAAGTATTGTGTGGGCTAAGGTCACCTGGGTCTCTGCATTATATGGCTCCTCGTGTGTGTTCCACAGGTTATGGGAAGAAGGCACAGCAGTCATCCCAGCAACCACGGTGGAACTTTGCCCATCACCACTATGGGTCTCTGAAATGTGTCTGCCTGTGACCCCAGTTACCTCAGAGGTCAGCCAAAATGAGGACACTGCACCCAAACACCACTCTTTGATGCTCTCACTCTCCTGGGACCATGCAGGCCCTGCTGCTGCCACTGCCAATAGCACTGGTTAGCGCCCATACGTGTCTGATCACTCTCACTTCCCAGGGTCCTGCAACCAATAGCCAATTGTGAGGCCATACCTGCATGGTCTAAGCTGGAGAGGGTGCTTCTTGCAAGAAGTTGGCAGGGTCACACCACTGCAGTTATCCTTGACTCCAGAAGTGGGCATGGCCCACCACTACTAGGGGCCCATGAAAAGATACTACATGCAGCCCCAATCACTTCAGAGGGCACTGCAGAGGAGCACACTGCAACCAAATGATACCCATTCTTGCTCACTCCACCGGGAACAGAACGCCCTGCCACTGCCACTGCCACTGCCAATTGCTCCAGGCACTTCCTCAATTTGCCTGAAGCTAATTACCACTTCCCAGGGCCTTCAATCAAGGAGCATCCTGCTCCACCTTCCAGCAGGGCCTTACTAATGTCAAGAGCCCAGCAAACAGACACTGACCATTAGACTTGTCCATTGCCAGCTTCTCCCTTCAAACACACTCAGCACGCTGGACGTAACAACCTGCATACACCAAAGATAGTGACAGCAAATCTCCAAACTCACACACCAAAATTAAATACTCACCTCCCATCAAAATACGATGGGGTGCTCTTGCCTAGACAGAGCCCTCCCACACTACAGTAGTTGGTTTAACTTAACTCACCGAAAAAAAAAATGAAAACAATAAGCAAAATGAAGAAGCTCAGGAACCATCCCCACTTAAAAGAGCAGGATAATTCCCTTCAAGCAGCAAATATGGAACAGACATTAGCAATCTAATAGACACTGTGTGCAAAGGGGAGATAGTGAAAATATGGAAGGAAATATGAGTGATTATGAAGAGGTTATGAGCAGAGGTAAACAGCAATTCATATTAGTTTTGATAGGGAATAGAAAAAATAAGGTAAAATCAATAACCAGAAATTGCATTTAGAGAGATTTAGGCTCAGTTAAAGGCACTAAGGAGAAGAATGTATAATGTGGAAAAAGAAAACAATGACATGGAAGAGAGACTAATGGGAATCACGCAATCAGGAAGGCAGGCAGAAAACTGAATGAAAAACATAGGGAAGCAGTAGATCTAAGGGACAGTATAAAGCAGTCCACTCTCTTCATCATAGGGATTCCAGAAAGAGAAGAAAAGGCAAAGGGGATTAAGACACATTTCAACAAATGTTGGCTAAAATTTTCCAAATCTAGAGAAACAACATGTCAAGACACAGGAAGCACAGAGGGCCTGAAACATGTTGAACTCCAAAAGGCCCACACAAAGAGATATTTTGATAAAAGAGCAAAAGTTAAAACAAGAGAAAAACGCAGAATTCATTATAACAGAACCCCGATAAGGATCTCAGCTGATTTCACTACAGACCAGAAGAGAATGAAAAGATATATCCAAAGTTCCAAAAGGAAAATTTTGGCAGCCTAGCATACACTACCCGGAAAAATATCATTTAGGTAAAAGGGAAATAGAGAATTTCCCCAACAAATGGATGCTCAAATACTACAGAAATACCAACCTTATTCTACAAGTAATATTGAAGTGGTTTCTATGAAGAAAAAGTGAGAAGAAATAGGATAGAGGAATCACAGTTGGAAATAAATGACTATACCATTCTAAAAAAAAAAATATGTAGAATAGACCACACAGACAAGGAAGAGCAAAAGGACAATTATGAAGTGGTTAAAAAATAACTTCAAAAGGGAAATAAAGTGTTTCTTCAACAAGAAAAAGCTGAAAGATTACAGCAATACGAAAACCATTCTAAAAGACATACTGAAAGGACATCTCTAAATTAAAAAAAAGAAGAGGAAAATCTATGATGTAGGAAACCACAATTGGAAAGCTGTGACTTAAATAAGCCAGCACAGAACTCTAACCACGGAGATATTAAAGAAAAAGGGATAAAATAAGCCAGCAAATTCATACAATGTGGACAAGGATAGTAAGAAAAATTACATTCGTTATATACACTTTTTAAGGATGTGTTAGAGGCTAAATGATTACCAGGCTAAAGCAAAGAGATGTAGGAAGTGGTTAACATACGAAAAAACAGGGCAACCATAAATCAAAACCAAACCTTACATTCACAAAAGCTAAAAAGAAAAGAATTCAGGCATAAAATAAGGGGAAATCTACCCACAAAAAAAAAGAAAGCAAGGAAGAAAAGAGAAACATAGAATCAACCAGAAAAAAAGGATTAAAATGGAAATACATATCAATAACCACCTTAAATGTCCATGGAATGAAGGTTCCAATCAAAAGACACAGAATGGCTGATTGGATAAAGCAGCAAAAACCTTCAACATGCTGCCTACAAGAGACTCGCCTTAGGACAAAGGACACATATAGATTGAAAGTGAGGGCATGGGAAAAGATATTTCAAAACAAAGGACAAGATATTAAAGCAAGAGTGGCAATACTCCTATCAGACAAAATAGGCTGTAAGACAAAGCTGATGAAGACAGAAGAAAGGACACTATTTAATGGTGAAAGGATCTGTACAAGAAGAGGGTGTTACAGTCATCAACATATATGCCCCATTAAAGGAGCACCCAGATGCCTACAAATTCCAACAGACATAAAAGGAGAAATTGATGGGAAGACAATCAGAGGAGGAGACATTAACACCCCAATCACATCAATGGACAGATCCTCTGGAAAGAAAATAAATAAAAGCAACTGAAATTCTAAAGGAAACCATAGGAAAGAGAGTCTTAATCGACATTTTCAGGACATCACATCCAAAACTATCCCAATGTAACTTGTTCCCAAGTGCACATGGAACATTCTCAAGAAGTGAATACATACTGGGGCAGAACGCTAATCTCAACAAATATAAGAGTATAGAAATTACTTCAAGTATGTTCTCTAACCACATAGGCATGAAACTAGAAATCAACCCCAGGGGGGAAAATGAGGAAAAATCTACTACATGGACACTAAACCACATGTGATGAAAAAAACACTGGGTGAATGAGGAAGTCAAGAAGGAAATGAAAAAATAACTAAAGGCAAATGATAAGGGAGACAGATTTCCTCAAAATCTGTGTGATGCCACAAAAGCAGTGCTCAGAGGGAAGTTCATAGCAGTACAGGCCTTCCTCGAAAAAGAAGAAAAATTTAAAATTGACAACTTAACCCACCAGCGAAATGACTTAGAAAAAGAACAAGCAAAACCTTAAAGTCAACAGAAGGAAGGAAATCATGATGATCACAGCAGAAATCAACAAAATAGAGATTCAAAATCAATAGACAAAACAATTAAATCTAGAGCTGGTTCTTTGAAAAGGTAAACTCATTAGACAACCCCCTGGCTAGACTCAACAAGAAGAGGAGTGAGAAAACCCAAAGAAACACACTAAGAAATGAAAAAAAGAAGTCACAATGGATACTACTGAAGTACAACAAAACCATGAGAGAATACTATCAACAATTGTATGCCACGAAATTTAACAACCCAGGAGAAGTGGACATCTTTCTAGAGACTGAATATTGTAAAGATAGCTCGCCAAAAATTAATTAAAAAAATAGATCAACTGAACAGACTGTTCACTAGAAATTCATTTGAATATATCATAAAAAGACTCCCTGCAAATAAAAGTTCAGGAACAGATGGCGTTGCAGGAGAATCCTACCAAACATACAAAGAGGAACCGTTGCTCATCCTCCTTAAAATTTTTCAGAAGTTTTAACGAGAAGGAACACTCCCGAAGACATTCTATGTTGCCACCATCACCCTAATTCCAAAACCAAAGATACCACCAAAATAAAAAAAGAAAACTATCAGCCAATAACTTTGATGACTTTAGGCACAAACAAATCTCAGCAATATTTTAGCCATCAGAATCCAACAACATATGAAACAGATCATATACCACGACTAGGTGGGATTCATCCCAGGTTCTCAAGGATGGTGCAACAAAAGTAAATCAATGAACATCATACACGACAGAAACAATAGAAAAATTTTTAAAAGTTCATGATATGGCATCAAATGCAGAGAAAGCATCCGACAAAGTCCAACATCCATTTGTGATCAGAACTCTTACCAAGTGGGTATAGAGAGAACATTCCCGTAAATAATTAAAGTCATTTATGACGAACTCATTGCCAATATAATACTCAGTGGAGAAAAGCTGAGAGCCTTCCCACTAAAATCTGGAACAACACAAGGATGCCCACTCTCACCACTGTTATTCAATATAGTATGGTAATTCTAGCCACAGTAATCACACAGAAGAAATAAAAGGCATCCAAATAGGAAGAGAAGAGGCAAAACTGTCACTCTATGCAGATGGCCTTTTACAATCTATAGAAAAACCTAAGGACTCCACCCAAAAACTACTTGAACAGATCAACAAATTCAGCAAAGAAGCAGCATATAAGATTTGCATTCAGAAATCGGTCACAATTCTGTATATTCACAGTGTAATACTGAGAAGGAATACAAAAATAGAACACCTTGTAAAATTGCACCCCAACAAATCAAATACCTGGGCATACACCTGACAAAGGAGGTAGAGGATATATATGCTGAGAACTAAAAAACATTAGTGAAGGAAATTAAAGAAGATGTAAAGAAATGGAAAGGTATTCCTTCCCCCAGGGCTGGAAAATTTAATATTGTAAAGATAGCCATACTACCCAAGGCAATCTACAGATTCAATGCAATCCCTATCAAATTACCCATGACATTTTCCACAGAACCCGAAAAAACAATCCAAAACAGACAGACAGACCAGTGGAATAGAAGAGAGAATCCCCCCCCCCCGCCAAAAAAAGAGAAACCTATGGTCAAATAATCATTGACCAAGGAGGCAAGTATATAAAATGGGGAAAAGACAGTCTATTCAGGAAGTATTGCTGGCAAACCTGGAGAGCTACATGCAATTCAGCGGAACTAGAACACACCCTCACACCATGCAGCAAAATAAACTCAAAATGGCTGACAGGCCTACATGTAAGACAAGGCACCCCCAAACTCCTGGAAGAGAACCTAGGCAAAATATTCTCTGACACCAGCCTTACAAAGGTTTTCTCAGGTCAGTCTCCCAACGTAATAGAAATAAAAGCAACAACCAACCCATGGGACAAAATCACACTGACAAAATTTTGCCCAGCAAAGGAAACCAAAAAGAAACCAAAAAGACAACTTACAGAATGGAAGCAAGTAGTTTCAAAGGATGCAACTGACAAGGGCTTAATCTCTAGAATATACAAGCAACATATATAACTCAAGTGCCAAAAACCAAGAACTCAAGGGAAAACTTGGCAGAGAAATGGATATCCATTTCTCCAAGGAAGATGTACAGATGACCTACAAGCACTTGCAACAATGCTCAACATCCATGATTAGTAGAGAAATGCTAATCAAAACTACCACAAGATACCACCTCATGCTAGTAAGAATGGCCATCATGAGTAAGCCGAAATATAGCAAATGCTGGCGAGGATGTGGAGAAAAAGGCAACCTTCCTGTTCTCTTGGTGGGAATGTAGGATGGTACAACCATCATGGAAAATATTATGGAGGGACTTTAGAACTCTATACATAGAACTACCATATGACCCAGCAATCCCACTCTTGGGCATATATCCAGACACAACGTTCCTTAAAATATACATATGCACCCGCATGTACACTGCAGCTCCATTCATAAAAGCCAAGACATAGAAACATCACAAATGACCACTAATGGATGACTGGATTAGGATTATTTGGTATATGCAGACAATGGAATACTACTCAGCCACAAAAAAGAACAGAAGTATGCCATTTACAGCAATAGAGATGGAACAAGAGACTCTCCTTCTGAGTGAAGTAAAGTCAAAAAGAGAAAGACACATTCTATATGATATTACTTATATCTGGAATCTAATATATAGCACACAAAAGAAAATCATGGACTGGAGAATAGACTTGTGGTTGCCAAGGGGGAGTGGAGAGAGTGGGATAGATTGGGAGCTTGGGGTTAATCGATGCAAGTTCCTGGTTTTGGAATGGACTAGAAATGAGATCCTGCTGTGTAGCACTGGGACTATGTCTAGTCACTTATGATGTGGCATGATAATGTGAGAAAATACAATGTGTACATGTAGATGTAACTGGCTCACCATGATGTACAGTAGAAAACAAAATTACATTGGGAAAATAACAATCAATAAACGAAGAAAGAGTGGGAATGGTAAATGACATTTCATGCCAATGGAAAAGACAGGAAAGCCGGAGTTGCAATACTCAAACCAGACCAAATCCACTTTTTTTTTTTTGTCTTTTTGCATTTCTAGGGCCATTCCTACAGCATATGGAGGTTCCCAGCCTAGGGGTCTAATCAGAGATGCAGGTGCCAAGCTATCACAGACTGTCAACAACGCAGTATCCTACCCCTGTCTGTGACATACACCATGGCTCACAACAAAGCCAGGCCAGGAATCAAACATGCAACCTCATTGTTCCTGGTCAGATTCATTAACCACTGAGCCATGACAGGTCCTCCCATAAGACCATATGCACTTTAAATGAAAGCTATAAACAAGGACAAAGAAGGACAGTATTCAATGACAAAGGAATCCTTCCAAGAAGAGGATATTTCAGTTGTCAACCTATGTGCCCCTAATGTAGGAACTCACAGATACATACAAAACTACAACAGACATAAAAGGAGGAGTTGACAGGACTACAATAATACGAGGGGACTTTCACACCTGACCCAAATCAAAGGACAGATTCCCTAACAGAAAATCAACAAGGCAATAGAGATCCTAAAGGACACAATAGAAATCTTAGACTTCACTGACACTTTCAGCACATTACATTCCACCGAATATCAGAATAGATATTCTTTACATGTGCAAGCACAACACTGGCAAGGTTTGACCCCATGCTGGGGCACAAAACTAACTCAGCAAGATGAAAAGTATGGAAATTATTTCAACTATCTTCCCTGACCACTGTGGCATGGAAAAGGAAATCAACACAGGAAAAAAAGATGGCAAAAAAAACCCCTGAATGCATGAAAAGTAATCAACACGGTACAAACAACAAACAAACAAACAAACAAAAACAAAGATCAGTAAGGAAATCACAAAGCAAATGAAAAAATACCTCAACACAAATGCTAGTGAAGGCACAACGTTTCAAATCTACAGGATGCTTCAAAAGGAGTGCTTAGAGCGAAATTCCTAGCGATAGAGGGCTTCCCCAAGAAGGAAGAAAAATCTCAAATAATCAGCTTGGCCCCTCACCTAAATGAAGTAGAAAAAATAAATTCTAAAGTCAACAGAAGGGGGTAAATCACAAACAGAGAGGAAATCAATTAAATAGCGATTCCAAAAACAAGAAAAAAAATCATTAAAAAGAAAGCTGACCAAACTCTGTCCAGATCCACAAAGGACAGGAGAGGTAAAACCCAAAGAAACAAAATAAATGAAAAAGAAGAAATACCAATGGAAAATTGCAGAAATAATAATAGAAAAAAAAAGAGTATACCATGACCAGTTGCATGCCAATAAATCTGACAACCTAGAAGAAATGGACAACTTCCTGGAGAATTAGAACACACCAAGATGGAATAAAGAAGAAAGAGTGTGCAGAAAGGCAACCTATTTTGGAATGTTAATCGTATATCCTGTTATTTTGCTGAATTCACTGATTAATTTGAAGAGTATTTGTGCAGCCTCCTTAGGGTTTGCTGTATGGTGTACCATATACCTGCATGGAGACAATTTTACCTCTTTTCTAAATATTGTCATATATCTGCATGAAGTGACATTTATACTTTTTTTCTTCCAAATTATTACAGTTATTTTTTTGTTGGATGGATTTCTGTGGCTCGAACTTCCAAAACTATGTGGAATAAAAATGATGAGAGTGAGGACTAAGAACCAGTAGAGGAGATGGGATTAAGATGGTGGAAGGGAAGGACTGGAGCTCAACCTCTATCCTAAAAGCACCAAAATTCATAAGTAAAGGCTGAGCATTCTTCACCCGAATGGACCAGAAACCTTAAAGAAGATAACCTACTCCGGAGGAAAAAGAGGAGGACACTTCGAGGTAGGAGTGGTGATTTTGGGATATAAAAAAACCCCACACCTCCTGGGTGGGAAGCCCCACAGACTGGAAACTAACTGGTCCACAGAGACTCACCTCCAGGGGTGAGAGTTCTGAGCCCCACATCAAACTCTCCCATGTGGGGATCTGGCACTGGGAGTAAGAGCCCCTGGAGCATCTGGCATTGAAGGGCAGTGGGGCTTGTGCACAGGAGCTCCACAGGACTGGGGGAAATGGAGACCCCATTCATAAAAGGCACACACAGAGGTTAATGTGCACTGGGTCCCAGGGCAAAGCAAAGTCTCCATAGGAACCTGGGTCAAACCTGCCTGCAGTTCTTGGAGGACATCCTGGGAAAACAGGGGTGAACGTGGCTTGTTGTGAGGGAAGGACATTGAAAGCAAAGCTCTCAGGAATATTCAGCAGCCATACCTTTCTCTGGAGGTGGCCATTTGGGGAAAACCTGGCCCCATCCATCAGTCAGTGCTGAGAAGCCCCAGGGCAAACACCAATCCAGGTGGGATCATAGCCCTGCCCCTCAGTAAACAGCCTACCTAAAGACCCCTCAGGCACACAGCTGCCTCTAATCCCATCAAGAGACTAAGTCCCAACCACCAGAGGGATAAGAATCAGCTCCACCTACAAGTGGGTAGGCATCAGCCCCTCCCATCAGGAAGCCTACAGCAAGCTCCCATACTGACTTCAGCCACAAGGGGGGCAGACACCAGAAGCTAGAGCAGCTGCAACTCTATTATCTGTAAAAAGTCACCACACCAAAAACCTATAAAAATGAAAAGACAGAGAACAATATCTCTGATGAGGGAGATAGGGCAACCTCAGAAAATCAGCTCAACTATGAGGAGATTCTCAGCCTCCAGGAGAAAGACTTTATAGAGTGTTGATGCGGAAGATGATGCAAGACATTGGAGAGAAACTGGAGGCCAAGATGGATAACTTACAGGACACACGGAGAAAAGAGATGCAAGACATCAACATAAACCAGAGGAGATGCAAAATGCATAACTGAAATAAGAAATTCACTAGAAGCAGCTAACAGCAGAATACAGGAGGCAGAAGGTCAAATAAGGGAGGTGGAGGACAGATTAGTAGAAAGTAAGATTGCAGAACAGAAAAGAGAGCCAAAGGTTGAAAAGAAATGAAGAGGGTCTCAGAGAACCCTGGGACAATGTTCAACACACCAACATCCATATTAGAGGGGTGCCAGAAGGAGAAGAGAGAGAGAAGGGGACAGAAAAAATATTCCAAGAGATAATAGCTGAAAACTTCCCTAACATGGGAAACGAACCACTCACTCAAATCCAGGAAGCACAATGAGTACACCTTATAAAATAAACCCAGGGAGGAATACCCCGAGGTGCATATTAATCAAACTGACCAAAATTAAAGACAAAGAGATAATCTTGAAAGCAGCTAGGGAAAAGAAACCAATAACATACAAGGGTATCCCAATAAGGTTATGGCAGATTTTTCAGCAGAAACTCTTCAGGCCAGAAGGGAGTGGCATGATTTACTTCACGTGATGAAAGGATAAAACCTCCAACCAAGATTCCTCTACCCAGCAGAGCTCTCATTCAGATTTGAAGGAGAAATCAAAAGTTTTGTAGATAAGCAAAAGCTAAGGCAATTCAGCACCACTAAACCAGCCTTACAACCAATACTAAAGGAAATTCTCTAGGCAGAAAAGAATGGATGGCAACAGGAAACAGAAATCCCACAAATGACAAGGCTCACTAGGGAAGGTATGTATACAAGAAAGATACATACAAAATCGTCCATGCACAATGATACCACCAAAATCAGAAATCATGAGACGAGCAGGGTACAAACGAGGGACACTGGAGATGAACTTGCAATGAAGAGAACAACAACTTAAAACAACCTTATATACATATAGACTCATATCAAAACCTCAGAATAACTGCAAACCAAAAATCTACAATTGACACACAAAGAAACATCAACATAAGTACAACACTAAAGAGAGTCATCAAACCACAAGAGGAGAGAACAAGAGGAGAGTGAGTGAAATTAAAAAAACACCAATAAAAACAAATCCAAAGCAATTAATAAAATGGAAACACGAGCATACATGTCAATAATTACCTTCAATGTCAATGGACTAAACACCCCAGCCAAAAGGCATACACTGGCTGGATGGATACAAAAACAAATCCCATATATATGCTGTCTTCAAGAGACCCACTTCACTTCTAGGAACACACAAAAATGGAAAGTGAGAGGATGGAAGAAAATTTTTCATGCAAATGGGGATCAAAAGAAGGCTGGAGTAGCAATACGCATATCAGACAAAACAGACTTTAAAATGAAGAATATTTTAAGGGCCAAAGAAGGTCGTTACATAATGATCAAAGGATCAATCCAAGAAGAAGCTATAACAATTTTAAATACCTACGCACCCAACATAGGTTCCCCACATTATATAAGGCAACTGCTAACAACCTTAAAAGGACAGATCAATGATAACACAATAATAGTGGGGGATTTTTAACACCCCACTCACAGCAATGGACAGATCAACCAGATGGAAAGCCAATAAGGAAACACAGGCCCTGAATGAAGCATTAGACCAGAGGGACTTCATAGTTATTTGTAGGACATTCCATCCAAAAGCAACGGAATACACGTTCTTCTCAAGTGCACATGGAACATTCTCTAAGATTGATCATATCCTGGGCTACAAATCCAACCTCAGCAACTCTAAGAAAATTGAAATCATATCAAGCATCTTTTCCAACCACAACGCTATATGACTGGAAGGCAACAACAAGAAAAACTCCGCAAAAAACACAAACATGGGCAGACTCAACAACATGCTACTCAACAACCAAGGGATCACTGAAGAACTCTAAGAGGAAATTAAAAAATACCTAGAAGCAAATGGCAACGAAGATACAACACCCCAAAACCTATGGCATGCAGCTTCCAAGCCCTCAAAAGACCTAGATTGTTGCAAGTGAAAATTTATCCAGGACAGTGATGGAGCAAACATTCCAGGCAGAGAAAAATATGCACCTAATGATTGATTTTCATTCAGTAAAATCCACTCATTTATTTTTTAAACCCATTAGTTTTCCTGCTTCCAATTTCTGAACATGAATTGAGTTATTTCTCCATTTATGGAGGTGTCCTCTAGTTTGACCCAGCTATGTTTCATAGTTTCTTTCTTTTTTTTTTTTTTTTTTTGGCTGAGGACGTGCATCTTGCTAATTATGTAATAGTACTCTACACTTAAGTACTATTTTAAATATATTTGAAACTTTCATTTCGCAAATGTTTGATGCTAATGTGCAGACCATAACTTATTTCCACGAATGTAATTTTCGTGTTGTGACATTCCTAAATCATTTATTAGTTCTACAGATTCTTTGTGATTTATTGAAGAATTTCTACTAACTTATAATGTTTTCTGTAAATAGATTTTTTCACTTCTTCAGTTCTGATGGCTGTAACTTTTTTGTTGTTGCCTCATTGCATTTTACAGATGCTTAGATCATCTGACTCGCTGCTGCAGAGGTGTGGCTTAAGCATCCCTGGCCAGTTAATGCAGCAGTTGTGGTTTCTATGCCTGTTGCCAAAAAGGAGGTTGTGATCAGGCCTCTTTTCCAGAAACACGCAGGTTTTGTGCTTTGGCTTTTTGCCTGTGGTTGCTCAGATATGGTGTGGTGGCCTGGTGAGTTACTGCAGAAGTTGTGCTTTTGTTTGCTGGGCTGGTGTTTGCAGATATGGTGAGATAACCTGTCTTGTTAGGTGAAATGAGTACAGTGAACTTTTCCTTCCAAATTCTGCAGAGGTCGCTTGGTGAATATCTACGTGGAGGAGACAGAGTTTGTGGTTAGTTTACATGGCTGGTGGCTGTGGAAATTATGCTCAGATGTCTTCTCTGGCTTCTGCAGAGACTACGGCTTGGCTGGCTGAATGGTTATAGTAGAAGTTCTGGTTTGACTTCCTGATCAGGCTAGTGGAATTTGTGATCAGGCCGGCTGGCTGGTTACTATAGAGACTGAGGTCCAACCTCCCGGTCCAATTACTACCAAAATATGGTCAGCCTTCATCATGTGATGACTACAGAGGTTTTGGTTTTGGTGCTTACCCTGGTGGCTGCACAGGTGGTGATTAATCTTGCTGGTCCAGTGGCTATAAAGAGATTGTGTTGGGATTTCCTGAAAGAATATGGCAGAAGTAATTGTTACACTGTAATCTTGTGAAGAATTTGCAGTTTGGCTTTATGCATGGTTGCTGCGTTGAGTGTGGTTGTCTCTCTGCCTAATTGCTGAAGAGGTGGTTGTTTCCAAGCCAGCTACCACAAAGGTCTGAGGATTACTGAAGTGCTTTCATGAAGGTTTCACTTAGGGACACTCGACTGGGTGTTGAAAATGTGAAAAATAGGCTTCATAGCTCTCTGCTGCAGAAGTAGAGTTGGCCTTTCTGGGCTGAGTGTTGAACTTATTACTTAATGATTCACAGCTCCCGGCCTGGCATCAAGGGCTGATTTCTTCAAAGGCAGGAATTAGGCTTCCTAGGATGATGGGTGGGGGTGTTTTGATGTGCCTCCCAGGATAGTTGCAGAAATTCACAATTAGGTTTTTGGGTGGCTGCCTAGATTTTGATGTGTTGTTCTTGCATGGCTATCACTCATTTGGAGAGGGCATCCTGAGGCAAGTGCTCAGTGGTGTTGTCTCGCTTCCTGGCAGGTTCCTTCCAAGACTGCAGTATGCTTTACTTACTGGATGCTATGATGTTTGTGTTCAGACTTCCTGAGGGGATTATCCAGATATGGTGGTTCAGAATTCTTGGTTTTTTTTTTTTTTGAAAGAGATGTTGTCGTTCGGTTCTCAAGACTGTTTCATAGAGGTGTTGAAGGCAGGTTTCCACAACGGGGAAATACCATAAATTCAGGGTTCGTGGTATTTCTGCCTGATCTAATTACTGTAAAGTTTTTGGTTTGCATTCCTTGTTTCCAAAGAGTATAGATTGGTTTCTGGAGTGGCTACACAGAAAAGCAGATTATAGAAGGAATTTTCACATACAGATGTATAGGGAAGTCATTCTGGCTTATACATGATTCAGTTTAAACATTATGGTGACTAAGCCAGCCAGTCTTAGAGCCTGCTAAACATGCATTTATATGCTGACCAGGATTCTTGGCCCCCTAGTAAATGGAAATTAATGAGATGTGAGCCAAGATGTTCAGGCAAGGCTTTATTGGGCCCTGCAGCAGCACAAAGGAACACATACAAGCAACAAGTACCTTTTCTTGCTCCGTGAGGAGGGGCAAGCTAGTTTCTTCTCTGGAGGGATAAGGGTAAGCATGTGGGTCAGATTTGGGTCTGATGTGTGGCTGAGATTTTTCTGGGCACTTCCTCAGTGGTACTGTCCACTCTGTGTGTGATATACCCTGTTTCTGCCCCTGACACTCTGAATTTTTTGCTGGGGGTTGTTTTAGTTTAGTTTAGTTATCTTAGTTTATTATTTTATTGTATTTATTTCATTTTATTTTTCATTTGACTAGTTCATTTCATTTCATTGGTCTTTTTGAATCTTCTTGTTTATAATTGTTCCCAACTGCCCATGCATGTCGTTACTTGTCGTCCCTTGTATTTCCTTTTTATTTCTTTGCTCAAGGAGACATTTTTCATGAGGCAAGCAGTGCAACGAAGGATCCCAGGTCCTAGCCTGTCTCATGCCCTGCCCCAATCATTCTACACCCCTTATTCTTAAGTGTGTTCTAGAAGATTGGAACTCCTGGAGTAGGTTGGTTTTATGGTCTCTATACACTGATGGGATAAGTCTCCACTTTTGCCTGCTGGAAGCAGGGTTGCTGTGAGTAGGGTTTGGCCCACTGGTAGAGTAAAGTTGGAGGTGTCTTTTAATAGGCCCTCCTATCTTGTTAACCTTTCTCCAAAGGATCCAGTGATGTCCTTTGACTCTAGCTGAGCCTGTGCCTGATGAGGGGTGACTGCATGTCTCCGTTGTCCAGGGGGAGCTTGTAAGCCTCCCACAGGCAGCAGGGCATCCCAGGGTCCCTGAGTCCTGTTATGGTGAAAAGTTAGCCCCTCATCTCTGATCTGGTCCCAGCTTTGGCTCAGGATTCCTGGTGCCTTCCCTGACCTCTGTGAGTGCATGTAATAAAGGGCTTGTCCCCATTGGGAGGTCCCCGTGATGGCACTCTCTTCAGCTCAGCCTTTAGCATCCAAAAGCCCCACTGGGCATCCCTATTCCATTGAAGGGGGTCACTTTGCATTCCCTTTGGGTCCCTATGTAGGGCTTGGCTCTCAGGGCATAATTTGGAACCATAAATGGCAGGGCCAGCCACCCCAAGGAAGCCACAGTGCTGCCTCTCTCTGGTTGGAGACAGTAATGCACTAACTGCTGTTTTCCATCTATGGCCAGGGCTCATGCCCTGGAATCAACACAACCCCTACATATTGAACCCACTGCTGTGAGATCTGAGTCTTGTTTGTGGAGGTTTTGTTTTGTTTTGTTTTGATTTTTATTGATTGTTATTATTCCCATTATCAATGGTTTCCACTGTTCTGTCAATTATTTACTGCACACCAAAGGGACCCAGTCTCTCTCTCTCTCTCTTCCTTGCTCACACACACAAATTCACAACCCCCAAATACTATTTGTCTCACATTACCTCCATCATGTTCCACCACCCCTGACTAGATAGAGTTCCCTGGGCTAAACAGCAGGATCCCATTCCTTATCCACTCCAAATGCAAGAGTTTGCATCTCTCAACCCCAGACTTCAAGTCTGTCCCACTCCTTCCCCCTCCCCCTTGACAACCCCAAGTCTGTTCTCCAAGTGCATTCATTTCTTTCCTCTAGAATGTTTCATTGGTGCCATTTATTCATTTCCAGATTGGTGATATCAAATGGTATTTGTTGCTTCCTTTCTGACCTACTTCACCTAGTATGAGCATCTCTAGTTCCACCCTTGGTGCTGCAAATGGCATTACTTTGTTCTTCTGGACTCAGTAGTTTCCGATTGTGAATATGTACTACATCTTTTTAATGTACTCTTCAGTCAATGGAGATTTAGGTTGTTTCTATGTCTTGCATATTGTGAATAGTGCTAAAATGACCTTTCCAGTCCATGTATATCTTTCAAGGAAAGAGTTATCTGGGTATATGCCCCAGAGTGGTATTGTTGGGCCATAGGGTAGTTCTATATTTAGTTTTCTAATGTACAACCATACTGATCAGCATAGTGGTTGTAGTGGTTGTCCCAATTTACTTTCCAGCTAACAGTGCAGCTGGGCTCACTTTTCTCCACACCCTCTCTAGAACTTTTTATTTATTGACTTGCTAATGCTGGCCATTCTGACAGGTGTGAGGTGGTACTTCATAGTAATTTTGAGTTGCATTTCTCTAAAAATTAGTGAGGTTGAGCATTTTTTCATGTGCCTGTCGGCCATCTGCAGGTATCCTTTGGATAAATATCTTTTAAGGTCTTTTGCCCATTCTTCAAATGGCTGTTAGGTTTTTTGCTGTTGAGTTTTCTAAGTCATTTATTTCAGAGATTAAGCCCTCTCAGTGGCATCATTGGAAAGTGTTTTCTCTCATTCCAATGGTTGTCTTGTTTCATTGTTTCCTTTGCTGTTCAAAAGCTTGTCAATTTGATTGAGTCCTTTGTTTACTTTTGCTTTTATTTCTGTTTCCTTGGGAGACTGCCCTTGAGGAAACATTTTTTATTGTTGATGTCAGAGTATGTTTTGCCTGTGGTTCTTCTTGGAGTCTGATGGTGTCCTACCTTATGTTTAAATCTTTAAGCCACTTGAAGTTTATTTTTGTACATGGTGTGAGGGTGTATTCCAGTTTCATTGATTTGCATGCATCTGTCTAGTTTCCCCAGCCCCAGCTGGTGGAAAAAAGCTGTCTTTTTCCTATGTTACATTCTTGCCACCTTTGTCAAAGATTAATGGAATGCGGGGTTGTGACTTTATTCCTGGGGTCCCTATGTTGTCCCATTGGTCTGTAGGTCTGTTTTGGTACCAGTACCACAGTGTCTTGATTACTGTGGCTCTGAAAAATTGTCTGATGTCTAGGAGAGTTATGCCTCCTACTTTGTTTTTATTTATTTGTTTATTTTTTGCCCCCCTCAGGATTGCTCTGGCAATTCTGGGTTTTACATGGTTCCATATCAATTTTTGAATTTTCCCTTTGTCCTAGTTCTGTTACAATGTCAGGTGTCTTCTGCTAGCGATCTCATTGAATCCGTAGATTTCATTGCACACTATTGCTTTTTAATAATATTAATTCTTCCAAACCTGGATCATGGACTCTCTGTCCCTTTATTTGAATCTTCTTTAATTTCTTACAGTTCAGCTTATAATCTTTCACCTCCTTGGTCCAGTTTATTCCTCGGTCTTTAAATTTTCGGGGTGCATTTTTCAAAATATGCTATTTTTTATTCTTTTGCCAAGAGTTTATTGTGAGTAGCCCAAAGGGCAACCAATTACCGAGTGCTAATTTTGTATCCTGCTATTTTGCCAAATTGGTGGGTCAGTTTGGGTAGTTTTGGTGTGGCCGCCTTAGGATTTCCTATAGATTGCATCTTGTCATCAGCACGTAGTGAATATTTTGCCTCTTCTCAGCCACTTTGGACACGTTTGATGTATTTCGTTTGTCTCATTGCTGTGCCTAGCACTTCCAATAGTAGGTTGAATAAAAGTGGTGAGAATGGGCCTTCTTGCCTCATTTCAGAGTTTAGTGCAGAGGCTTTCAGCTTTTTTCGTTTGAGGAGTATGTTGGCTGTGGGTTTGTCATAAATGGCTTTTATCATGTTAAGATATATTTCTCAAATACCCACGTTGGTAAGAGGTTTGGTCATGAATGGATGTTGGACGTTGCGAATGCTTTTGCTGCATCTATTGAGAGGATCATGTGGGTTTTTAGTTTTCGTATGTTCATGTACTGTGTGACATTGTTTGATTTGAGTAGTTTGAACCCTCCTTGCAAACCCGGGACAAAATCCACTTGGTCGTTGTGTATGATCCTATTTTGCATGTTGTTGGACTTGGCTGAAAAAATTTTGTTGGGAATTTTTACTTCTATTTCATCACAGATATTGGCATAAAATTTACTTTTTGGGTAGTGTCTTTGGCATTGGTGTTAGGGTGATGCTGGGTTCATGGACAATCTTTGGGAATGTTTCTTCTTCGTCATGCTTGTGGAAAGGTGTAAGGAGGATAGGACTGTTTCCCCTTGTATGTTTGGAATATTTCACCATTGTTCCTATGTGATGCTAGGCTTTTGTTTGCAGGGAGTGTTTTTATTACATGTTCAATTTCATTTCCAGTGACCTGTCTGTTCAGTTGATCATCTATTTCTTCTGGATTCATTTGTTGCATGTTTTAACTCTCTAGAAAGTTGTCCATTTCTAGGAGGTTTTAAAATTTGTTGGCAATTAAGTATTTATGATATTTGCTTAGTTTTTTTGGGGGGGTGTTTTTGCAGTATCCATTGGGATTTCTTCTTTTTCATTTCTTACATTTTATTTTCTTCAAACCTAGGATTTTTATGTTTGTTTTTGCTTTTGTTTGGTTTTGTTTTTTGTCTTTTTGACTCTCCTAGGGCTGCACCCCTGTCATATGGAGGTTCCCAGGCTAGGGGACTAAATGTAGCTGTAGCTGGCGGCCTACACCAGAGCCACAGCAATACGGGATCCCAGCCACATCTGCAACCTACACCACAGCTCATGGCAATGCCGGATCCTTAACCCACTGAGCAAGGCCAGGGATCAAACCCGCAACCTCATGGTTCCCAGGCAGATTCGTTAACCACTGAGCCATGATGGGAACTCTGATTGCTTATGTTTTTTAAATCACTTTTTTTCTTTCCTCGTCCGGTGAGTCTGGCCAGCATTTTGTCTTTTTACTTATTCTTTGCTTTTGCTTTTTTTTTCTTTTTTATTTTACCTTTTATGTTGTTTTTTATTTTTTAACTTTTCAACAAAACAGTTCTTAGTTTTATTGATTTTTTCTTTTTATCTCTATTTATTATTATTATTATTTTTAATATTTATTTCAGAAACAGTTTTTTTAACAGAATTTGTTAAATTATCTTAGATTATCTTGTCCGTAAAAGGTCTCTTTTTCACTATTTTATTATACTTTATCTTTATATAATGATATAAACATTTTTTTCCATTAGAACTGGTTTATAGCATTCTTTCGATTTTGTACTCCATAGCATGGTAACCCAGATACACATACATGTATACATTCTCTTTCTTACACAATCATGCTTCATCCTATGTGCCTAGACATAGTTCTCAGTGCTACCCAGCATGGTCTCATTGTTCATCCATCCCAAGGCAGTTGTCTGACTCTATGAACCACAAGCTCCCAAACCATCCCACTCCCGCTCCCTCTGCTTGGTAAGCATGAATTTATCCTCTAGGTGTATGATCCTCTTTTCTGTGGAAATGATCATCTGTGCTGTGTAGTAGATACCAATTATAAGTGACATCATGTGGTATTTGTCTTCCTCTTTCTGCCTTACTTCACTCAGGATGAGAGTCTCTAATTCCACCCCATCTTGCTGCAAATGGCATTATTTCATTCTTTTTAAGGGGAGTAGTGTTGCCCTGTGTACACATATCCATATTATCCCAGTCCAGTAATCTGTCGATGGCCTTTTTTGATATTTCCCTGTATTGGCTATTGTGAGTCGCGATGCAGTGAACATGCAGGTGCAGGTGACTTTTCTAAGGAAATTTTGTCTGGATATATCCACAAGAGTTGGATTGCCGGATCATGTGGCAGTTCTCTGTATAGACTTCAAAGGTACCACCACACGGTTCTCCACAGCGGTTGTACCAGCTTCCATTCCCACCAACAGTACAGGAGGGTTCCCTTTTTCCCACAACCCCACTAGTGCTTGTTACTTGTGGATGTATCAGTGATGGCCATTCCGATTGGTGTGTGGTGGTATCTTGCGGGAGTTTGGATTTGCATTTCTCTATTAATCAGGGATGTTGAGCATTTTTTTAATGTGCTTGTTGGCCATCTGCATATCTTCCTTGCCAAGAAGTCTATGCAGGGCTTCTGCCCATTTTTCCATGGAGTTGTTTGTTTGTTTGCTGTTGAGCTGTATACGTTGTTTGTATATTTAAGAGATGAGGCCCCTGTAAGTTTCATCATTTCAAACTGCACTATCCCATTCTGTAAGTTGACTTTTTGTTTTTGTTAGTTTCCTTTGCTGTGCAAAATGTTGTCCGTGTGATTAGGTCCCATTGGTTTATTTTTGCTTTTATTTCTGTTGCTTTGGGAGACTGACCTGAGGAAATATTCATGCGCTTGATGTCAGATAATGTTTTGCCTATATACTCCTCCAGGATATTGAAGGTGTCTTGTCTTATACTTAGGACATTCATCCATTTCGAGTTTATTTTTGTGCACGGTGTGATGGTTCATTGATTTGTGTAGCTGTCCAGGATTCCCAGCAATTCTGGCTGAAAAGATTCTCTCCTTCCCATTTTATGTTCTGGCCTACAATGTCAAAGATTAAATGATCACAGGGGTCAGTGTTCATTTCTGGGCTCTCTGGTCTGTTCCATTAGTCTCTCTGTCTGTTGTGGCACCAGCAACACACTGTCTTGATGACTGTGGCTTTGTAATGTTGCTTGAGGTCTGGGAGCGTCAATGCCTCCTGCTTGGCTTTTGCTCCTCCAGATTGCTTTTGAAATTTTGGATCTTTTGTGGTTCCATATAAATATTTGGATTGTTTGTTCTAGTTTTTGTAAAAATCATCATTGCTATTTTGATAGGGATTGAAGTGAATACTTAGATAGCTCTGCTTAGAAAGGACATTTTTACAATGTTAATTTTTCCAACCCAGGATCATGGAATATCTTTCCATTTCTCTACACCTTCTTTAACTTCCTTAATTATCATTTTATAATTCTTGTTATATAGGTCGTTAGCCTCCTCAAAAAGGCCTATCACTAGGTATTTTATTTTTGGAGGGTGCAATTTTAAAAGTTATTGTATACTTGTATTCCTTCTCTAAGATTTCATTCTTAGTATACAGAAACGTGACTGATTTATGAATGTGACTCTTATATCCTGCTCCTTTGCTGACTGTGTTGATCCATTCAAATAGCTTTTGTGCTGAGTCTTTGGGGTTTTCTCTATATAGTGTCCTGTCATCTGCATACAGTGACACGTTTAGCTCTTCTCTTCCTACTTGGAGTCCATTTATTTCTTTTGTTTGTCTGACTGCTGTGGCTAGGCCTTCCAATAATATGTCGCATAGGAGTGTTGAGAGTGGGCATCCCTTTCTTGTTCCAGACTTTGGTGGGAGGATTGTCCAATTGTCTCCATTGAGGATTGTATTTGCTGTGTGTTTGTCATAAATGGCTTTGCTTATGTTCAGGAATGTTCCCTCAATACCCACTTTGGTGAGTGTTTCTATCATGAGTGGATGCTGGACTTTGTCAAATGGTTTTTCTGCATCTATTGAGATGTTCATATGGTTTTTGACTTTTCTTTTGTTAATACGGTGTACGATGTTGCTTCCTGTTTGTATATTGAACCATCCTTGTGAACCTGGGAGGCATCCCACCTTGTTGTGGTGGATGATCTTTTTGATGAGTTTTTGGATTCAGTTGACTAATCATTTTTTAGAATTTTTGCATCTATACTCTTCAAAGATATTGGCCAATAGTCATCTTTTTGGGTGGTATCTTTGTCTGGTTTTGGAATTAAGGTGATGGTAGCATCATAGAATATCTTTTGGAATGTTCCGTCTTCTTCGAACTTTTGAAAAAGCATAAGAAGGGTGGGCATCGATTCCTCTTTTTATGTTTGACAGATTTCACCTGTGAAGCCATCTGGCCATGGACTTTTATGATTCCAATTTTGTTTTGTTTTGTTTTGGTTTGGTTTGTTTTGGTTTGGTTTGGTTTGGTTGGGCGGTCCATTTATTTTAAGTTTGAGTAGTTCTCTTTTCAGTTTTTGTGAAAGTAAAGTTCTGTTTCGATTTGTGGCTGCCCTGTTTTTTAAGTGTGATAACCACTTGTTATAACTGTGTACTCTAGGTGAATGGTGATGTAGGCTCACCCACTTCATTACAATAATAAAATTCAAAAAGCAGAATAAAAAGAGTCTCTATATTTCCTTACTCCCCTTGCCCACATTGTAGGATTTTTATGCCTTTTTTTTTTTTTTTAACCTCTTCACCATTAGATCTGTATCCTGCCTTATTTATGTGACTGGTCTCTAATCCTGCTTTCCTCCATCCTTGTTCTTCCTCTTTTTTTATTTTTTAAATTTAGAGAAAACTTTCTTTCTTTTAGCGTGCATTTTGTACTTCTGTACTGTTTTAGATTTTGTTATTGTTGTTGTTGTTGGAGAAACTCTTTGTTTCCCCTTCTATTTAAACTCATATTCTTGATGGATAAATTATTCCACATTGCAGATTTCTTTTTCGTTTCAGCATTTTAAATATCTCTTGCCACTCCCACCTAGCTTGTAGTGTTTCCGAATAGATATCAGCTATTCGCCTTTGGGGGATTCCCTTATAATGGACATTTTGCTTTTCTCTTGCCACCCTT
Organism: Sus scrofa; assembly: GCF_054392235.1. Taxonomy (NCBI): domain Eukaryota; kingdom Metazoa; phylum Chordata; class Mammalia; order Artiodactyla; family Suidae; genus Sus; species Sus scrofa. Next base: position 13,884,491 of record NC_139402.1, read on the forward strand.
AGAATCCTCTCTTTAACTTTGGCCATTTTTATTATACTATGTCTTGGTGTGTGTCCATTTGGGTTCAACGTGTTTGGGGACATCTGTTTCCTGTATCTTGAAATCAGTATCCTTTAGAATTTGAAACTTTCTGGAGATAATTACCTCAAATACATGTTCAATCCCCTTTTCTTTTTCTTCTCCTCTGGAATTCCTCTTATGTGTAGATTGTCCTGCGTTATAGTATCCCATAGGTCTCATATTGCTTTCATGTTTATACATTGGGTTTTCTGTCTGCTGTCCTCTTTGGGTGATTTCCTTTATTCAATGATCCATGTCACTAATTTGCTCCTCTGCATTATTCATTCTGACCTTTACTGCCCTTGGCTCGGTTTGTTTCACTGCAAGTGAATTTTCTACATTTGCATGGCTGCTCCTTATATTTTTAGCCCCTTTCTGAGGGAGTCCGCATTACTGTTCATATGTTCTCTTAATTCCTTCAGTAGTTTCACTATCTCCCATTTGAACTCAAAATGTGTCAGATTTCAGAGGTCTGTTTCATTGTTGACTGCTTTAGGTGAATTCTCCTGTTGCTTTAACTGGGAATGTTTTCTGAGCTTCTTCCTCTTGCTCGTGTTTTCCATTTCAATTTCTGTAAGTTTGGAGAAGCCCACATGTATTTTGACAGAGTCTGGGGGGCACCGTTGTAGTGGTGCACTTCTGGAGGGCATGCAGGGTTGGCCAGGGCACACCACTGTGGGTATGTCCTTCCTGTGGCCAGGAGGATCTGGCTGGGGAATGCCTTAGCCGGGTGGGGCTCACTGTGGTATTCTGCAGCAGTGGGGCACGTGTGAGTGTGGGCAGCCATGGCTTCTTTCTGCCATGGTGGATGAGCATGCCCCAGAGCCAAGCAGGGCATTACCTGGTGATCCCTAGCAGCCATGTGTTTCCTGATAGTTGGGGTTGCTGGCTGGCTCACTCTGCCTCAGCAGGGCACTTCCCGAGCATGGGCAGGCAGTTCTTGCCTGTGTGCAACAGCAGCAGGGCACTTCCCAAGTGAGGGCAGGTCTTTCTGGGTCACTCCACAGTGTAGGCCCCTTCCTGAGTTTGGGTGGGGCTGCCTGGTGTGCACCTCGGTGGGGGTGCATTTCCTGCCTCTGGGTGGGGCTTCCTGGGGCATGCTGTGGCAGCAGAGCACTTCCCAAGCCTGGGCAGTGATGGCCTGGTAGCTCCATGGTAGAGAGGTGTTTCCGTCGACCTGGTGTGGCTCGCTGGTGCTTGCCATGGTGGAGGTGCACTCTGAACATGTTCAGGGCTTTCCCAGGGGCTCTGTGGCAGCAGGGAGCTTCCTGAGTGAGTGCAGGTGTGGCTGGTGCTTGCTGTGATGGAGTTGACCTTCCTGTGGCTTGACAGGGCTTGCTGGACATGCCACATCAGCAGAGCAGTTCGCAAAGATGGTGGGGCCAGTGTGTCCCCTCTGCAGCAGTGGGGTGCTTCCCAAGGGTGGTTGGGATAGCCCCTTCCTGCTGCAGTGGTGGTGCACATCCTGATGTGGGGAAGGGCTTACAGGGTGCCCAGGGGCAGTGGGGTGCTTTGCATGGGTGGGAAGGCCTGCCTGGGAATGCCATGGCAGTGGTTGGCTCTCCACAGGGGGTGGCACCAATCTGTCATGGATGACACTTTGCTTCTGGCCGGGCGGGTGTGGGGTGGATTAGTGGAGATGTGCTGGTAACGCTCTGCTCTCTATTAGCCAGTGGGCAATTGCACACACTGTGGTTCGAGGAGTCTTCTATGTTGACCCACCCCTCCTGCTCTCCCCTCCCCAACAATGGCACCTTCTCTCTCCTGTGGGTCCAGATCCTCTGCCAGGTTCCCTCTATTTGGGCTTTCCAATCCCCAGCCATTCACTTATTGCTCCCTCCACCCAAGGTAAACTGCTTATCTAATCCCTTAGCCTCTCTCCATGCCTCCCACACCAGCATGCTCCCAGGGACTGACCTCTGGAGCCTAGGACTTGGTGCCCAGCCCCCACCGGAGCATCTCTATCTTTGGTGTCTCTGTGTGTGGCTCAGATGGTCTGTGCAGCTCTCACTCTGCTTCCCAGGTCTCAGACATGCTGCTGTGTTTTTCTTGGAGTCTTGGAGATCCCTCTGACTTGGCTGACCTTTCCATTGGTTAGGCGATTTTCCAGGGTATGTGTTCCCTTTCTCCTTCAGAGCTCCCTCTCAGGAGTGCTAGTCCAGTCCTGATTCCCCTTCCCTCTCTCTCTTTGTTTCCTGTTGTCCTACCCAGTTATGTCAAGAGGTTCTTACCGTTTTGGGAGGTCTCAGTTCTTCTGCCAGCGTTCCGTGGCTGCTCTGTTTGAGTTGTTTTAAGTGTAGTTGTGTTTATTTGTATTGTGATGATGGAAAGGGCAAGTGTGTCCCAGGCTCTCCCACCATCTTGCTTCCCTGAAATTGCATCCTTCTGTATCTTTCTTTGTGGCCTTCCCTTCAAAGTCTACTTTGTTTGCCATGGTTAGCACAACTCCTGTTTTCCTCTCTTGTCCGTTGACATGAAATATCTTTTCCCATTCCCTCATGTCAATCTGCTTGAGGTCATTGCTCTGAAGTGAGTCATTGTAGACAGCAGCTTGTATGTTTTTGCTTTTTTATCCAATCTGACACTCTGTGTCTATTGATCAGAGTATTCAGTCCATTGGCATTTAAGGTAATTCTTGAGAAAGATGTATTTATTGCCACTTTCCCCGTGTTTTTCAGTTGCTGCTCTGTATCTCCTTTGTTCCTTTTCTGTTGTTTGGTTTGGGTTGGATGATTTCCATTTATTGTATGCTTGTATACTTTTCTTTTTGGTTTTTTTGTGAATGTAATGTTTGGTTTTGAGTTGTGGTTTCCCTGTTTTTTAAGCATGCTAAACTCTCCCTATATCTGCTAGCTTTAGCCTGGTATTCATATAGGCTTGAACACATTTTATTTAAAAATAGGAGTCTATATTTTCTTCCTTTCCTTACCTACCTTCTATGAATTTGAAGTTCTTTATTAATATCTTCATGTGTGTCCTTTAGTTGTCCCTTGAGTTTATGGTCACTATTACAGTAGGTATGTATGTAGTTATGTATTTATTAATTTATTAGTTCTGTATTCTGACTTATTTAAGTGATTACTTTCCCCTTGGGATTTCTTCCACCCTATTTCTTACTACTTATGTTGTGCTATTTTATTTTATATTTTATTTTATTTTATATTTTATTTTACTTTATATTTTATTTTTCTATGTTAATTTACTTTTCTTAGGGAAGCCCTTGCATTGTTTCCTTAAGAATGGCTTTAATGTTGATGTACTCTGTTAGGTTTTGTTTGTTGAAGAAATTCTCTATTTCCCTTTCTATTTTAAATGATATTCAAAAATAAATACATACACAAAGTAGTGATACATTTGCTGTGTAGAGTATTCTAGCCTGCAGATTTTTCCTTTTGGAAAGTTGAGTATATTTTGCTACTTTCGTCAGGCCTGTAGTGGTTCTGTAGAGAAATCCAGTGTTTAGGGAGGTCCCTTATAATTAAGGATTTGTATTTCCCTTGCTACCTTTAGAATGCTCTCTCCATCTTCGCCTTTTGCCATTTTTATTGCAACATGTCTTGGTGTGGGCATATTTGGGTTCAAAGTGTTGGGGGCCTTCTGCGATTACTGCATCTCGATATCTGTTTCCTAGAGTTTGGAAAGTTTGAGGCATAATTACTTCCAATATATCTTCAATCATCTCTTCTTTTTCTTCTCCTTCTTGAATGCCTTTTATGCATAGATTGGCATGCTTTATATTATCGCATAGATCTCTTATATTTCTTTTGTGTTTTTTCATTTGTCTTTCTGTCTGCTGTGCTGATTGGGTAATTTCCATTATTCTATCTTCCAAGTCACTAATTCATTCCTCTGCACTAGTCATCCTGCTCTTTAACTCAGTTTGGGTCTCTGCAAATGAATTTTCTATTTTTTTTCTATTTTTCCTTATATGTTGTAGTTCTCTCTAAAGTAATCTGCACTAATGTTTTATCTTCTCTTAACTCCTTGATAATCAGCCTTCATTTTTTCTGTATTTCCACTACTTCCCTTTTGAACTCAATGCCTCTCAGCCTCCAAAGTTCTGTTTCCTTGTTTGCTGCTTCCCATGAATTCTCCCGTCCCTTGCCTGGGAGTTATTCCTGAGCTTCTTCACCTTGCCCATGTTTTTCTTTTCCTGTCAGTTTGGGGAAGCCAAAATAGACTTGGAGGCTTACAGCTATGCAAGGGTAACTCCTTGTATTCTTTGGGTGGTTACCCTGTATTTTTGGGCATGGGTGTTTGTATATTTGCTGCTTCTTTCTTTGGTGTGAGCAGGCTATCATGCCAAGGGTGCTGAGTGTATTTGCAGGGAGAAGGCAGCAAGGGATAGTGCTGGTTATTGACGGGATCTTAGCAGCAGCAAGGACTTGCAGGAAGGTGATGCAGGTAACTCCTAGTTTCAAGGTTGAGGAGGTGATAATGAGCTTCATGCAAAATTATAAGCTGCCTGGACCATTTGGTAGTGGCAGCAGTAGGGTGTGTGTGTATTCCCAGAGTAGTGAGAGCAAAAACAGGCAGTTTTTGGTCACAATGACCTCAGTGGTGCCCTCGGAGATGATTAGGGCCACAAGTGGTAGCAGGCCATGCCCACCTCTGGAGTCAGAGGTAACCATGGTGGTTTGCCTCACAACTGTAGATGCTGGGAAGAAGCACCCTGTCCCTCTTAGCCCACACAGGAGGTGCTGCACCTGCTGCTCCTAGTTGCAGGGCCTTGGCAAAGGACAGTTTCCAAGCATCTGGGTGCTATCTGGAGCATCTGGCAGTGACAGCTGAAGGGCCAGTATGATCCTAGGGGTGTGAGAGCAACAGTTGTTGGTGCTCAATTGCGGCACCATCTCTGTTTTCTGACCTCTTAGGTGACTGTGGTCACAGGCTGTGACCTGCGGCTTCTGAGAGGAATACTTTGGTTTGACCCTGGTGCCTGTAGAGTACACAAGAGGCACCACATTTCACTTAGCCCCTGCTGTACTAAGCCTGCACCAGAGGTGCCTGGCTGCCTCTAGCCTGCCCAAGATGAATCCAGGGTGCTGTAGCCCAAGCAAGTGGCTTCTTGCCACCCATAGCCTGCATCAGGAGCAACCTGCCCTCGGAGAGCCTGTGCACATGTGAGCAGGGAGATTTCTTTGGGGCTCACCCCTCCTCCCCTTGCCCTCCCCAACAATAGTGCCTTGCTTTTGTAGACAAAGAGAAGTACTTTCTTTTATTTATTTATTTATTTATTTATTTATTTATTTATTTATTTATTTTATTTTATTTTCCCACTGTACAGCAAGGGGGTCAGGTTATCCTTACATGTATATATTACAATTACAGTTTTTCCCCCACCCTTTGTTCTGTTGCAACATGAGTATCTAGACATAGTTCTCAATGCTATTCAGCAGGATCTCCTGTAAATCTATTCTAAGTTCTGTCTGATAAGCCCAAGCTCCGGATCCCTCCCACTCCCTCCCCCTCCCAACAGGCAACCACAAGAAGTACTTTCAACTCCAAGAAACATTGTAACATGACTGCTGGTAGGACTGAAAACAATTTTTCCGAATGTGGCTCCAGAAAGGTGGCGAAACAGAAACATGAAGCTGCCAAGTCAGACAGATTCTACATCTTCAACGGATTTGTCAACCATGCTAAGATTTGGCATTAAAGACCAGCATAATTATTTAAGCCTCTCTTTGTGGAAAGCAAGAACGCAACCTATAAGTGTGCACCAGGAAATATAAAGGGGAGGAAATAAAGGCACACCTAACCCGGAGAGTTTGAGCATTTTAAAGCAATAATGATACCCCCTCGTTTTTGTTTTGTTTGTTTGGTAAATGTTTCATTCGAAACTACCACCATGTGCTGATGGTGATGCAATCGCTGATTATGTCATTGGTCTTCATTATTGTAGTTATGGTGCACTTATGGACATAGTTCCTGGGGAAGCTAAACTATGCTGTAGTTTGGAGTATGAAATGTATTTTCTAACTTATGCTTATCTTTTTCTTTTTGTCTTTATAGGGCCATACATTTGGCATATGGAGGATCCCAGGCTAGGGGTCAAACCAGAGCTGTGTCTGCTGGCCTAAAACAGCCATAGCAATGCTGGAACTGAGCAACATCTGCACTTTGATCACAGCTCATGGCAACTCTGCCTCTTTAAAACCCCCTGAGTGAGGGCAGGGGTTGAAGCCACTTCCTCGTCAGCACTAGTTCGGTTTGTTAACTTCTTAGCTATGGTGGCAACCCCATGAAATTTATTTTTTTTTGTAATGAAGACAATCTTGTCAGGTAAGATCCAAGTTCCCTTTGAAATAACAGAGTACAATGCAGCTGAGAAAATGCTACATAAAGAATATGTATTTTCCCTTTCAAAACTGAACTTCATCTGCCCCTCTTTTCTACCATCTTAATTTAGGCATCCATTCAATACAACCTGGACATTTCAGAAATCACTTAACTCCCACTGTCTTTTTCCTTAGTTGCATTTTCTTTTTTGAAACCGTTATCATCAAGGAGGCATGTCAAATATTCCTAACTACCAAAATTTTCAAATACGGAAAAACCACAAAACAATCTGGCATTGAAAACCACTAAAAAGACAAAAGGACAACTTACAATGGGAGAAAATTGTTGCGACCATGCAACTAAAAAGGGATTACTCTCTAAAATATACAAACACCTTATACAATTCAACCACAAAAAAGCCAACAACCCAATGGAATAGGGGGCAAAAGACCTGCATAGACATTCCACGAAAGAATATATATACAGATGGTCAGAAAGCACATAAAAGGAGTTCCCGTCGTGGCGCAGTGGTTAACGAATCCGACTAGGAACCATGAGGTTGCGGGTTCGGTCCCTGCCCTTGCTCAGTGGGTTAAGGATCCGGCGTTGCCGTGAGCTGTGGTGTAGGTCGCAGATGCGGCTCGGATCCCGCGTTGCTGTGGCTCTGGCGTAGGCTGGTGTCACAGCTCCGATTAGACCCCTAGCCTGGGAACCTCCATATGCCGCAGGAGCGGCCCAACAAATGGCAAAAGACAAAAAAAAAAAAAAAAAAAAAAAAAAAAAGAAAGCACATAAAAAATTCTAAACATCATTGTTTCTTAGGGAAGTGAAAATACAAACTACTATGAGGTACCTTTCTCACCTGTCAGAATGGCCATCCTTAACAAGTCCACACATAAAAAAAATGCTGGAGAGGGTGTGGAGAAAAGGAAACTCTCCTACACTGATGAAAGGAATGTCAATTGTTACAACCATTAAGGAAACCACCATGGAAATACTTCAGAAAAGTAAATATAGAACTAATAACTGACCGACCCAGAAATCCCACTCTTGGGCATACAGCTGAAAAAAAACTTCCCTTGAAAAAGACACAAGGACATGTATGTTCATTGCATCACTGTCCACAAGAGCCAAGACAGGGAAATAACCTAAATGTCCATTGAGAAGATTGGATTAAGATGTGGTGTGTGTGTTCCATATATACACACATATACACAATGGAACCCCGACTCAGCCATAAAAAAGAACAAAGTAATGCCATTTGCAGCAACATGGCTGGAATTAGAGAAGATCATGCTAAGTGAAGTTAGTCAGAAAGAGGAAGGTGAATACAATACGATATCACATATGTGTGAACTGTAACAGATGGCACAATTGGAACTTTCCACCTTAACGAAACTCATGAATGTGGACAACAGTGTTTGGGTTGCCAAAGGGGAGGGGGCAGGATTGTGATGGACTGGAAATCGGGGGTTAGAAAAGGTGCAAAGTATTGCATGTGGAGTGGGTATGCAATGAGATCATGCTGTAAATCAATGGAAACTACATCTACTCACTTTTGATGGAGCACAACGGAGGGTTATATGAAAAAAAAAAAGGATGCATACGTGTATGGGTGTGGGTCTTGGGTGGTTGGGGTGGTGTGTGCCTGGGTCACTTTGCTCAACAGTAGAAACTTGACAGAACATGGGAAACAAGCTATGATAGAAAAAATAAGCATCACTTTAGAAAAAGAAAAACAGCCCTTAATTGTTTCATAAATGAAGTAATTGCAACTATGAAGATGAACATATATGTTTATTTTTGAAATAAAGGAATTGCAGGAAATTGTTGACATTTGCAAGCATAAATGTTCATCTTCACTATCCTGCAGAATCTCTAGACCGTTGTTAGGTCAAAATTAGGATGGTGTTCAAATAATGAAGAGGATGGAGGTGTTGGCCTTGAGAGAGAGGCAGCAGAGGTATCAGTGGCCATTGGCAGTGGGAACCACGGATGGTTGGCTGGTTGAGGGTTAGACAAAGGGCCCTCTCTTGGTGGTATATTCTGATATCTGGTTGGAAAAGGGGACGACTTCACCGTCATTCCAAAATAACCACTCGGGAAGGGAGAAATAAGGTGGTACTGAGACATGGAAGTGGTAGTTGTAATGAAATTCACAATGTGGCCACTTGCTGGAGAGTAGCTGCTTTGTTAGTGCGTATGAAACGTGGTCAACTGATTTAAGGTAGCATGTTGAGCCACGACAGTTTGTCCTGTGGTCTGCCTGATGCTGATGATGTAGAAGAAACGTCACTTCTCATGGGGGTAGTTGTATTAGAAATTCTCTGGCTGGTAGAAGGCCTTCTTACTAAAGGCACATGTAAATTTGTGGAGGTTGAAAATGCATTTTCTCCATGAGTTTCTGCTTCAAAATCAGAATTATGATTATCCACCGTACGCCCTGTTCTAGAATGCTTCATGCTGCAACCTTGAAGTAGAGAAGCCGATACTGGAGAAGCATTTTTATACGTGACTCTTCTTTTCCTCCTTACCAACAGTTGAGGACAGCCTCACTTAAAGTTTGGATTATGGTAGAACTGCAGCTAAAACCAAGGAGAAATTTATTTAATGGTATTTGAAACAAAGACACGAGGAGACAGAAACCATAATATCTGACTCTTTGCATCATATGGAGTTAATATGAAACAATACACGTCCATTGCTAATATTTTCAAAAATGTTCTTAGTGGGCACAGCCAACTATTGTCCTCAAGGAAAAATGTCTGGTATATTTACAGTAATATTATTAGGCTCTGTGGCCTGCATTTTTTGAGGTTCATTGACAAGCCTCAAGGAGGCTAGGACAATGATTTATCATCCCAAATATTTTATGACCAAGCCATCCTCAATTTAAAAATGTTGAACATGGATGTTCCTGTCGTGGCACAGTGGTTAACGCATCTGCCTTAGAACCATGGGTTTGCGGGTTTGATTCCTGGCCTTGCTCAGTGGGTTAAGGATCTGGTGTTGCCGTGAGCTGAGGTATCATTTGTAGATGTGGCTTGGATCCTACGTTGCTGTGGCTCTGGCGTAGGACGGGGGCTATAGCTCCAATTCAACCCCTAGCCTGGGAACCACCATATGGCATGGGAGTGGCTCAGGAAATGGCAAAAAGACAAAAAATAATCATCATAATAAAAATGGAACAGTACTTCATCCCACTTTCAAGGTCTACTTTGACCCTATATGGATGGACATATTTGCACATGTCCAAAGAGAATTTTATACACTCCCTCTATAAGTAGTAACTGGAAATTTCTTAATGCCTTGTTCCGAGCAGAGACTTCATTTTCTTCTGCCAGAAAGTCAGCTAGTGAGGCAGATCTTTGAAAATTCCTTTGCAACTTATTAAATGCATAAAGGTTAAGCTGTCAAACTAAGCTTTTCATACTCTCAGTTTCAAATATTCTGAACGGACCCTTTCTCTCCAGAACTTCTTTCTTGACGTGTTCTTCATTAATCACTATCAAGGTTCCATTTGCTTCCCACCAAGTGGACTTAAAGTGATCACTTTCAGCAGTTTTCCAAAGTTTTCTGGGAAAGGGCAGAGGAAGAAAATCACCGTCTTCATCTGGTTCAGAGGCACACAATGTGCGACATGGCTTTTTTATCAGGGAGCCTTCAGACAAAGCCCAAAAAGCCGTTTCTTCAATCTGAGACCTCAAGTCCAAGTCCCCAGTGATTGAGTTATCACCCCATGGAGATGTAATGGAGGATTCTGAACCAGTTGGTGCATCTTTAGGAGACACAGGTTGCATTTCTGAAGGAATATGTGCCATCTCAGATTAGTTTCTCTGCAGCTACTTTTCTCAACAGCATGCTTTTTGAACTCTGCAGTTTTAAATGCTGCTTTGGTAAGCTTACAGAGATAAAATCACCCATGCATCACAATGGTTGTTAAGCTAAGTAGCTGTCAGATGACATGTCTCCTAGCAATCTGAGCATAACCTTCAGTCAGTGCTTATTTTCCTATGAAATTGGTCCAGTTAACATAAAATATGAGCTCCTTACTTAAACAGTAACCCCCCCTAATAAAAGTGAGATCAGCAAAATCCCATTCCAATGGAATCTTTTTATTAAATAAGAAAACCCATTACATAAATAAATCCATTTCATCCCAGAAGTAAACATAAATTCCCTATTATAAACATACACATTTGGTGCCTGTTATTAAGGCCTGGAAAATGGGACCAAAAAAACCAGTAAAGTGAAACATATGGTATGTATCACTTCCCAGTTTATAACTAGAATCTATGCCACATCTGTATTCAGAAAAATCTTAGCCAGGATTTCCCTGGCAGCTAGCTTGTTAAGAATCTGTTGTTGTCACGACTGTGATCTGGGTTCAATCCCTGGCCTGGGAAATTCTGCATGCCCCGGGTGCAGTCCATAAAATAAAAATAAAAAAAAAAGAAATAAAGGAAACAAACACACACACACAAAAACACAACCTTTATCACTAAGCAAGACACGGAAGGTCCCTGGGCACCAAGCAAAATATCTATAGCCATTGAGATATAGAAAGATTGATAAATGCTGCGGTTAGGAGAGGAAATTTTGGGAAGCACCATCCAAAGGGATATGAGACTTCCTTGTGGATTGAGGCCAATATTTCACAACTGGAGAAGTGATGAGTGTACAACATTCTGAAGATAATATATGCCATTGCATTGAATACGTTAAAATTCATACACAATGTTTTCACATTGTTAAAAACTGACAGTGATTTGTTATCACTGATTTTAGAATATGGAGTTTTTTCTGTATCCTACGTAAGTAGTCTGTGTGTTAAACAATGTTCCTAATATTTTCTCCTGATGATTGCTGAGAGGGGAATTCACAAGGCCAATTGGTATTCACTAGGGCATCAGAAAGTGAGGGGCTGAGCTCTAGATGGCATCAGCCTTGACTGCAAGGAGGTGTTAGGCTTACAAAGCACCTGTGGTGGGAATCCGTGGATGAAGTCCATGCTGGGAATCTGTTGCAGGGACAATGAAGAAGGAGGGGAATGTCAAGGGAGGTGTAACGGCTCGAGTCCCATGATGTAGAGCAGTTACTCCCTGGAAGAGGTTAAGCTCTGCAGGCAGTTGTTTCCCACAGGTCATTGTTTCTTGCTGCCCAACTTGAGCATCCACATACTGGGAGGGGGTGTCCACAGCAAGTCTCTCAGGTGAACAGCCGTGGTTGTGGTGTATGGGGGTCTGTCTCTATCCTCCTGGAAACCTGTCATTCAAGCCTTCCATTATAGGGGATAGGGGTGACCATCTACTCTTCTCTATCTGCTTCCTGCTGGCCTGGGGTGACAAGTACTGGGTGGATGGACATGGTACAAGCTACCATAGAGGTTGGGAAGTAAAGAAAAATGAGTTTAAATAGGAGTTTAAGATGTAGGTTGATACCAGTATTGTTGAAGGAGGGCTTCCGTTTTATCTGAGGAGGTTTTAACACTTGGTGTGGTATTAACCCATAAATCACAGGAGCTATTGGTCATAACACATGTTGTCTCCTTTCTGTTGCTGTATGAGGAGACCTTGAAAATGTAAGGTTGCCGCTGTCAGCTGATGCTGCTTTGAGAAGCGTCGGTCGCATCATGTCTGACAGGGCACATAAACCCTAAGATCTTAGCCAGGCAAGGCTTGCCTAAAATTACTCCTGAAATATTTCCTCATCTTCCTTGGATGTCTGGCCCACAGCTACTCCATTCTGCCTTTTCTCCCTACTGGTCCATGCAGATGCCATGGTTAACGATCTCTGTATTTCTAGATGAGAGAAGAGGCAAGAATTTGGGGCCATAGAAATGCTCACCTGAAATCGAACTGTCTGAAGACATGTGCCTCTCTTCTGGTCTCCTCCCTGAGCTCTGCTCAGCAGGTGCTGCAGGGAAACAGCTGCTGTGGCTCAAGTTTTACTCCATGGAATGCCTGAAGGCAGATGTTATACTTGAGGTCACAGTTGGCCATAAGCCCCCATGGTCAAACATTTGCCCATAGTTTTGAGAGGCATTTCATGACCATTTCATCCCATGGTGCTAGGAATGAACATTCCTCATTCTGGCCAAGAGTTCACAGATAGGCCACTCAATGCGCTAATACTGGACAAGGCCATGTTAGGAGTAGCCAAAGGTCTCTGGACCACCTGTCTTGCTAGTCTATTACGGTCCAGGAAAATATTCCTTCTTGTTGCACTTTCCCATACTTAGAGGTCACCGATCTCACATGGAACTGTCTATCATTTTCAGGGATTCAGGAAATGCAGGAAATAGCAATTTTCTGAAAACAGTGAATAAAAATATCACAGAGACACTCATGCTGAGAGAAGGAATTCAGAAAGAGAAAGACAAATACCATATGTTATCACTGATATCTGCAAGCTACTATACAGCAGAAATGAAGCTTTCCACAGAAAAGAAAAACATGGACTTTGAGAATAGATGTATGATTCAAGGGGGTGCAGGAGGCAGAAGGGAGGGAGTGGGAGTGAGTGGGAGCTTGGGGTTAATTGATGCAGACTATTGCCTTTGGAATGGATGAGCAGTGAGATCCTGCAGTGTAGCACTGGGAACTATGTCTAATTGCTTACGATGGAGCATGACAATGTGAGAAAATAGGGTATACCTGTGTGTATAACTGGCTCACAATGCTGTATAGTAGAAAATATAATGATGTATTGGGGAAATAAAATAAACATAAAACCTCTTTGGATAAGGAGTCAAAAAATAATATAAGATATTTGTGGTCCATTAAAATATTATATAGAAAGAAGAATTGGTAATGTCATAAGTAAAAATTGAAAAGCTTCACCCAGAACAGACCAGTATTACCCTGTTGAGGTGGATTGGTCTGTCTCTTACCTTTAAAGGAAGTTTTATACTGGTTTTCCAAGTGTTCTTACCCTGTTTTTCCCTAGATGGCTTAAGTGTTCCCAATACAAGGAATCTTAATATTTAGATTAGTATAGATTTAATAATATAATTAATAAATTAAATTAGAAGTTATGTCAATTGGCTAAAGTTTCAATTCTTATTTATTGAGCTTTATTAGCATAGATGAAATCATATTTCTGCCCTTGTGAGGGCAGGTATTATATTGCCAGGTGAGGTGATCCCACCAAGGATCATAAATAATAAGAGCCTTGGAGGGGAGAAACCCATCAATTTAAATCAGTAGGAAAACAAACAACAACATGGGTCAGGCGTGGCAATCTTGAGATAGTGGTATACTTCTGATGGTGTTTTCATTTTGTCCAGCCCTTGGTGTTTTGTTATTAGGGCCTTGTTATAAGGTGACTTTGAAGTCAGTAGTTCTCTCTGTAGACCAATGCAATGTAGAGGCCCTTCCTACGTGAGAAATATCAATTTCAGAGTTATTTTATTCACATTATTAGAGCATATGTGGCTTAAGAATTCCTGATAAGGGAACTTTCATCTAGCCTGGAGACAACCCTTTAAATGATACTTTTCCAGAGTGTCTAGCCCCCTGGTTATCATGGGGCATCTGATATTCTCCCAGAGGCAGATTACAGCAATCAGTTTCCCAAGCTTAGAATATTTTCTGATTAATCCAGCTAAACTTTGAAATATTGTCACATAGCATCAAAGAACACTTTGGGAAGTTAATTTTAGAAAGTGAACCCTAATCTCGAAACACAGAGCTAGAATATGAATCACAAGGTTTTGCTCTAAACGGATCTTCATTTTTCAGCAAATATGGTCGCTTTAGAATTGTAGAAGTTATACCCCAAAATGGGAAACACATTTCCTAAGTATTTCTTCTTCATTATTGGGTTTGCCTAGGAGCCAGGAAGAACCAAGTCACCTCTTGTATTTCCCATAGTCCTGGCTCTTTAATTCATAGGTATTGTTTACCTTTTTTTAATCTTTTTGCCTTTTCTAGAGCTGTTCCCATGGCATATGGTGGTTCTCAGGCTAGGGGTCTAATTGGAGCTACAGCCACCAGCCTATGCCAGAGCCACAGCAATATGGGGTCCGAGCCGCATCTGCAACCTACACCATAGCTCAAAGCAATGCCGGATTCTCAACCCACTGAGCAAGGCCAGGGACTGAATGTGCAACCTCATGGTTCCTAGTCAGATTCATTAACCACTGCTCCACAGTGGGAACTCCTATTGTTTACCTATATTAACTTCCCTGCTTTAAGGGCAGACTGTTAGCATGCACACAAGGGCATCAGGATGGCAGGTCTGACCATGAGGGGTTAATTTTTGAGCCATAATCCTATTGATTTTGTTCATACATTTCATTGCACAAATTGTCCCCTGTAAGTTACACTTCATAAGTTTGCAAAAAAATAACATATATATTTATATATATAAACACAAACACACACAGAAGAAAAATTTAAAACACCTGATCAAATAGAGTCATACTTTATTGTTTAACATTACTTATTCATTCAACAAAAGTAACAAAGGATTTCAAAAGCAAATGCAAATTAAAGACCAGCAAATTCATGTAACCTGTTATCAAAAGTTAAGGTTAAGAAAGTTAGTAAAACCTTCTTTTAACAGAGAGACAGAAACTAAATTCAAGTTTTGCACTAGCTTACCTTTAAAATTAGTTTACTTCATTAACGTGAATTCCCAATGCAGTCAGTTCTGACCAAGCACAAAAGTCCTTTCTCACTGTCCACTTCCCATAAAACTACCATCACTTTCTGCATCCATATTATTCTGTCTGCTACCGTTCCATTCAAAATACTAAGCTATAAGACACTTACTTTCTGTTCCCCTGGTAAAATGCAATTCCATTCCTCCTCCCTTCTTTACTGAAAAACCCATCAAACTTTTCTGGATGGACTTTTTATCATTTCTAAAAGCACATGTTTCCTGGTACAGAAGGAATATCTCAGCACAGCACCAAAATACCAATCATAGTCTTAAGTGATGTTGTAGTCTCTTCTTCGTAACTGAAGTCTCAGTATCTGATTTGACTTTTATCAAACCTAGGTACAATATGTTATTATACTTATGTTGATGACTCTGAAGACCTGTGCAATAAGTTAAATCAAAAAATTTTAACTTTAACATCAAATGTTAATTTAATACTGAATATTTTCCTGTTCATGCAAATCCAAAATTAACTTACCTTATGTATTTTGAGAATTACAGATTTTTGATGAAGTAATTTTGGCAACGTGGTACATGCACAACACACACAAAATACACAAAACAGGAACCTCAGATTTCCCATTCCAAAGCTTCAGCCATGAAGAACCCACAACTGTGGATTCAAATTGCAATGAGAGACAGTGGATTAAAATTGGGATTCTGACAGATGGAACAAAACAAGATCACTTGTGTAGATGTTTAAACCCCTTACATAGTCTTTAATTGATGATGGTAATGATAATTTTAATAGTTCTTCCCCCAAAATAAATTTTTCTATGGTACACAATTTTGACCCAGTTATGCATACATGTACAAATTCTATTTTCACATATTGTCATGCTCCATCACAAATGACTAGACATAGGTGCCAGTGCTGCAGAGCAGGATCTCTTTACTCATCAATTCCAGAGGCAAAGTTTATATTTATTAACCCCAAGCTCCCAACCTACCCAATCCCTCCCCCATGGCAATAACAAAACTATTCTGCAAGTTCGTGAAGTACATTTGTGCCTTATATTAGGTTCCAGATATAAATGATATCACACGGTATCTGTCTTTCTCTTTCTGACTTACTTCACTCTGCATGAGAGTCTCTAGTTCCATCCATGTTGCCACAAATGGCATTATTTTGTTCTTTTTTATGACTGAGTAGTGTTCCATTTTGTATATCTACCATATCTTCCTAAGCAAGTCATCTGTCAATGGACATTTGGGTTGTTTCCATGCCTTGGCTATTGTGAATAGAGATGCAATGTACATTTGAGTGCCTGTGTTTTTTAAGTAGAGTTTTGTCTGGATGTATGTGCAAACATGGGATTGCTGGGTCATATGGTAGTTCTATGTAAGACTTCTAAGATACCTCCATACTGTTCTCCATAGTGGTTTTACCAGTTCACATTCCCACCAACAGTGCAGGAGGGTTCCCTTTTCCCCATGCCCCATCCAGCATTTGTTATTTGTGGATGTATTAGTGACAGCCATTCAGACCGGTGAGAGGTGGTGTCTCATGGGAGTTCTCATTTTCATGTCTCTAATAATCAGTGATGTTGAGCATTTTTTCATGTGCTTGTTGGCCATTTATACATCTACGTTGGGAAAATGTCTATTCAGGTCTTTTGCCAATTTTTCCATTGAGTTGTTGTTTTTGCTGTTTAGTGGTGTACGTTGCTTGTATATTCTAGACATTAAGACTCATCGGTGGCATCATTTGTGTCTATTTTCTCCCATTCCGCAAGTTGTCTTTTCGTTTTCTTTTTGGATTCCTTTTCTGTGCCAAACTTGTAAGTTTGATTAGGTCCTATTGACTTATTTCTGCTCTTAATTCCATTGCTTTGGGACACTGACCTGAGAACATATTCATGAGGTTGATGTCAGAGAGCATTTGCCTATGTTCTCTTCCAGGATTTTGATGGTTTATTTTCTTATATTTAAGTCTTTACGCCTTTTTTCAGCTTATTTTCTTATGTAGTGTGAGGGCATGTTCTAGTTTCATTGATTTACATGCAGCTGTTCAGGCTTCCCAGCAATGCTTGCTGAAAAGACTGTATTTTTCCCATTTTATGTTCTCGCATCCTTCGTCAAATATTAGTTGGACCATAGGTGTCTGGGTTAATTTCTTGGTTCTCTAGTCTGTTGCATTGGTCTATATTTCTGTTTTGGTACCAGGACCACACTGTCTTGATGACTGAGGCTTTGTAATATTGCATGAATTCTGGGAAAGTTATGCCTCCCGCTTGGTTTTTGTTCTTCAGAACTGCTTTGGCAATTCTGGGCTTTCTGTGGTTCCATACAAAGTTTTGGATTGTTTGTTCTGGTTCTGTGAAAATGTCATAGGTCATTTGATAGGGATTGTATTGAATCTGAAGATTGCTTTGGGTGGTAGTGTATCCATTTGTACAAAATTAATTTCTCCAACCCAGGATCACGGAATGCCTTTCCATTTCTTTACATCTCTTTTAGTTTCCTTGTTTAATGTTTTATAGTTCTCAGCATATAAGTGCTTTACATCCTTGTTCAGGTGTATTCCCAGGTATTTGGTTTCTTGGAGTGCAATTATAAAAGGTATTGTGTTTTTGTATTCCTCTTCTAAAGTTTCATTATTAGTATACAGAAATGTGACTGATTTCTGAATATGAATCATATATCCTGCTACTTTGCTGACTTTGTTGATCAGTTCAAAGTAGTTTTTGTGTTGTCTTTTGGGTTTTCTACACATAGTATCATGACATCTGCATCCAGTGACAGTTTTATCGCTTCTCTTCCTACTTGGATGCCTTTCATTTCTTTGGTTTATCTGATTGATGTGGCTAGCCCTTCCAGTAAAATGTTGAATAACAGTGGTGATAGTGGACATCCTTGTCTTGTTCTAGATTTTGGTGGAAAAGTTTTCAGCTTTTCTGCATTGAGTATTATATATTGGCCATGGGTTTGTCATAAATGGCTTTAATCATGTTAAGGAGTGTTCCTTCTATACCTACTTAGGTAAGAGTTTTTATCATGAAGGGCTGTTGGACTTTGTCAAATGCTTTTTCTGCATCTATTGAGATGATCATGTTGTTTTTGACTTTTCTTTTGTTAATGTGGTGTATGGCTGATTGATTTGACACTGATTGATATGTTGAACCATCCCTGTGCACCTGGGGTGAATCGCACCTGGTCATGGTGTGTGACCTTTCTGATATGTTTTGTGCATTTGGATGGTTAAACTTTTGTTGAGAATTTTTTGCATCTACATTCATCAAATTTATAGGCCTGTAGTTTTCTTTTTTGGTGGTATTTTTGTCTGTCTTGGTAATTAAGCTGCTGTTGGCATCATAGAATGTCTTTGGAAGTGTTCCTTCTTCTTCAATTTTTGAAAAATTTTAAGGAGGATGTGTATAATTTCCTCTTTGTGTGTTTGGTATAATTTTCCTGGGAAGCCATCTGGTCCTGGATTTCTTTTGTAGGTAGTGTTTTTATAACATATTCAATTTTGTCTCTAGTGATTGCTCTGTTCAGTTGATCTATTTCTTTTCAGTTCACTTTTGGCAGGATGTAAGACTCTAGAAAGTTGTCCATTTCTTCCAGGTTGTCAAATTTGTCGACAGAAAATTGCTCATAATATTCTCTCATTTTTTTGTATTTCTTTAATATACATTGGACTTACCTTTTCCATTTCTGATTTCGTTTATTTGGGTTATTACTCTCATCTTTTTGGTGAGACTAGCCAGAGGTTTGCCTATATGTAGACCTTTTCAAAGAACCAGCATTTTATTTGATTGATTGTGTCTATCATTTTTGAAACTCTATTTAATTGATTTCCTCTTTGGCTTTTATTATTTCCTTTCTTCAGTCAAATTTAGGTTTTGCTGGTTCTTTCATCTTTTTCATTTTATTTATATTTCCTTTTATTTTATTTTCCCACTGTACAGCAAGGGGGTCAGGTTATCCTTACATGTATACATTACAATTACATTTTCCCCCACCCTTTCTTCTGTTGCAACATGAGTATCTAGACATAGTTCTCAATGCTATTCAGCAGAATCTCCTTGTAAATCTATTCTAAGTTGTGTCTGATAAGCCCAAGCTCCCGATCCCTCCCTCTCCCTCCCCCTCCCATCAGGCAGCCACAAGTCTCTTCTCCAAGTCCATGATTTTCTTTTCTGAGGAGATGTTCATTTGTGCTGGATATTAGATTCCAGTTATAAGTGATATCATATGGTATTTGTCTTTGTCTTTCTGGCTCATTTCACTCAGGATGAGATTCTCTAGCTCCATCCATGTTGCTTCAACTGGCATTATGTCATCCTTTTTTATGGCTGAGTAGTATTCCATTGTGTATATATACACCACATCTTCCGAATCCAATCATCTGTCGATGGACATTTATGTTGTTTCCATGTCCTGGCTATTGTGAATAGTGCTGCAATGAACATGCAGGTGCAGGTGTCTCTTTTGAGTAGAGTTTTGTCTGGATAGATGCCCAAGAGTGGGATTGCGGGGTCATATGGAAGTTCTATGTATAGATTAATAAGGTATGTCCAAACTGTTCTCCATAGTGGCTGTACCAGTTTATATTCCCACCAACAGTGCGGGAGGGTTCCCTTTTCTCCACAGCCCCTCCAGCACTTGTTATTTGTGGATTTATGAATGATGGCCATTCTGACTGGTGTGAGGTGGTATCTCATGGTAGTTTTGATTTGCATTTCTCTTATAATCAGCGATGTTGAGCATTTTCTCATGTATTTGTTGGCCATCTGTATATCATCTTTGGAGAAATATCTATTCAGCTCTTTGGCCCATTTTTCCATTGATTGATTTGTTTTTTTACTGTTGAGTTGTATAAGTTCTAGTGATTAAGCCCTTGTCAGTTGCATCATTTGAAACTATTTTCTCCCATTCTGTAAGTTGTCTTTTTCTTTTCTTTTGGGTTTCCTTTGCTGTGCAAAAGCTTTTCAGTTTGATGAGGTCCCATAGGTTTATTTTTGCTCTCATTTCGATTGCTTTGTGAGACTGACCTGAGAAAATATTCATGATGTTGATGTCAGAGAGTGTTTTGCCTATGTTTTCTTCTAGGAGTTTGATGGAGTCCTGTCGTATATTTAAGCCTTTCAGCCATTTGGAGTTTATTTTTGTGCATGGTGTGAGGGTGTGTTCTAGTTTCATTGCTTTGCATGCAGCTGTCCAGGTTTCCCAGCAATGCTTGCTGAATAGACTTTCTTTTTCCCATTTTATGTTCTTGCCTCCCTTGTCAAAGATTAGTTGACCATAGGTGTCAGGGTTTATTTCCAGGTTCTCTCTTCTGTTCCATTGGTCTGTCTGTCTGTTTTGATACCAGTACCACACTGATTTGATGACTGTGGCTTTGTAGTATTTCTTGAAGTCTGGGAACGTTATGCCTCCTGCTTGGTTTTTGTTTCTCAGGATTGCTTTGGCGATTGTGGGTCTTTTGTGGTTCCATATAAACGTTTGGATTGTTAGTTCTAGTTCTGTGAAAAATGTCCTGGGGAATTTGATAGGGATTGCATTGAATGTGTAGATTGCTTTGGGTAGGATGGCCATTTTTACAATATGGATTTTCCCAATCCAGGAGCATGGAATATCTTTCCATTTCTTTACATCTTCTTTGATTTCTTTGATTAAAGTTTTATAGTTCTCGGCATATAGGTCCTTTACCTCTTTGTTCAGGTGTATTCCGAGGTATTTGATTTTGTGAGATGCAATTTTAAAAGGTATCGTATTTTTGTACTCCTTTTCTAATGTTTCATTGCTGGTATACTGAAATGCAACTGACTTCTGAATGTTCATCTTATATCCTGCTCTTTTGCTGAATTGATTAATCAGTTCAAGGATTTTTGGGGTTGTGTCCTTAGGGTTTTCTAGGTATAGTATCATGTCATGTGCATACAGTGACAGTTTGATCTCTTCTCTTCCTATATGGATGCCTTTGATTTCTTTTGTTTGTCTAATTGCTGTGGCTAGGACTTCCAAAACGATGCTGAAGAGCAGTGGTGAGAGTGGGCATCCCTGTCTGCTTCCAGATTGGAGTGAGAAGGCTTTCAGTTTTTCCCCATTGAGGATTATATTTGCTGTGGGTTTGTCATAAATGGCTTTGATTATATTAAGGAATGTTCCCGCTATACCCACTTTGGCGAGGGTCTTGATCATGAATGGATGTTGAACTTTATCAAATGTTATCATATGAACTTTGATTCATATGATTTTTGACTTTTTTTTTTTTTGTTAGTGTGGTGTATGATGCTGATTGATGTGCGTATGTTGAACCATCCTTGTGAACCTGGGATGAACCCAACCTGGTCATGGTGTATAATTTTTTTGGTATGTTGTTGGATTCGGTTGGCTAAGATTTGTTGAGAATTTTTGCATCTATATTCATGAATGATATTGGGCGATAGTTTTCTTTTTTGGTGGTATCACTGCCTGGTTTTGGAATGAGGGTGATGGTGGCCTCATAGAATGTCTATGGGAGTATTCCTTCTTCTTCAAACTTTTGAAAGAGTTTAAGGAGGATGGGCACCAATTCCTCTTTATATGTTTGATAAAATTCACCTGTGAAGCCATCTGGTCCTGGGCTTTAATTTGTAGGGAGTGATTTCATGACCTCTTCAATTTCATTTCTAGTGATCGGTCTGTTCAGTTGGTCTGTTTCTGCTTGATTCAGTTTTGGCAGGCTGTAAGATTCTAGAAAATTGTCCATTTCTTCCAGATTGTCAAACTTGTTGCCATACAGTTGTTCATAGTATTCTCTTATGGTTTTTTGTATTTCTGCTGTATCCGTTGTGATTTCTCCTTTTTCTTTTATGATTTTGGTTATTTGGGCTCTTTCTCTCCTCTTTTTAGTGAGTCTGGCCAGGGGTTTGTCCATTGTGTTCACCTTTTCAAAGAACCAGCTCTTGGTTTTATTACTTTTCTCTATTGTTTTTTGAGTCTCTATTTTATTGATTTCTTCTTTGATCTTTAAAATTTCCTTCCTTCTGCTGACTTGAGGACTTTTTTGTTCTTCTTTTTCTAATTCATTTAAGTGGAGTGTTAAGTTGTCAATTTGGGATCTTTCTTCTTTTTTGAGAAAGGCCTGTATTGTTATACATTTCCCTCTGAGCACTGTTTTCGCAGCATCCCATCGATTTGGAGAGGTTGTGTCTTCATTATCATTTGTTTCAAGGTAGTTTTTAATTTCCTTCTTGATTTCCTCATTGACCCATTGGTTTTTTTAGTAGCATGTTGTTTAGTCTCCATGGAGTAGGTTTTTTCTCTTTGCTTTTCCCATGGTTGATTTCTAATTTCATGGCATTGTGGTCAGAGAAGATACTTGAGATAATTTCTACACTCCTAAATTTATTGAGATTCGCTTTGTGTCCCAATATGTGGTCGATTCTTGAGAATGTTCCATGAGCATTTGAGAAGAATGTGTATTCTGCTTTTTTTGGATGTAGTGTCCTGAAGATATCAATGAAGTCTACCTTTTCTATTGTTTCCTTTAGGATGTCTGTTGCTTTATTGGTTTTCTGTCTAGAGGATCTGTCCATTGATGTGAGGGGGGTATTAAGGTCTCCTACTATGATTGTATTCTCATCAATATCTCCCTTTATGTCTGTTAGTATTTGCTGTATGTATCTGGGTGCTCCTATATTTGGGACATATATGTTGATGATAGTAACATCCTCTCCTTTGATGGATCCCTTAATCATTAACTAGTGTCCTTCTTTGTCTTTCTTTATGTCTTTTGTTTTAAAGTCTATTTGGTCTGATATGAGTGTTGCAACTCCTGCTTTTCTGTCTTGTTTTTGGCGTGAAATATTTTTCCCCACCCTTTTACTTTCAATCTATATGTATCTTTTGTCCTAAGGTGAGTTTCTTGTAGGCAGCCTATTGAATGTTTTTGCCTTTTTATCCACTCAGCCACTCTGTCTCTTTTGATTGGGGCATTCAGTCCATTGACATTTAAGGTGATAATTGATAGATGATTATTTATGGCCATTTGAACCTCGTGTTCCAGTTGGTTCTATGGTTCTCCATTCTTCCTTCCTTTTTTTTCTTTTTTTTTTTTTTTTGGTTGGATGGTCTCTTGTTGTTATCTGCTTGAGTGTACTTTTTTTTCGTGTTTTGCAAATGCAATATTTGCTCTTGGCTTGTGGTTGCCCTGTTTTTTAAGTATGCTAACCCCTTCCCATAATTGTGTGTTTTAGCCTGATGGTCCTGTTAGTTCAAACACTTCATTACTATATTAAAATTAAGAAGAGAAACATACAAACAAACAATAAGGGTTATTTATTTCCTAACATCCCTTGCCCACATTTTATGGTTTTGACGACTCTTTTTTATTTTTTTCTTTTTAATTTTATTTTGTTTGAAGCATGTTCATGATTAAATCTGTATGCTGGCTTATTTGAGTGACTGCTCTCTGATTGCAGTTTCCTCAGTCCTAGTTCTTCCTCTTCTTCTTCTTTTTTTTTTTCTTTTCTTTTTTCTTTTCTTTTTTCTTCCCTTTCCTTCCTTTCTTTTTGGTTTAGAGAAGACCTTTCAATATTTCCTTTCACCTGGGTTTTGTGTTGCTGTATTCTTTACTTTTTTGTTTGCTGGAAAAAAAATTTATTTCCCCTTCTATTTTAAATGATATTCTTGCTGGATAGAGTATTCTAGGTTGCATATTTTTTCCTTTGAGCACTTTAAATATCTCTTGCCATTCCCTCCTGGCCTGTAGTGTTTCTGTAGAGAAATCAGCTGATATGCTTATGGGGGTTCCCTTGTAGGTAACATTCTGCTGCCTTTAGGATCCTCTTTTTATCACTAACTTTTGCCATTCTTATTGTGATGTGTCTTGGTGTTTGTCTGTTCGTGTTCAGATTGTTTGGGGCCTCTGTGCTTCTTGTATCTTGAATCCAGTATCCTTTAGATTTGGGAAGTTTCCATCGATAATTTCTTCAAATATATTTTCCATCCCCTTATCTTTTTCTACTCCTTCTGGAATTCCTATTATGCATAGATTGGCCCGCTTTATATTATCCCATAGGTCTCTTATATTGCTTTCCAGTTTTTTGATTCGGTTTTCTTTCTGTTGACCAGATTGAGTGATTTCCATTATTCTATCTTCCATATCACTGATTCATTCTTCTGCATTATTCATTCTGGTTTTTACTGCCCCTAGTTCAGTTTGCATCTCTGCCAATGAATGTTCTAGTTTTTCTTGGCTCCTCCTTATCTTTTCTAGTTCCTTTCTGAGGGTATCTGCATTACTGTTCCTATCTTCTCTTAATTCCTTCAGTATTTTCAGTATTTCTCTTTTGAACTCCATGTCTGTCAGACTGCAGAGATCTGTTTCATTGCTGACTGTTTTAGGTGAGTTCACCTGTTGGTTTGACTGGGGGTGGTTTCTCAGCTTCTTCATCTTGCTTGTTGTTTTCTTTCTCCTGAGGGAGTTGTACTCTCCATTATTGGGCAGTGTTTGCCTTGTCACTGCCGTGGAATATTTTCTGAGGGCTGGCATTGTTGGTCAATCTTTTCTGAGGCAGTGTGGCTTTTTTGGAGTGTTGATGGGGCTAACAGTGTTCCTTTGAAGCAAAGGAGGGCTTCCTGAGGGCAGACAGGACTGGGAGGTCCACCCCACGATGGTAGCAGATTTCACTTGGTCATGTAGAGCTTGCTCTGGTGTTTTGAGGCTGTGGGGTTCTTGCAGGGGGTTGGCAGTGTTGGGCAGCTGTTCCTCAGGAGTGCAGCACCTCCTAGGGGCTGGAACAGCTATCTGGGTCACCGAGAACCTAAGAGGCTCTTGCCTAGGGCAGCCCAACTCAGAAGGACAGCCTGAGAATGCAGGTGGATCTTTTCACAATCTGGCTGAGCTTGTTGCAGCTTTTCTGGGCTGCAGAGGCTCTTCGAGGGGGTTGGTGGTGCTGAGCAGCTATTCCGTAGGAGTGGGGCACCCCCTCGGGGCTTTATCGGGTAGCAGGGCCACTGGAAACCCAAGAGGCTCCTCCCCAGGTCAGCCCAACTCAGAAAAATCGTCTGAGATCTTTTCCCAACTCAGCCAGGCTTGTTGCAGATTTTCTGGGCTGCAGGGGTTCCTGCCAGGAGCTGTCAGTCCTATGCAGCTGGTCCACTAGGTCTCAGCACCCCCTGGGGGCTTGGGCGGGTAGCAGAGCCGTTGGAGACCCAAGAGGCTCCTCCCCGGGGGAGCCCGACTCAGAAAGACTGTCTGAGACCTTTTCCCAACACACCCAGGCTTGTTGCAGATTTTCTGGGCTGCAGGGGTTCCTGCCTGGAGCTGGAAGTCCTATGCAGCTGTTCCACTAGGTCTCAGCACCCCCTGGGGGCTTGGGTGGGTAGCAGGGCCATTAGAGACCCAAGAGGCTCCTCCCTGGGGCAGCCCGACTCAGAAAAACCATCTGAGAATTAGGCAGATCTATTCACGGCCTGGCTAGGCTTGTTCTTTTCTGGGCTGCAGGCTTTTTCTTGGGGGCTGGTGGTGTTTGGTGCTTCTCTGTGGAAGTGTAGCCCCTCCAAAGGGCAAGCAGGCCTGTGCAGGGACAGCCCCTACGGTTGTAGGCTTCAGGCAATTTTTGAGGCCAGCCCTCCTGGATGGCAGGCAGCCCCAGGTTAGGCGAGAGCATAGGGGGTGTTGGGGGTCGGGGGAGGGGATGTACTGGGAAGCACAGCTTTCTGCTAGCTAGCGGGCCTGTAAGCTTGCTGTGGCATGGGGGGTATTCTATGGGGGCCCACCCCTTCTTCTCTCCCCTCCCTAGCAGGGGTGCAGGCCAGGCTCTTCTCCCAGGTTCCCTCTGATGTGGCTTTCCACTTCCCCGTCCCTAGAGTATTGTTCCCTTTCTCTGCAACAGCTTTGTTTTCTAGTCTCCCAGGCAGTCTCTGCCCCATCAAGTGGTTTCTAGACCTCCCAAGCAGTTTCCGCTCCGCCCTGCCCCCCCCAGCAAGGGGAATAAACTCCGGGGTTGAGGACTCGGTGCCCAGCCCCGACCCAGGCGTCTCAATCTTTGGTAACTGTTCCCATAGCTTAGATGGTCCGTTGGGTTCTTGATTGGCTTTTCCGTACTCCAACTTACTGCTACACTCTTCTCTGCATCTGGAGATTTCTCCGGTTTGTTTGATCTTTCCCCCGGTAGGTGACTTTCCAGGGTGCAGGAAACCTTTCTCCTCTGTAGTTCCCTTTCGGGAGCGCCCGTCCCGCTCGGATTCACCTTCTCTCACTCTCCGATTTTCTCCCATTCTGCCCAGTAATATCACGAACTTCTTGCCTTTATTGGATTATAGGTTCCTCTGCCAGCGATTGGTTGCTGTTCTGTGCGAGTCATTTATTCTGTAGATGTGCTTCTTTTGTTGTGTTTGTGGGAGAGGGCGAGCGTGTCCCCCTACTCCTCCGCCATCTGTCCTCCCTCCTTCCCCTTCTATTTTAAATGGTATTCTTGCTGGATAGAGTATTCCATGTTGCAT
This sequence comes from Sus scrofa, assembly GCF_054392235.1. NCBI lineage: Eukaryota > Metazoa > Chordata > Mammalia > Artiodactyla > Suidae > Sus > Sus scrofa. The sequence continues at coordinate 13,910,939 of NC_139402.1, forward strand.
TTTTTTTTCCTTTCAGTCCTTTAAATATCTCTTGCCATTCCCTCCTGGCCTGTAGAATTTCTGTGAAGAAATCAGCTGATAGCCTTATGGGGCTTCCCTTTCAATTGACATTTTGCTTTTCTCTCTCTGCCTTTAGAATCCTCTCTTTATCTTTAATTTTTGCCATTGTTATTATATGTCTTGGTGTGGTTATATTTGGGTTCAAGTTGTTGGGGCCTTCTGTGCTTCTTGTACCTTGAAGTCAGAATCCTTTAGATTTAGAAAGCTTCCAGGGGTAATTTTTTGAACTATATTTTCAACCCCCTCTTGTTATTCTTCTCCTTCTGGAATTCCTACTACGCAAAGATTGGCCCACTTTCTATTATACCGTAAGTCTCATATGGCTTTCATCTTTTTTCATTTGGTTTTCCTTCTGCTCTCCTGTTTGGCTGATTGCCATTGTTCTATCTTCCACATCCCTAATTCATTCCTCTGTGTTAGTCATTCTGGTCCTTACAGCCGTTACCTCCATTTGTATCACTGCAAATGAATTTTTTGGATTTGCTTGGCTCCTCCTTATGTTTTCTTGTTCGTTTCTGAGGACGTCTGCATTCCTGTTCATATCTTGTCTTCATTCCTTCGGTATTTTCACTGTCTCCCTTTTGAACTCCAAGTCTGTCAGACTGCTTCAGTGTTGAAGATTTTAGGTGAATTCTCCCATTGCATAAACTGGGAATGTTTTCTGAGCTTCTTCATCTTGCTTGTGTTTTCCATTTTCTGTGAATTTGGGGAAGCCAGACTCTAATTTGGCACAGTTGAGGCTGCACCGTGGTGGAGGAGCACTTCAGCAGGGCATGCATGGTTTGCTGGGTCACACTGCTGAGCCTAGGTTCTTCCCATGGCCAGGCATGGTTGGCCTTTGTGCACCATTGTGGTCATTCACTTCTTGCAGCCAGGATGTGCTTGCTGGGGTGCTCTGCAGTAGTGGGGCCCTTCCTGAGGTCAGGTGGGGCTGAATGGTATGGGATGTGGTTGAGGCACAGCCCTGCAGTTTTGCCGGGCTTTCCCAGGTGCTCAGTGGCAGCAGAGTGCCTCCTGCGGGCATGCGGTGCTTTTCAGTGTGCTCAGCTCATCAGTTGCCAAGGGTGGGTGGGGCTGGCCTTCTTGCTCTGTGGCAGAAAGTTGCTTCCTGGGGGTGGGCAGAACTAGGCAGTTCATCCATGGCAGAGGGCTCTTCCTGAGGGTGGATGGGCCTGGCAGGTGTGCACCATGGTGGAGGTGAACTTCCCACATGTGCCTGGGGATTGCTGGGGCATGCCATTCAGCAGAGCACTTCCCAAAGGGGGGCAGCCCTGGCCTGGTTGCCCCATGGAAGGTGGGTTCTTCCCAAAGGTTGGTGGGCTTGGCCAGGGCGTGCCACATTGGAGTTGCCCTCCCTGCACATGGGCGGGGCTTGCCCTGGTGCTCCATGGCAGTGGGATGCTTCTTGAGTGTGGGCAGTGCTGGCCAGCTCGCTCTGCAGTGGAGAGAGCTTCCCAAGTGTGGGTGGGGCTGGCAGGTGCCCATGGAGGTGGAGGTGCATTTCCCATGGCTAGCTGGGGCTTTCTGGGGCAACCTGTAGCAGTGGAGCACTTCCCAAGGGTGGACAGGGCTGGCCGAGTTGCCCCATGGCAGCAGGGCACTTCCCAAGGGTAGGCAGGGCTGGCCAGTTTCCACTGTGGTCGTGGTGCATTTCCCAATGTGGTGAGGAATTTCCCAGGGCATGTCAGGGCAGTGGGGCACTTCGCATGGCTGGGCATAATTCCAGACATAAGTTCTTCCAATACGTTTTCAATAATCTTTTCTTTTACCTCTCCTTCTGGAATTCCTACTATGCACAGATTGGCCCACTTTATGTTATCCCATAGGTCTCTTATATTGCTTTCAGGGTTTTTTTCATTTGCTTTTCTGTCTGCTGTCCTGTTTGAGTGATTTGCTTTCTTCTATCTTCCACATCACTGATACGTTCCCCTGCATTATTCCTTCCAGGCCTTACTGCCCTTACCTCACATTGTAGGTCTGCAAATGAATTCTCTAGATATTCTTGGCTCCTCCTTATGTTTTCTATTTCTTTTCTGAGGGAGTCTGTGTTACAGTGCTTATCTTCTCTGAATTTCTTTAGTACTTTCACTCTGCATTTTGAACTCAAAGTCTGTCAGACTCTTTCAGTGTTGGAGGTTTTAGGTGAATTCTCCTGTTGCATAAACTGGGAATGTTCGCTGAGCTTCTTCATCTTGCTTGTGTTTTCTTTTTTGTGTGAATTTGGGGGAGCCAAAGTGTAGTTTGGCACAGTCAGGGCACATGGTGGTGGTTGGGATCTTCCTGAGGGCATGCATGGCTGGCGGGGTCACACGACCGTGGTTAGGTGCTTCCTGTGGGCAGTCAGTGTGGCTGGGTTGTGCTGCTCTGGTGGGGAGCTTCCGTAGGCTGGGTGGGTCTGGCCAGAGTGTTCTGCCTTGGCAGTGCACTTCTTGAAGCCAGGTAGGGCTTGATGGGTTGTGCCACAAGATTGGAGGGCTTCCTGAGGGCATGCAGGGCTGGCCAGTGCCTGTCATGGTGGAAGTGCACTACTCCCAACAATGGTGCAATGTCTCTCCTAGTGTGGTGTACGTCCCATTGTTGGTGCCCTTCCGGCAGCCAGGGACAGCTGCCTGTGGTTCTCTCCAGCAGTGGAGGGCTTCCCAAGGGTGTGGAGGCCTGGCCGGTGCATGCCGTGGAGGACGTTCACTCCCCATGGCCGGGAGCGTCTTGCCCTAGTGGTCAACAGCAGTAGGGGCTTCCCGAGGGTGGCGGTGCTGGCTCTCTCACGCTGTGTCAGCAGAGCCCTTCCCAAGGGTGGGCAGGGCTGGCCTGTTCCTGCTGCTGTGGTGGTGAACTTCCTGATTTGGGGAGGAGGTTGCTGGGGTGCACCAGGGCAGTGGGCACTTCCTGTGGGTGGAACACCAAGGAGGTGGTTGCCTTCCCATGGGTAGTGGGCCCAGTCCACTGCAGAAGGAATGTGGCTTCTCCCCGGGCATGCCCGTGGTGGAAGCGGGGGATGTGCTGGGAATGCCCTCTGTGCTCTACTAGCTGTTGTGCAAGTGAAAATGCTGTGGAGCAAGGAGTATTCTCTGGTGGCCCACACATCCTGCTCTCCCCTCCCCAACAACGGTGCAATGTCTCTCCTGCAGGCCCAGACCTTCTCCTGGGTTCCCTCTCTTGTGGCTTTCCAGTCCCCAGCCCTTAGCTCTTTGCAACCCTTCACCCCTGGGGCACCACTTCCTCATCTCTTATGCTGTCTCCACACCACCAATCCCAGCCTGCTCCCAGGGACTCACCTCCAAACCTAGGGCTTGGCACCCCGTCCCCACCAAAGCATCTCAGTCTTTGGGACCTGTGCCAGCGGTTCTGATGATCTGTGTGGCTCTCATACTGCCTCTCAGTCCTCTGACCTGCTGATGCACTTTTCGTGGCATCTTGGAGATCCCTTGGACTCAGCTGATCTTTTCGCAGGTTCGGTGAGTTTCCAGGGATTGGGTTCCCTTTCTCCTTCACCATTCCCTCTCAGGAGTCCAGTCCTGATGCCCCTTCTCTCTCTCTCCTCTTTTCTGTTGCTTTATGCAGTTGTGTCAAGAGATTCTTCCCATTTTTGGAGGTTTCAGTTCTTCGGCCAGCGTTCAGTTGCTGTTCTGTGTGAGTCATTTTACATGTAGATGTGTATTTTTTGTTGCATCTGTGGGAGAGGTGAACAAATCCCCCTACTCTCTCACCATCTGGGCTCTCTGAAATTGTGTCCTTCTTTATCTTTCTCTATGGCCTTTGTTTGTTTCAATGTCTATTTTTTCTACTATGCGTATCACAACTCCTGCTTTCCTGTCTTGACCATTGAAATATGATGTCCCATTCTCTCACATTCAGTCTATACGTGTTCTTTGCTCTAAAGGGAGTCTCTTGCAGACAGCAGGTTGTATGTTTTTGCTTTTTGATCCAATCTGCTGCTCTGTGTCTATTGATCAGAGTACTCAGTCCATTGACCCTTAAGGTAATTATTGAGAAACATGTATTTATTCCCATGTTAAACCTTGCTTTTCAGTTGATTCGTTGTATAACCTTGGTTTTTTTTTTTTTTCTCTTTCTTTTTTTTTTTGATGATTTCCATTTATTTTATGCTTGGATACATTTCTTTTTAGTTTTCATGAATGTAATGTTTGGTTTGATTTGTGGTTTCCTTGTTTTTCAAATAGGTTAACCACTTCCTACATCTGCTTGCATTAGCCTGGTAGTCATATAGGCTGCAACACGATATTTAAAATTAGGTGTCTATATTTTCATACTTCCTTACCTACACTCTATGCTTTTGAATTTCTTCTTTGAGATCTTCGAGTTTGTCCTTTTGGTGTTCCTTGTGTTTCTCATCACTTTTCGAGTAGATTTTTGTTTGTTTGTTTGTTTTGGTGATGTATGCTGGCTGATTTAAGTGACTGCTTTCCAATCTGTATATGTTCTGTCTTCTTTTTTCTCCTTCTTCTTCTTCTTCTTCTTCTCCTTCTTCTTCTTTTAGCCATTTCTGTATTTTTTTAGAATGGGTTTAGTATTGGTGTACTCATTTAGCTTTTGTTTGTTGGAGAAATTCTCTGTTTCCCTTTCCAGTTCAAATGATACTCAATAAATAAATAAAACATATGTAAATGAATAAATAAATAAATGATAGTCTTGCTGGGAAGAGTACTCTAGTCTTCAGAGTTTTTCCTTTTGGAATTTGTGTATAGCTTGCCAATTTCTTCAGGCCTGTAGTGTTTCTGTAGAGGAATTAGGTGATTTGCGGGTTCTCTTATAGTTAATGTGTTGTATTTCTCTTGCTGCCTTTAGAATCCTCTCTTTATCTTTGGCCATTTCCATTATAGTAGGTCTAGGTGTGGGCATATTTGTGTTCAGCCTGTTTTGTGCCTTCTGTGATTACTGTATTTTGATACCTGTTTCCTTTAGTTTGGGAAAATTTTGAGACATAATTTCTTCCAATATATTTCCAATCCACTTGTCTTTTTCTTCTGCCTCTTGAATTGCTGTAATGCATAGATGGACCCCTGTTATGCTACCCCATACATCTCTAATGTTGCTTTCATGTGTTTTCATGTGGTTTTCTGCCTGCTGTCCTGATTGGGTGATTTCCATTATGCTATCTTCCATGTCACTAATTCATTCCTCTGCACTCTTCACTCTGCCCTTCAGTGCCTTTAGCCCAGTTTGGCTATCTGCAAAAGACTTTTCTAATTTTTCCCTATTTTCCCCTAAATTTCCTCATTCCTCTCGAAAGTAATCGACATGACTGTTTGTAATGTGCCCGTAAGTCCCTGATATTCAGCCTTCATTCCTTCAGTATATATTCACTCTACCCCTTTTGAACTCAGGGTCTTTTGGCCTACAGAGGTCTGTTGCATTGTTTCTGCTTCACATGAAATCTCCTGTACCTTACGTGGGAATTGTTCCTGGGCTTCTTCATCGTGTCTATGATTTTCTTTTTCTGTGAGTTTGGGAAAGCCAAACTCTAGTCTTGGAGGGTTACTTCTAGGCAAGAGCAACCCTTTGTATTTTGTGGGGTGTTACCATTTATTTGGGGCATGGAGGATTGCATTCTTGCTGGCTCAATCTTGGGAGTGAGCACGCCATTATCCCGAGGGTGCAGAGTGTATTTCCAGGGAGAGGGAGGCAGTGGGTAGGGCTGGTAGTGCCTTCTTGCTGGGGTCTTAGCAGCAGCAATTACATGCAGGGAAGTGGCACAGGCTACTCCTTGTTTCAAGGCCTTGGGCATGATAATGAGCTTTTTGCAGAATCATGAGGTGCCCAGAGCATTTGGTAGTGGCAGTGGCAGTGGGAGTTGCATGGTTTGTGAATTCCCAGAGAACTTGGAGCAGAAACAGGTAGTGTTTGGTCACAATGACCTCTTCTGAGGTGCCCTCTGTGGTGATTAGGGCCACAAGGGGTGCCTGTTCCTGGACCCCTAGTGGTAGCAGGCCATGCACACCTCTGGTGTTTTGCCTCCCCAACTGAGGACCCTTATAAGAAGCAGCCTGTCCCTCTTAGCCCACACAGGAGGTGGTGCAACACTGCTCCTAGTTACAGGGTCTTGGCAAAGGACAGTGTTCAACCTTCTGGGTGCTTCTTCCGTGCAACTGTCAGAGCATTTGGCACTGACAGTTGCAGGGCGGTTATATGGCCAGGGTGTTGACAGCAATACTGGGTGGTGCTCAGTTGTAGTGCCCGCTCTGATTTCTGACCTCTGAGGTGACTGTGGTCAGAGATTGGACCTGATCACACACCCCTACCGGTGGCAGGCCTTGACTCCCTGTGGTTTCTGAGATGACTGCTTTGGGTTGTCCCCACTGCCTGTAGATCACTCAGGAGGCACCAGATCTCACTTACCCACCTTATGCCCGTAGCCCCCACCAGAGGGATCTGGACACCCATAGCCAGCACTAGAAGTGTCCAGGCTGCTGTAGCACAAGCAAGTGGCTTCTTGCCACCTGTGGCCTGCACCAGGTGCACCCTGCCCTCTGAAAGCCTGTGCATGTGTGAGCAGGGAGATTCCTTTGGCATCTGCCCCTCCTCCTTTTCCCCTCTGCAACAATGGCACCTTGCTTTTTAAGACAAAGTGGGGTCCCTTCAACTCCAAGGATAGCTCTGAGGTGACTCTTGGTTTGATTGAAAATAATTCTTCTGAATGTACTCCAGAAAGACAGTAAAAGAGAAACATAAGAAGCTGCTAAGTCAAGCAGATTCTATATCTTCAAGGGATCTGTTCACCTGGCTGAGGTTTGGTGTTAAAGGCCAGCATTTGTATTTAAGCCTGTCTTTGTGTAAAACAAGAAAGCAACCTCTATGTGTGAATCGGGACATATAAAGGGGTGGAGATAAAGGCAAAAATAACCTAGATCAGTTTGAGGATTTTAGAGAAAATGACACCCACATTTTTTTTCTACCACTTTTTTTTTTTGTAGATGTTTCACTGATGAACTACCACCCTGTGGTGACAGTGATGCAATCTCTGATGATGTCATGTGGACATTGTTGTTGCACTTATGGTGTAAATTATGGTCATGGTTCCTGGATAAGATAAAATACATTATCGTTTGGAGTGTGAAATGTACTTTTTAAGTAATTGTATACCTTTTTTTTTTGTCTTTTGAGGGCCACCCCTGAGGCATATGGGCAATCCCAGTCAGGGTCAAAGCAGAGCTCTGTCTGCTGCCTTACATTGCCGTAGCAATGCTGGGACTGAGCCACATCTTTAACTCACATCACAGCTCATGGCAACTCTGGGGCTTTAAACCACAGAGCGAGGGCAGGGGGTGAAGCTGCTTCCTCATGGACACTAGTTAGGTGTGTTAACCTCTTTGCCATCATGGGAACTCAATGGAATTTATTGATTTATTTTTTCTTTGCAATGAAGACAATCGTGTCAACTAATATCCAAGTTCCATTTGAAGTAACAGATAGACTATAATGCAGCTGAGAAAACACTACGTAAATACTATGTATTTTCCCTTTCCAAATTGACTTTTATTTGCCCCTTTTTCCACACCCTCATAATTGAGACCCCCATTCAATACAACTTGGACTATTTCAGAAATCTCTTGACAGCTATTCTCTATTTCCTTAGTTCCATTTTCCTTTTTGAAACAGTTACAGCTAGGGGACATGTCAAATGCTCCTCTCTAATTATCAAGCATTTCAAATATTAAAAAACGGCAAAATAATCTGCCATTGGAAACAATTAAAACGACAAAAGGACAACCTGCAATGGGAGACAATTATTTCAGATGATGCAACTAATAAGGGCTCAATCTCTAAAATCTACAACCAACCTATACACCTCAACAACAAAACAGCCAATTACTCAGTGGAAACATGGGAAAGAGACCTGCATAGACATTTCTCCAAAGAGAATATACAGAGGGCCAACAAGCACATAAAGAAATTCTCAACATCACTGTTTATTAGAGAAATGCAAATCTACACTACTATGAGGAATCACTTCACACTGGACAGAATGGCCGACATTAACAAGTCCACACATGAGAAAACGCTAGAGAGGGTATGGAGAAAAGAAAACTCTCTTACACTGTGGGAGGAGTGTAAATTGTTACAACCGCTATGGAAACACTTCAGAAAACTAAATATAGAACTAGCATATGACCCAGCAATCCTACTCTTGGGGATACACCTGGGGAAAAAAAAAAAAAACTTTCCATGAAAAGGTTACAAGCACATGTATGTCCATTGCAGCCGGATTCACAAGAGGAAAGACATGGAAATAACCTAAATGACCATTGGAAAGAATGGATTAAGGGATGTTGTATATATACACAATGCAACACTACTCAGCCATAAGAAAAGAACAGAATAATGCCATTTGCAGCAACACGGCTGGAACTGGAGACACTCCTACTAAGTGAAGTAAGCCAGAAGGAGGAAGGCAAGCACAATATGACATCACTTATGTGTGGAATGTGATATATGGCACAAATGAAACTTTCCACAGGAAAGACACCCATGGATTTGGAGAACAGGGTTTTGGTTGCCAAGGGGGAGGGTGCAGGATTGTGATGGACTGGGATTCGGGGGTTGAAAATGCAAACTATTGCATGTGGAGCGGGTATAAAATGAGGTCATGCTGTATAGCAATGGGAACTATCTCTAGTCACTTTTGATGCAGCATAATGTGAAACAAAGGATATGTATTGTGTGGGTGTGTGTCTTGGGTGGGTGGGTGTGTGACTGGGCCACTTTGCGGCACAGTATGAAAGTGATAGAACACAGTAAACCAGCTATGATGGAAAAATCATTTTAGAAAAATAAATGCAGCATCCTTTTACTCTTAACTGTGTCAAAAGTAAAGATATTGAAGCTATGAAGATGAACATACAAGTTTATTGCTGAAATAACAGAATTGCAGGAATTTGGTGACATTTGCCAGCATAAATTTTCATCTTCACTCTCCTGCATAACCTATAGTCCTTTGATAGGTCAGTGGTAATTAGGGTGATGTTCAGATTCGAAGAGAACTGAGGATTTGGCCTTGAAAGTGAGGCAGCAGATGTGTCAGTGGTCATTGGCATTGGGAACCATGGATGGGCTGCTGCTTGGGGGTTAGACACAGGGCACTCAGTTGGTGATATATTCTGGTATCTGGTTGGCAAAGGAGAAGGCTCCACCCTCAGTCCAAAATAACCACTTGGGAAGTTAGAAATAAGGTGGTACTGAGAAATGGAAGTGGTAGTTGTAATGAAATTCACGATGTGGCCACTTGCTGGAGAGTAGCTGCTTTGTGAGTGCATGTGAAATGTGGTCAACTGACTAAAAATAGCATGTTGAGCCATGACAATTTGTCCTGGTGGCCTGACTGATGGTGATGATGGAGAAGAAAGACCACTTCTAGTTGGGGTAGTTGTATTAGAAATTCTCTGGCTCATAGAAGGCCATCTTATTAAAGGCACATTTAGGTTTGTAGAGGCTGAAAATGCATCTTCTCCATGAGTTTCTGCAACCACATCAGAATTATGGTTATCCACATTACCCCCTGTTCTAGAGCGCTTCTTGCTGCAACCTTGAAGTAGAGAAGCCGATACTGGAGAAGCATTTTTCACCCTGACTCTTCTTTTCATCCTCACCAACAGATGGGGACAGCCCCGTTTAAAATTTGGATTATGGTAGAACTGCAGCTAAAACCAAAAGAGAAGGTATTTAGTGACTTTTTAAACAAAGATACGAGGACAAAGAATCCATAAAAATCTGACTTGTTTCATCACACAGAGTTAATGTCAGGAAATAATACTCATCTATTACTAACATTTTCAAAAATTTATGTAGTGGGAACAGGCAATTATGGTCCTTAAATAAAAATGCCTGGTGTATTTACAGTAACAGTATGAGGTTCAGGGGCTTGTATTGGGTGAGGTTCATCGAGAAGGCTCCAGGTGGCTAGGAAATTTCTCTATCACCCCAAATATTTTATGACCAAGTGGCCTTCAACTTAAAAGCGTAGCAGTACTTCATCCCACTTTCAAGGTCTACTATGACACTATATGTATGAACATATTTGCAGATGTCCCTCTGTAAATAGTAACTGGACATTTCATAATACCTTGTTCCAAGCAGAGACTTCATTATCTTCTGCCAGAATGTTGGCTAGTGAGGCAGGTCTTTGAAAATTCCTTTGCAATTTAGTAAATCCATAAAGGTTAAGCTGTCGAACTAAGCTTTTCATACTCTCAGTTTCAAAAATTCTGAAGGGAGCCTTTCTCTCCAGAACTTCTTTCTTGAAGCGTTCTTCATTAATCACGATCGAGGTTCCATTTTCATCCCACCAAATGGACTTAAATCGATCACTTTCAACAATTTCCCAAAGTTTTCTGGGAAAGAGCAGAGGAAGAAAATCACTATCTTCATCTGGTTCAGAGGCACACAATGTGTGGCATGGCTCCTTCATCAGGGAGCCCTCAGACAAAGCCTGGAAAGCTTTTTCTTCAATCTGAGACTTCAAGTCCAAGTCCCCAGTGATTGAGTTATCACACCATGGAGATGTAATGGAGGATTCTGAACCAGTTGGTGCATCTTTAGGAGACACACCTTGAATTTCTGAAGGAGCATTTGCCATCTCAGATTTTTTTCTCTTCAGCTACTTTCCTCACCTGCATGGCTTTTGAACTCTGCAGTTTTAAATGCTGCTTTGGTAAGCCTACACAGATAAACTATCCAATCCATCAAAATGGTTGCCAGCCTGAGTAGCTGTGACATCACAAGACTCTAGTCTCCTAGCAATCTGAGCATCACCTTCAGTCAGGGTTTACTTCTCTATGAAATTAGCCCAGTTAATATAAAATATGATCTCTGTACTTGAACAGTAACCCAAAGAGAGAAAAAAAAATGAGATCAGCAAATGAGATCCTATTCCAATGGAATCTTTTTAATAAAAAATCACATAAATATATAAATCCATTTCATCCCTGAAGTAAACGCAAGTTCTCTCTTGTGCACATATGCACTTGTGCCTCTTAGGTAAGGCCTTGTAAATGGAAGAAAAAAAGTGGCAAAGTGAAACAAAAGTTATGCAGCTCTTGAGAGTGGATAACTAGAATCTGTGCAGTATTTATATTCAGAAAAACATAGCCAGTGTTCTATGGTGGCTAGCTTGTTACAAAAGTGTTCTGATCTCTGCCGTGCTATGGGTTCAATCCCTGGCCTGGGAACTTCTGCATGCCCCAGGTACAGTCCAAAAAATGAAAAGACAAAAAGAAAAGAAAAAAAAACAAATACACAATCAAAAACAAAACAAAACAAAACAAACCAAGACCTTTATCACTAACCAAGACATGGAAGGGCCCTGGGCACCAGGCAAAATATCTATAGCCATAGAGACAAAAAAAGATTGATGGTTGCTTGTGTTAGGAGAGGAAATGTGGGGAAGTACCATCCAAAGGGTATGAGATTTCCTTGTGGATTGATACAATGTGGACTGAGGAATTGATGGGTGCACCACATTCTGAAGATTATATATGCCCTTGAACTGAATACTCTAAAACTTATACCATAATGTCGTCACATTGTTAAAAACTGACAGTGATCTGGTATCACTGATTTTATTATATCGAGTTTTCTGTGTATCCTACGCAAGTAGTCTGTGTGTTAAACAATATTCCAAACATTTTCCGTTAGGTTGCTGAGGGAGGAATGCACAAGGCCAAATAGTGCACAAGAGGAATTTATTAGGGTCTCTGAGGGGGCTGGGCAGAGCCCACGATGGCATCAGCCTTGACTGCAAGGAGGTGTTAGACTTATAAAGCATCTGTGGTGGGAGTCTGTGGTTGGAGTCCACGGTGGGACCTTGCGGCAGGGAAAATGGAGAAGAAAGGGAAGGTCAAGGGAGGTGTAGGGACTCAAGTCCCATGACAGAGCACAGTTAATCCATGTAGGCAGTTAGTCTGTGCAGGCAGTTGCTTCCCACAGGTCCTCGTTTCTTGCTGCCCAACTTGCACATCCACATTCTGGGAGGGGTGTCCACAGCAAGTCTCTCAGGTGAGCAGCAATAGTAGGGGTGTATGGCGGTCTGTCTCCATCCTCCTGGGCTCCTCTCATTCAAGCCTTCCATTATATGGGATAGGGATGAATGTCTACTCTTCTCTATCTGCTTCCTGCTGGCCTGGGGTGAGGAGTACTTGTGGATGGACTTGGTATATGCTACCATAGAGGATGGGAAGAAAGGAAAAATAAGATTAAACATGGGTTGACACCAGTAATGTTGAAGGAGGAGTGTAGTTTCATCTGAGTAGGTTTTAACACGTGATGTGGTATTAACACGTAAATCGCAGGAACTATTGGTCATAAAACATGTTGTCTCCTTTCTGTTGCTATAAGAGAAGACCTTGAAAATATAAGGTTGCTGCTGCCAGCTGATGCTGCTTTGAGAACAGCTGGTGTCATCACGTCTGACAGGGCACATAAACCCTAAGTTCTTGGCAATACAAAGGCTTGCCTGAAATTACTTCCATAAGATTTCCCAGTCTTCCTTGGATGTCTGACCCACAGCTACTCCATTCTGCCTTTTCTCCCTATTGGCCCATGCAGTTGCCATGGTCAATGATCTCTGTATTTCTAGATGAGAGAAGATGCAAGAATTTGGGCCCATACAAATCCTCACCTGAAATCGGTCTGAAGGCCTGTGCCTCACCGCTGCTCACCTCCCTGAGCTCTGCTCAGCTGATGCTGCAGGTAAACAGCTGCTGTGCCTCAAGTTTTCCTGCACGGAGAGTCTCTAGGCAAGTGCTAACTTGTGGTCACAATTGGCCATACTCCCCCATGGTCGTACATTTGATCATAGTTTGGGGAGGCATTTCATGACCATTTCATCTCACAGTGCCAGCAATGAACATTGCTAGGTCTGGCAATGATGTCACAGATAGGCCACTCAATGTGCTAGTCCTGGACAAAGCCATACTAGGAGTAGCCAAAAGTCTCTGGACCACCCATCTTCCTCGTCTATTATGGTCCAGGAAAATATTCCCTCTTGTTGCATGTTCCCATATCTAGAGACCACTGATCTCATATGGAACTATATATCATTTTCAGTGACTCAGTTACACTTCTGGAAATGCAAGAGACAGCAATTTTGTGGACACAGTGAATAAAACATAAACCTAGAGACTCTCATGCTGAGAGAAGGAAGTCAGAAAGAGAAAAACAAAGACCACATGATAACACTTATATCTGGTGTCTATTTTAGAGCACAAGTGAAGCTTTCCACAGAAGAGAAAAACATGGATTTTGAGAATAGACTTGTGGTTTCCAGGGGGAGGGGGACTGGGACAGAGTGGGATTGAGTGGGAGCTTGGAGTTCATTGACGCAGTCTCTTGCCTTCGGAATGGATAAGCAGTGAGATCCTGCTGTGTAGCCCTGGGAACTATGTCTCCTCACTTGTGATGGAGCAAGATAATATGAGAAAATAATATAAACATGTCTATGTACCTGGCTCACCATGCTGTGCAGTAGAAAATATAACAATATATTGGTGGCAATAAAAACAAATTAACCTATTCTGATAAGGAGTGGAAAAATATATGAAAATATTTGTGGTCTCTTAAAAATTAAGTGGAAAGCAGTATTCATAAAGTCATAAATGAAAATTGAAAAGCTTCACACAAAACAGCCCTGTTTTATCGCTGTTCAGCTGGATTAGTCTGTTCCTTCTCTTTAAAGGAAATTTCATTCTGACTTGTCCACTCAGCTGTACTCCCCAGTGTTCTTAGGCTGGTTATCCCTAGATAGTTTAAACATTCCCAACACAAGGGAGCCTTTAAATTTCGATTAATGTAGCCCAGGAGAGTTATGTCACTTGGCTAAAGTCTTACTTGGTGATTGAGCTTGAGTAACAGTTGAAGGAAACATAATTGTGCCCTTGTGAGAGCAGGTATTAGTTGGCCAGGTGAGGGGATCCCACCTAGGAACATCACTGATAAGAGCCTTGGAGGGGAGAAACCCGCCAAGGTAGATGAGAAGGTCAACAAATGACCATGTGTTCGGGGGGGGGGCAATCTTGGGATAGTGGTCTCCTTCTGATGGTGACTTCTTTTTGTCCAGGCATTGGTGTTTTTGTTATTAGGGCCTTGTTTTAGGGTGAGTTTGATGTCAGTAGTTCTCTCTGTAGACCAGTGCAATGTGGATGTCCTTCTTAAGAGGGAACTAGAGATTTTCAGAGTTATTTTATTCACTTTGCTTGTGCATATGGTACTTAAGTATTCCTGAAAAGAGACCTTCCATCTAGGCTGGAGACAACCCTTTAAATGATACTTTCCCAGAATGTATAACCCCCTGGTTATCGTGGGGCATCAGATATTCTCGCAGAGACAGATTGCAGCACTCAGCTTCACATGCTGAGATTTTGTTCTTAGTACCCCCCTTAAACATTGAAATATTGTAACACAGCCTCAAAGAACTATTTGGGAAGTGAGTTTTAGAAAGTGAACCCTAACCTCAAAACACAGAACTAGAGTATGAGTCACAAGATTGTCTCTAAAATGATCCTCATTTTCACCAGACATTGTCAACCCAAAACTGTAGAAGGAATACCCCAAATGGAGAACATATTTTCAAAGCATTTCTTTTCATTAATGTGTATTCTGGGGAGCCAGGAAGATCCAGGCTGCCTCTTGGATTTCCCACAGTCATGGCTCTTGAATTCACAGCTGTTCCTTACCTATCTTCCCTCCTCTGATTTAGGGGCACACTTTTCCCATGCTACAAGGTCATCAGGATGGCAAATGTCTGAGAAGGAGGGAGTAAGTTGTGAGCTATATCTTTATAGATTGGGTTCATACCTTCCATCCGACAATTTCTCCCCTGTAACACGGTAATTTACACTTAGGAAATTTGCAAATACACACACACACACACACACACAGAGAGAGAGAATGCAAATTTTAAACACCTGGCCAAGTAGAATCTCACTTTATTGTAAAACATTACCTAGTCACTCAACCAACGTAACAAAGGATTTCAAAAGCAAATACAAATTAAAGGCCAATCGATTCATGTAACCTGTTATCAAGAGTATGAACAAGGTAAGGTTAAGAAGGTTCAGAAACCTTTCTTTTAGCAGAGAGACAGAAACCTAATTCAAGTTTTACACGAGCTTACATTTAAAGTTTGTTTGTTTTTTAACTTTAAACTCCCAGTCAGTCCCGACCAAGCTTGGAAATCCTGTCTAGTGTCCACTTCGCAGAAATCTTCCATCACTTTCTGTATCCGTATTATTCTGTCTGCTAGCTTTCCATTCAAAATAACAAGCTACACGACAGACTTACTTTCTGTTCCCTTAATAGAATGCAATTCCATTCCTCCTTCCTTCTTTACTGAAAACACAATGTCTACTTGTCTGGGTGGACTTTTTATCACTTCTAAAAGTATGTGTTTCCTGGTACAGAACATCACAGCATAGCACCAAAACACCGATAATAGTCTTAAGTGATGTTGCTGTCCCTTCTTAGTAACTGAAGCCTCAGCATCCGATTTGACTTTTATCAAACCTAGGTGCAATAAGAAAAGCTTCTGCCAATGACTCTGAAGACATGCCCATTTAAGTTAGATCAACCTACTTTAACTTTAATATCAGATGTTAATTTAACACGGAATATTTTCCAGTTCATGTGAATCTAAAATTACCTTACCTTATGTATTTTGAGAGTTCATATAAGAGCTTAATTTCCTTCAAGCCAATTAAGTAGAGCTTTTTGATGAAGTAATTTTGGCAAGGCCATACATGCACAACACAAACAATGATACATACAAAACAGGAAGCTCAGATTTCCCATTCCAAAGTCTCAGCCATGAATAAGGTACACCTGTGTGAAACCCATCAGCTGCAAGAGACACTGGCTTCAAACTGGGTTCCTGACAGATGGAACAAATCAAGGTCACTTGTCTAGGTGGCTAAACATCTTTTAATAATGTTTAGAACAAAAGACAAACGATTTCTCCTTGACCCTGAGAATTCAACTTGCAAAATGTACCCCTATTCCTGAAATTTCTATTTCAGAAAGATGGTGGAGCTAAGGCTTCCAGATGTCCAGGCAGAACACCTGCATCTCAAGGACACAGGCAAATTTCTCTTGGGATGACTTTGTTTCCTTGAGGGCAGAAAACTTTTCCCTCAGAACTGAGGAGCCTCTTCCCTGAGTCTTAAAGGCCCTGTCAATTAGTCCAGGCATGGAGTTTGTGGGCCCTGTCCTAATATGTGTAGATGTGTCTGTCAGGGGAAGGCTGGCTGATAAAAGGGACTGAAAGAATGGCATGCCCTTCACTGGTCCCCGGGTCTGGATTAGTTTAGTGTACAGGTCAGACATGGGAAGGGGACATGGACCCTGGTTATGCCTACGATTCCATTAGTGACTTCGGTCAGGGGCCTGTATTGAGGTTGGCAGAGGTTTGCGGACTGGTCTTTTAACTCAGTTTGAACGGGAGCAAGCTGCTGAGCTATGGAATGGGTGGAGGTGTCCCATAACCAGGGCAAAAGAACGGAGGCTGGGAGAGGTAGCTTATCATGTTCTAGATGAGCAAGGGGGAGGAGAGAGGACTCGGAAAGAGAGACAGGAGTGAGAAGTCTGAGGGAGGCTCTGAAATTAGATAAAATATCTCTGCGAAGAGTTGGGGCTGGGCACTTGGTTAATATCAGGAAAGAACAGCTAAAGGGTGTCCCTGATGGGGTGCAGTTTGGAAGGGGTTTTGGTAAGGGTTTGGAGATGAGACCACCAACATGCACAATAGAGACTTGAGAGGGGTGTTTGTGACCTGTTAATTCAGGTTGTGCTGAGTAAGTGGCCCCTGTGTTGATAAGAAAGGATACCAGCTTACCTACAACTAGCAGAGTTACCTGGTGCTTCACCCGAGGAGTAGTTGTGGGTCCGGGATCCAGGGGTTTCCAGGGCACCCTTAGTCTTCTGTGATCCTGCCAAGGTGGCTTGGCCTGTTGAGGTCCAAGGATTCTGATCTCTCTGCAGGGAGAGATGTGGCCCTCCCCTGAGAGGTTTCCAGTGGCCTCTCTTATCACACCTGCAGCAGGGGCCTGGAGTGCTTTAGAGCCATTGTCCAGGGGAGGGAGCTGATATTTGTGGGAGCGCTGAATGGCAGTTGCCTGCATTTTGTATTTAGCCTGATCTCTTTTTAAGTGTTGGCTTTCAGCCTCTTTATGCTGATTATTAAAGACCTTGAAGGTGAGCGTGAAGACATCCTGCTGAGGGGTTTGAGGGCCATCCTCCCACTTTTGTAATCTGTGCCTTATGTCAGGGACAGACTGAGAGATGAAGGGAGTGTGGAAGGAAAGATTCCCTCCAAATGGGAAAGGTCTAACTATGTATCTTTTTGAAGTGACTGTGTTAATCAGGAAGGAGAGCAGGTTTTTCATGTGGGTTTGTCTAATTTCTTCTTCTTTTTTTAGTTAAGACCTGCATCACATAGTCCTCCTATGAGACAAGTTACCATGTGACTCTGGTGTCTGAAGGCCTGGGAATCGACTGGAGAGTCCCAGTTTGGATCCTGTCTTGGGACTGCTACCGCCCGCACTCTTTGGTTCTAGTTTTGCCAGCAGAGGTCATCTGTGTGGGCCTGAGTGGCTAACCAGACCCTTTCCTTTTCCGCAAGGTCGAGGAGGAAGGATAAGGTGACATCAACACCATGGCAGGTAAGGTCACAGTACTGAGTGATTTGTTCAAATTCCTTAAATGTAGATGGAGGGATCAGAAGAGAAGGAGTCTCATCTTTTTTGTTTTTCAATTTAAGTGGGAGGGGTTGGACATGGAAATAGGGACATGGACCTGGGCAATCCCTCCAGTGCTGGCAACTTCCCCTCAAGGGACCAAAGGAGCTGGTTGGGAGGTGTTTGGAGAAGGAGGAAGCTGGGTACAGAAATGTGTATGAGGAGGAGAGAAAGAGGGGTATCTGGGTTAGGATGGGGAGAAGCTGAGGACAACTTGGGTAGGGGAGTGGAGGATTTTGTGTTGGGGGAGAGCTGGAGGCATGGAGAGATTTGTATTGTGGAGAATAATGGTCTGCAGGATCAAAGCAGGAGCTGTCAGAATGAGAGGGAATATGACATGAATGATGGAGAAGAATTTGAAATGTGAAACAGGGGGAACAGAGGGAGGCCTGTGGGCTGAGAGTAAAGACACAGCGACTTTCATGCCACTCGTCATTACATTGACAAATGTTATTGAGGTCACTCAAGCTATTTACATTGAATGTGGACTTGTGGTTGCCAAGGGGGAGAGGGAGAGGGAGGGAGTGGGATGGATGGGGTGCTTGGGGTTAATAGATGCCTTCTAGTGCCTTTGGATTGGATTAGCAATGGGATCTTGTTGTGTAGCCCTAGGATCTCTGTCTGGTCCCTCAGGGTGGAGCATGATAAAGGGAGAAAAAAGAATACATACATGTATGTGGAAGGGGCTCACCACGCTGTACAGTGATGAAGCAGAACGTGAACAGAACACTGTGGACCAGCTATAATGGAAAAACAAATACAACATCACTATAGAAAAAAATTGAAAGTGGCATTTTGGGAGCATTGAGAGCCATTAGCTAATGTTTATTCTGTGCACACGGAGTTACAGAAGAAGTAAAGATGCTTGGACCTAACATTTCCTCTTAGGAATACCTAAATTCCATAAGAGGCAGCCAAGAGGTGTGTTCTGTGGAGGAGTGGAGGGCTTCTTCACCATGATGAGGACTAAGAGGGGACGTGGGCTAAGGAAGGGGCCACCTTAGGGAGTGCCACTTCTTAGGCTGAGTGTCTCTAAAGTCTGGATAGTGGATGCTGAGGGACAGAGAGAGAGGTTTGCACTGATGTGGGTGTCCACAGATGAGAGGGATGGGGCCAAGTGTCTATGCATTCTACAAACCTAGGGTGATGCTTTGTTGCAGAAGGTTGTACTCTGATGTGCCAGAGGAACTGGGGCCCAAGAGCCATGCTGACAGGAGACCCAGAAAAGTGACATTTTCTCACCCAAGTATAAGAAGGCAAGTGCTGGATGCAGAGTCAGTCATGGAAAGGTGGAATTCCCCGTTAGTGGTTTCTGCCTGACTGAGCAGGAGAGGACTGGTGCAGAGGAGCCTGGATCAGGGACCCAAACCTGGGTGGGTTCCAGAGGTTAAGCCAGGAAGAGCTGCCCCTGCCTGCTGCTCTCTGGCTTTCAAACCCAGGAGTTTGGGGCACCACTGATCTGATTCCCATTCTCGTATCATGCCCGCTTGGGGTTTAGCACCATATGTGAAGTTTGCTGAGGGAGGAGTGGGCAAGGGCATTTGATAAACAGGAGAGATTTATTAATGGCTCAGGAGGGCACCAGCCTTGACTGTGAGGAGGGACTAGGCTTATAAAGGATCTGTGGCAGGAATCTGGGGTGGGAGTTCACAGCAGGATCTTTGATGGGAACAATGAAGAAAGAGGAGGGGAAGGTCAAGGGAGGAGTAGGGGGTCAAGTCCCATGACAGAGAGCAGTTCATCACTATAGAAGTTAACATATGCCTCCAGGTGTTTTCCTCAGTCCGTTGGTTCTTGCTGCACAAACTGAGCAACCAATTCTGGGATAGGTTGTCCATAGCAGGTGTCCAATTTGAACAGCCATATATATGGGATCAATGGGGGTCTGTCTCCACGCTGCTGGGAACCTGACATTTTCATAGTCATATTAGCACAGCAAATATGATTCTTGTTGGTATGTCTATCAATATATGCTAAGCATTCATGAAGTAGCGATTTTGTGTTTATGTAAGGCCCATACCATTAAGGAAATCCAACAAGTAGGAGATAAGTCATAACAAGAGAGTTTATAAGAAAAACGACTTATATGAGTGTAAGAGGAAACTTGCCATTCTTGAAAGAGCCAAAGGATATAATCCAAGATTATATGGAATCGTAGTCTTTTTTTTTTCTTTTGTTAGAACAGGAAATAGGCGGAGGGGTTTTGGTGAGGAAATAAGTAGGGCATAGAGTCAGGAGCATTGAGGTTTCCCATAGGTTTTGTGACCAGGAAATGGCCAGGGGATGTGTGAGAAGGCTAGGCCTTCCTGGCATTATGGGGTTGCAGGTTTCCTAGGGGCTTGTGGCTGAAGTAACCAGTGTCAGGCTTAGCCTCAGGCTGTAAAAGGTGCATATGATGAAAGGGTGAGACTGTTCCAAGATAGGGTCATGGAGGGGTAGGTGGAGAGGGTGAGAATTTGCCAAGGTATGGTGTGCGGTGGAACTTACAAAGCTAAAAGGTAGTCAGGGCCATCATTGTTCCAGAGAGTTGGTTCTTATTTGGAAAATATAAGGGTCTCAGCAGTTTGGGTGCATTGATCTGGTTTTCTGAACATTATTGTGTAGGAGTCCAGAAACAAAGGAGTAGCAACATAAAATAGGACCTAGATTTTATGAAGTGGTCTTAATATGGGATAACAAGCTGCTCCTTTGCACAAAGAGACCTCATGTTTGGTAAGAATTTCTGAGGCTTCATGGCTGAAAGAAGTGTTACAAAAATGTTGTGTGTGGTTTCCCATTCCAGCTTTGGTAAATATTTAATATGTGTCAAAAATACATGATGCTTTCCATATTTATCACATTTAAGGACGGAATATTTTCCCAACTAGAAAGAGTGTCTAGTTTGGCACTATGTCTTAGTGTAATGCAGTTCTTAAGTCAGAATGCTTTGTATTAACAAATGGTCGTGAATTTTCCTTTCAGTAAACATTTCATGAAGATAGACACTCCACGAAATGTAGTTTCATGAAATTTGACAGTGATTTCTCCTGATTTTTTTTTTTTTTTTTTTTTTTGGAGAATGTTAGTGTCTATTTTCTTCACAGGACATGCCCTTAGATTTACACATGCAGATTTTGTGGGGGATTGGCTGATAAAATATTATGTATATGTGAAAAAAATAGGAGTTCATGTTAAGAATTAAAACAGTCTCATTAAACTGTGGCTGAGAATTTTGGGGTGCTAGAATGGCTGGATCATATATGAAAGAAGTCACCTTTGGGGCTATCAGGGGAAGACAGCCTAATTCAGGTGTCTCTGAGCTCCAAATTGCAAACTGTACCTTGAATCACAACCATAGGAGAGAGTGCAAAGTTTTATCTTGAAAAGATGCCTATAATACGTTGTATGAACTTACCTGTATAACGAATGAGATTTAGTTTGGGCTTTGCATCTCTTTACTATTTAGCATTGATGCACAGTGGTTTCCTTTCTCTTAGTCATGAGATGCTCGACTAAATTGGATGGTAATATTGTCTTTAATCTTATATATGTGTGTACACATACACACACACATATATTTCTCAAAGGAATTTATCACATCTGTAGTTGTATAATGATCATAACAATCTGATTTCACAGATTTCCATCCCAAAGCCCAAGCACATCCCACCACCCACCAAACTGTCTCCTCCAGAGACCACAATTTTTTTCAATGTCTGTGAGTCAACATCTCTTCTGCAGAGAAGTTCAGTCTATCCTTTTTTCAGATTCCACAGATCAGTGAAAGCATTTGTTGTTGGTGTCTCATTGTATGGCTGACTTCACTTAGCATGATCGTTTCTAGGTCCATCCATGTTGCAAAAAAAATGCCAGTGTTTTGCTCCTTTTAAAGGCTGAGTAATATTCCATTGTGTATATGTACCACATCTTCTTGATCCACTTCTCTGTTGATGGACATTTAGGTTGTTTCCATGTCTTGGCTATTGAAAATAGTGCTGCAATGAACATTGGAGTGCATATGTCTTTGCGAGTCACGGTTTTTTGGGTAGATGCCCAGGAGTGGGATTGCTGGATCCAATGGGAGTTCTGTGTTTAGTTTTCTGAGGACTCTCCATACTGCTTCCCACAATGGTTGCACCAATTGACAATCCCACCAACAGTGTACTAGGGTTCCTTTTTCACCACACCCTCTCCAACACTGATTGTTTGTAGATTTTGGATGATGGGCATTCTGGCTGGTGTAAGGTGGTACCTCAGAGAGGTTTCGATTTGCATCTCTCTAATAATGAGTGATGTCGAACATCCTTTCATGTGTTTCTTGGCCATCTGTATGTCTTCTTTGGAGAACTGTCGGTTTAGATCTTCTTCCCGTTTTTCGATGGGGTTGTTTGTTTTGTGGGTGTGGAGCTGCAGAAGGTGTTTATAAATTTTGGGCATGAATGCCTTGTCAGTCCCTTCACTTCCAAAGATTTTCTCCCATTCTGTGGGTTGTCTTTTTTGTTTTGTTTAGGGTTTCCTTTGCTGTGCAGAAGCGTTGAAGTTTGATTAGGTCCCATTTGTACCTTTTTGTTTGTGTTGTCAATACTGTGAGAGGTGGATCCGAGAAGATGTTGCTACCGTTTATATCAGAGTGTTTGGCCTATGTTTTCCTCCAGGAGTCTGATAGTGTCTGGTCTTATATCTGCGTCTTTCATCCATGTGGAGTTCATTTTTGTGTATGGTGTTAGGGAGTGTTCTCATTTCATCCTTTTCCATGTGGCTGTCCTGTTTTCCCAGCACCACTTACGGAACCAGCTGTCCTTTCTCCATTGTATATTCTTGCCTCCTTTGTCATAGATGAGTTGGCTGTAGGTGTGTGGGTTTACCTCTGGGCTTTCTCCCCTGTTCCAGTGATCTCTATTTCTGTCTTTGTGACAGTACTATGCGGTTTTGATGATTGTTGCTTTGTAGTAGAGTCTGAAGTCCGGGAGCCTGATTCCTCCAGCTCCATTTTTCTTTTTCAGGATGTCTTTGGCTAGTGTGGGTCTTTTGTGCTTCCAAAGAAACTTTAAAACATTTTGGTCGAGTTCTGTGAAAACACTCCTTGGTGATTTGATAGGGGTTGCATTGAATCTGTAGATTGCCTTGGGTAGTATAGTCATTTTGATAATATTAACTCTTCCAATCCATGAGCATGGTATATCTTTCCATCTATTGGTGTCATCTTTGATTTCTTTCATCAGTGGCTTATAGTTTTCAGAGTACAGGTCTTTTGTCCCTTTAGGTAGGTTTACTCCTAGGTTTTTTTTTTTTTTTTTTTTTTTTTTTGGATACAATGGTAAACGGGATTGCTTCCCTAATTTCTCTTTCTGCTCTTTCATTGTTAGTGTATAGAAATGCCATTGATTTCTGTGTATTGATTTTGTATCCTGCGACTTTGCCAATTTGGTGGATGAGCTCTAACAGTTTTCTGGTAGAGTCTTGAGGATTCTCTAGGTATAGTATCATGTCATCTGCAAATAGGGAAAGTTTCACTTCTTCCTTTCCAATTTGGATTCCTTTTATTTCTTTTACTTCTCTGATGGCTGTGGCTAGGCCTTCCCGAACAATGTTGAAGAGTAGTGGCGAGAGCGGACATCCTTGTCTTGTTCCTGATCTCCACGGGAATTCTTGCAGCTTTTCGCCATTGAGAATGATGTTTGCTGTGGGTTTGTCATATATGGCCTTTATCATGTTGAGGTAGGTTCCTGTTATGCCCACTTTCTGAAGGGTTTTTTTATCAGAAATGGGTTTTGGATTTTGTCAAAGGCTTTATTTCGACATCTATTGGGAGGATCATATGGTTTTTCTTCTTCCGTTTGTGAATGTGGTGTATCACCTGATGGATTTGAGGATATTGAGGAGCCCTTGCATCCCTGGGATAAATCCCACTTGATCATGATGTCCAATCCTTTGAATGTATTGTTGGATGCGGTTTGCTAGTATGTTGTGGAGGATTTTTGCATTGATGTTCATCAGTGAAATTGGCGTGTAGTTGTCTTTTTTTGTGGTGTCTTTGTCTGGTTGTGGTATCAGGGTGATAGTGGCCTGATAGAATGAGTTTGGGAGTATCCCTTCTTCTGGAATTTTTGGAAATAGATTCAGAAGGAGAGGTGTTAGCTCTTCTCTAAATGTTTGATAGAATTTGTCTGTGAAGCCATCTGGCCCTGGACTTTGGTTGGTTGGAAGTTTTTAAATCACCGTTTCAATTTCAGTTCTTGCGATTGGTCCAATTGTCTTTTCTACTTCATCTTGGTTTAGTCTAGGAAGATCGTACTTATGTAAGAATTTGCCCATTTCTTCTAGTTTTTCCATTTTATTGGCATATAGTTGCAGATAGTAGTCTCTTAGGATCCTTTGTATTTCTGTGATGTCCGTGTTACTTCTCCGTTTTCATTTCTAATTTGATTGATTTGAGTCCTCTCTTTTTTTTGCTTGATAAGTCTGGCTAGGGGTTTATCAATTTTGTTGATCTTTTCAAAGAGCCAGCTTTTCGTTTCATTCATCTTTTCGATGGGTTTCTTTGTTTCTATGTCATTGATTTCTGCTCTGCTCTATGATTTCCTTCCCTCTACTGACTTTAGGTCTTGTCTGTTCTTCTTGCTCTAGCTGCTTCAGATGTAGAGCTATCTTGTTTATTTGAGCTTTTTCTTGTTTCCTGAGGTGGGCTTGTTTGGATATAAACTTTCCTCTTAGAACGGCTTTTGCTGCATCCCAAGGGTTTTGGAGTGTTGTATCTTGTTGTCATTTGCTGCCAGGTAATTTTTAATTTCCTCTTCGATTGCTTCAGTGATCCATTGCTTGTTGAGTAGCATGTTGTTTCGCCTCCATGTGTTTTCGTTTTTTGCAGTTTTTTGCTTGTTGTTGATTTCCGGCCGTATAGCGTTGTTGTCGGAAAGGATGCTTGATGTGATTTCGATTTTCTTGAAGTTACCGAGGTTGGATTTGTAGCCCAGGATGTGATCCATCTTAGGGACTGTTCCATGTGCACTTGAGAAGAATGTGTATTCCGTTGCTTTTGGATAAAATGTCCTATAAATATCTCTTAAGTCCATCTGGTTTAATGCATCATTCAGGACTTGTGTTTCCTTATTGATTTTCTGTCTGGTTGATCTGTGCATTGCTGTAAGTGGGGTGTTCAAGTCCCCCACGATGATTGTGTTATTGTCAATTTGTCCTTTTATGGTTGTTAGCGGTTGCGTTATATATAGTGGTGAACCTGCGTTGGATGCATAGATATTTAAAATTGTTATATCATCTTCATGGATTGATCCTTTGGTCATTATGTAATTGGCCTTCTTTGTCCCTGAAAGTATTCTTCATTTTAAAGTCTGATATGAGTCTTGCTCCTCCAGCTTTCTGTTGATCCCTGTTTGCATGAAATAGTTTCTTCCATCCTCTCCCTTTCAATTTGTATGTGTCCCTATGGGTCTCTTGAAGACAGCATATGTACGGGTCTTGTTTTTGTATCCATTCAGCCCATCTACGTCTTTTGGCTGGGGGATTTAGTCCATTCACATTACAGGTGATTATTGATATGTATGTTCTTATTGCCTTTTTATTTATCACTATGGATTTGTTTTTGCTGCTCTTTTTTCTTCCCATCTTCTCTTGTTCTTTTCCGCCTATAGAATTTCCTCTAGTGTTTGTTGTAAGGCTGGTTTCATGTCGCTGAATTCTCTCAGCTTTGGCTTATCTGTGAAGGTTTTGCTATCTTCTTCAAATCTGAGCGAGAGCCTTGATGGGTAGAGGAATCTTGGTTGGAGGATTTTTCCTTTCATCATGTTAAGTCTATCGTGCCACTCCCTTCTGGGCCTGCAGAGTTTCTGTTGAAAACTCTGCCGACACCCTTGTTGGGTTTCCCTGTATGTTATTTGTTTCTTTTCCCTAGCTGCTGTCAAGATTTTCTCTTTGTCTTTAATTTGGGTCAGTTTGATTGATATGTGTCTTGGGGTGTGCCTCCTTGTGTTTATTTTATATAGTACTCGTTGTGCTTCCTGGATTTGAGTGAGCGATTCCTTCCCCATGTTAGCGGAGGTTTTGGCTATTATCTCTTGGAATATTTTTTCTGTCGCCTTCTCTCTCTCTTCTCCTTCTGGCACCCCTCTAATAGGGATGTTGGTGCCTCTAATGTTGTCCCAGAGTACTCTGAGACTCTCTTCGTTTGTTTTCAATCTTTTTTCTCTTTTCTGTTCTACATCCGTAATTTCCAATTATCTGTCCTCCACCTCTCTTATTCATTCTTCGGCCTCCAGGATTCTGCTGTTAGCTGCTTCGAGTGAATTTTTTATTTCAGGCGTTGTATTTTGCATCTCTTCTTGTTTAAGATTTATATCTTGCATCTCTTTGGGCAGTGGTTCCTGTAAGTTATCCATCTTGACCTCCAGTTTATTTCCAATGTCTTGCATCATCTCCAGCATCAACTGTCTAAAGTCTTTTTCCTGGAGGCTGAGATTCTCCTCATGGCCTAGCTGATTTTCTGGGGTTTTCCCTTTCTCCCTCATCTGAGTTATAGTTCTCTGTCTTTTCATGTTTATAGGTTTTTGGTGTGGTGACCTTCTTACAGATAACAGAGTTGTAGCCTCTCTTACTTCTATGTCTGCCCCCCTGTGGCTGGAGTCAGTTTGGGTGCTTGCTGTAGGCTTTCTGATGGGAGGGGCTGATGCCTGCCCCCTGGTAGGTGGAGCCGATTCTAATCCCTCCGGTGGGTGGGGCTTAGTCTCTGGATGGGATTAGAGGCAGCTGTGTGCCTGAGGGGTCTTTAGGTAGGCTGTTTACTGAGGGGCAGGGCTGTGATCCCACCTGGGTTGTTGTTTGTCCTGGGGCCTCTCAGCAGCTGACTGACTGGTGGGGCCTGGCATTTTCCCCAAATGGCCACCTCCAGAGAAACGTGTGGCTGCTGAATATTCCCAAGAGCTTTGCTTTCAATGTCCTTCCCTCACAATAAGCCACGTTCACCCCTGATTTCCCAGGATGTCCTCCAAGGACTGTGGTCAATGTTGACCCAGACTCCCATGGAGACTCTGCTTTGCCCTGGAACCCAGTGCATGTGGAAGTTTGTGTGTGCCTTTGAAGAATGGGGTCTCTGTTTCCCGCAGTTCTGTGGAGCTCCTGCACACAAGCCCCACTGGCCTTCAATGCCAGATACTCCAGGGGCTCTTTCTCCCCGTGCCAGATCCCCACATGGGAGAGTTTGATGTGGGGCTCAGAACTCTCCCTCCTGTAGGTGAGTCTCTGTGGGCCGGTTAGTTTCCAGTCTGTGGAGCTTCCACCCCCCCCCGGGAGGTATGGGGTTGTTTATATCATGAAATTGCC
This sequence comes from Sus scrofa, assembly GCF_054392235.1. Classification (NCBI taxonomy): domain Eukaryota; kingdom Metazoa; phylum Chordata; class Mammalia; order Artiodactyla; family Suidae; genus Sus; species Sus scrofa. The sequence goes on from NC_139402.1 coordinate 13,938,049, forward strand.
CCTCCTACCTCTTGATGTGGCCTCCTCTTTTTCTTCTGGAGTAGGACGTCTTTTTTAAGGTTTCCAGCCCATTTGGGTGAAGAATGCTCAGTCTTTAGTTGTGAACTTTGTTGTTTTTAGGAGATAAGTTGAACACCAGTCCTTCTATTCCGCCATCTTCCATATAGGTTCTGTCTTTAGTTATATTTATCCAGATGTGTACAGTTTAACTTGCAGAGAGAATGTGCATGGGAAGGGGATTATACAAACGAAGAGGTAACTTAGCAAGGTGAAAAGAGGAGGCCAGGAGAGTGATGACACAGTGACAGGTGTAAAGATCCTCATTTCAGTACCAGGCTCAGGAAGTTTCAGGGTGAGAGTAAAATCACTTTTCCTGTACTCTAAACCCATGGAGCAGCCGATAAAGAAGTAAACAAAGAGTTTGGTTAGGTCCCTTTGGGTTAATTCTGCTCTTATTTCTGTTGCCTTGGGAGAATGAGCTGAGAAAATATTCATGAGGTTGATGTCAGAGAGTGTTTTGCCTATATTCCCTTCTAGGAGTTTGATGGTGTCCTGTCTTCTATTTCAGTCTGTCAGCCACTTGGAGTTTATTTTGGTGCATGGTGTGAGGGTGTGTTCTCATTTCACTGATTTGCATGCAGCTGTCCAGCTTTGCCAGCAATGCTTGCTGAATAGACTTTCTTTTTCCCATTTGATGTTCTTGTCTCCCTTGTCAAAGATGAATTGCCTATAGGTGTCAGGGTTTATTTCCGGGTTCTCTATTCTGTTCCATGGGTCTGTCTGTCTGTTTTGATATTAATACCACACTATTTTGATGACTGTGGCTTTGCAATATTGCTTGATGTCTGTGAAAATATTGCCCCCCCCCCGTAGGTAACATTCTGCTTTTCCCTTACTGCCTTTAGGATCCTCTCTTTATTACGAACTTTTGCCATTTTTCCTAAATTGTGTCTTGGTGTGGGCCTATTTGGGTTCAACTATTTTGCAGCCCTGTCCGCTTCCTGTATGTTGAATTTAGTATCCTTTAGGTTTGGGAATTTTCCAGCGATAATTTCTTCAAATATATATTCCATCCCCTTATCTTTTTCTACTCCTTGTGGAATTCCTATGATGTGTAGATTGGCCCACTTTATTTTTTCCCATAAGTCTCTTGTATTGGCTTTCCTCTTTTTTGATTTTTTTTCTGTCCACTGACCTGATTGTGGGATTTCCATTATTCTATCTCCCACATCACTAATTTGTTCTTCTGCATTGTTCATCCTGGTTTTCACTGCCCTTAGTTCAGTCTGTATCTCTGCCAACGAAGTTTGTAGTTTTCTTGACTCCTCCTTATATTTTCTAGTTCCATTCTGAGGACATCTGCATTACTGTTTCATATCTTGTCTTCATTCCTTCAGTAATTTCACTATTTCTCTTTTGAACTGCAAGTCTGTCAGACTGCAGAGGTTTATTTCCTTGTTGATTGCTTTAGGTGAGTTCTCCTGTTGGTTTAACTGCAGGTGGTTTCTCAGCTTCTTCATCTTGCTTCTTGTTTTCTTTTTCTTGGTACAGCTTGACTCCCCGTGGCTGGACAGGGTTTGCTTTGGCACTGCTTTGGAATGCTTCCCAAGGGCTGGCATTGTTGGTTGGTCTTTGAGGCAGCATGGCTTTTCCTCAGGGTGGGCAGGGCTGAAAGTGTCTCTCTGAAGCAAAGGAGGACTTCCTGATGGCAGACCTAACTTGGAGCTCTTCACCACAATGCAAGAAGGTTTCACATGGCTGGGTAGGTCCCTCTGATGTTTTTGGGCTGTGGGTTCTTCCAGGCAGCTGGTGGTGCTGAGCGGCTCTTCCACAATGGTGCTGCATCCATGAGAGTGGGAGCAGTATTCTGGGCCACTAAGAACCCAAGGAGCTCTTTCCCAGGTCTGCTGAATTGGAAGGACCACCTCAGAATAGAGGCAGATTTTTCACATCCAAGACGAGCTTGGTCTAGATTTTCTGGGCTATAGGGGCTCTTGCAGGTGGCTGGCAGTGCTGGGTAGCAGTTCCACAGGAGTGCAGAACCCCCAAGGATGAGATCATCTAGCTGGGCTGCTGAGAAACCAAGGGGCTCTTCCCCAGGTCAGCTGAATTGGCAGGACCACCTCGGAATGGAGGTAGAATTTGCATGGCTGGGCTGAGTTTTTCTAGATTTTCTGAGCTGTGGGTGTTCTTGCAGGGGGCTGCCAGTGTGGGCCAGTTCTTCCTCAGGAGTGCAGCACCCCCTGAATGTGGGCGTGGCTTGCTGGGCCACTGAGAAACTAAGGGGCACTTCCCCAGGGCAGCTGAATTGGGAGGACCATCTCAGAATGGAGGCAGATTTTGCACAGCTAGGCCAAGGTTTTTCTAGCTCTCTGGGTGATGGGGGCTCTTGCAGGGGGCTGACAGTACTGGGAAGCAGTACAACAGGAGTGCAGAAATGCCAAAGTGTGGGAGCTGCTAGCTGGGATGCTGAGAACCCAATGGGCTCTTCCCCAGGGCAGCTGGGATTGGCAGGACCACCTTAGAACGGAGGCATATTTTGCATGGCTGGGCCAGCTTGTTCTAGCTTTTCTGGGCTGAGGTCCTTTTCCAGAGGGCTGGCAGTCCAGGGAGCTGCTCCTCAGGAGTGTAGTACCTCCAGAGGTCAGGCAGGCCAGGGCAGGGTCAGCTTCCCACAAATGCTGAGGACATCCCTCCAGGATGGCAGGCAGTCTCAGGTCTGGCACTCTAGCATGGCATAGGGGGAGAGGAGATGCAGTGGGAAGCACGGATTTCTGATAGCTGGCAGGCAAGTGACCTCGCTGTGGTGTGGGGTGTATTCTATGTCAGCCCACACCTCCTCCTCTACCCTTCCCAAAACTGGTGCCTTGTCTCTCCTGCAGATCCAGCTCTTCTCCCAGGTTCCCTTTGATGTGGCTTTCCACTCTCCAGCCCTTAACATATTGCTCCCTCCACCCGCAATGCTCCACTTTCTAGACTCCCAGGCAGTCTCTGACCCGCCGATATGACAGACCACTTCCTGGACTCCCAGGTTGGTCTCTTCCCTGCCAACCTGACCAATTGGTTCCTAATTCCTCAAACAGTTTCTGCTTCCAAACCAACAGACTGCTTCCTAGTCCCCCGGGGTGGTCTCTGCCCTACCCACCCTAAGAATGGTTCCCAGTCCCCAAAGCAATATGGCTGCACCACCCATCCCAGCCTGTTCCCAGGGAATAACCTCTGGAGCCGAGGTCTTATTGCCCAGCCCCCACCCCAGCATCCCCATGTTTGGTGACTCTGCCAGTAGTTTGGATGATCTGTTCAGTTTTCACACTGATCTTCAGATCTCAGACTTATTGCTGCACTCGTCTCTGCATTTGGAGATCCCTCTGATTTGGTTGATCTTTCTATGGATTAGGTGAGGAAAGGACAATTTTTAATCACAACTTTGGGGGTTTAATTACATCATCTGAAAATTTTTACTGTATCTACTTATTTACAGTATATTTAGGTTATATATGCTTTATTTTTATCTCTTTTGTTCTCTACAGGATACCTTCCATATATGTTTTTATCTCTTCCTTTTGAGATATTCATTGTTTCTACTTTCTGACATTATATTTGATTCATTTAGATGTTATCTCTATGACCCACTAATTGTGAAGCTGTCTTCCATTCATAGTTCTTGCAGATCAGATCATTTTGTAGTATATCCCCCGCCCTTTTTTTGGTTGGTTTATTCGCTTTTGCATGCTAATCTATCTGATCACCTGCACCATTGTAGAATTCCCAGAAATCACCTCAGAGGACACCAGAGAAGGATGTAAAACAGCTTTGTTAACACATTCGAGTCCACAGGGAATTACGTCCTAATCCTGGTTCATCGCCATTTAAAAACCTTGTTTTCCAGTTTATTCTATTTTTCTCCATAGTTCCTCCTTTTTGGGGGGCTATATGACTTTCATTTCTTTTATGCTTCTGTACTTTCTTTTTAGATTTGTGAATATAATACTCGGGTTTGATTTGTTTTTCAAGTATGATAAGCATTTCTATATGCTGACTTTAGTCAGATAGTCATATAATATTTTTAAAAAATAGCATCTAGAGTTTCTTACTTTCCTTCCTCACATTCCATGATTTTATTTTTTTATTAATCATCATGTTTGTCATTTTGCTGTTCTTGGGTGTTTTGTCAGTTTAAATACGACTTTTTTCCTTTTAAAACTGTATATCCGCTCATTTAAGCGATTGCTATCCAATTGTGACTTCCTCCAGCCTGTTTCTTCTCCCTTCTTTTTTATTTAGAGAAGAACTTTCAGTATTTCCTTTAGAATGGTTTACTACTGCTGTACTATTTTCTCTTTTGTTTGTGGAAGGAATTCTTCATTTCTCCTTCCCTTTTAAAGCATATTCTTGCTGGGTAGATTATTCTAGGCTGCAGAATTTTCCTTTTTAGAACTTTGAGTGTAAATTGCCACTCTCTTCTGACCTGTGGTGTTTCTAAGGAGAGATCAGATGAGAGCCTTTGTGGTTTCCTATAATGAAATCTTCCTTATTGTCATTTTCTCTTGCTGCCTTTATATCCTTTCTCTATTTTTATATTTTTCCCATTTTTAACATAGTTTGTCTTAGTGCGGACTTGTCTGGTTTCAACATGTTTGGGATCCTCTGTGCTTCCTGCATCTTGGTATGTGTTTGCTTTTAATTTGGAAAGATTTTAGCCATTATTTCTTCAAATATATTTCAGGTCCGCTTCTCTTGGTCTTCCTCTTCTGGAATCTGTGGTAGACATAGATTGGTCTGCTTGGTATTATGCCACAGATCTATTGCTTTTATTTTATGCTTTAAGGCTTTATGCTTGGTCTCCTGACTTAGTGACTTCTATTGTTCTATTGTCCAAGACCCTATTTTGTTTCTCTGCATTATTCATTTGGCTCTTTTTGTTTTTCACTGACTTTGCAACTCTGAAGTTGAATTTTCTAATGATTCTTTTATTCTCCATATATTTTCTAGTTGGTTTCTAAAATAATCTGTGTTACCCTATAGATCCACTCTCAGTTCCTTCATATTCAACATTAATTCCCTCAATATTTTCACTACCTCCCTTTTGAACTCAGTGACTCTTAGACTGCAGACTTCTGTTTTATTCTCCAAGTGAATTATCCTGTTCTTTTAACTGGGAACTGTTCCTGAGCGTCTTCACTTTGCTTACATTTTCCTTTTTCTGTGAGTTTAGGGAAATCAAACTCTTGTCTAGGAAGGCTCTGCCTATGCAAGAGCTTCCCTTGATAATTTATTAGGTGTTGCTATCTATTTTGCACAAGAGTGTTTAGACATTTGGTGACTCTTCAGTGTGAGCAGGCTGTTATCCCCAGTGTGCAGAGGATGTTTCCAGGGAGAAGGAGGCAATGAGGAGGGATAGTGGTCAGCGCCTGGTTGCTAGGCTCTTGACAATAGCAAGTACCTGCAGCAGGATGGCATCAACAACTTCCAGTTGCAGGGCCCTGGGAAGTGGTTTTGAGTCTCAGGCAGATTTAGGCGGTGCCCAGAGCATTTGGCATTTACAGTGTCAGGGTGTGTGAGTTCCCATTAGAGTGATGGCAAAAACGGTTGTTTTGTAATCACAGTACCCTCTATGAGGCACCCTCTGTGGTGATTGTGGCTGCACGTGGTGGCTGTTCATGAGGCCCAAGTGGAGTCAGGTCACACCTACATGTGATCAGAGGTAATCGTGGTGGTTGACCATGGCAGCTTTAGTTCATGCAAGCAGCAACCCATATGGCTTAGCCCAGGTAAGAGGTGCCACACAGGCTGCTCCTAGTTGCAAGAACCTGGGCAGTGACACTGATTGAGCATGTGTGAGCACTGACTGGAGCATTTAGCAGTGGCAGCAGCAGGGCATGCTTGTTCCCAGGGGAGTGAGAGCAACGAAGTGTGGTGCCCGGTTGCAGTTCACCCTTTTTGCCAACCTCTGAGGTGACTGTAGCCACAGGTGGAGCCTGCTCAGTGATGCTAAGAAGCTACCAGCCATGCCTCTATGGCTTCTGAAATGATGACTGTTGTTTGTCACCACCACCTATAGCTCATGTAAGAGCCACCACATTGTGCTTAGCTCCCACACCACCCTTTCGCCAACTCAAGAAACATCTTGTGTCCCCTAACCCGTGTAAGTGTTCTCTTGCCAACCATAGCCTGCCCCAGAGTTACCCAACCCTCTGGGATTCCATATGTGTGCTAGGAAAGCATTTTCTATGGTGATTCACCCCTCCTCCTTTTGCCATCCCAAACAGAGGGGCCTTGATTCTTCTTAGGGTCCAGACTTCCTCCCAGGCTCCATCAGCTGTGGTGTTTGACTCACCTGCCCATGGTGCACTGCTCTCTGACACCTCCAGGTGTCTCCACACAACCAACCTTGTCCTCTCTCTGGAACTGACCTTCAGAAGCTGAGTCTCAGAACACACACACCCCACCTGACCATCTCAAGCTGTGGTGTTTGGGGTGGTGGTGCAGATGATCTGTGTGGATCTCACTATGTTTGCCCTCCTCAGTACAGCTGTGGTGCTTTGCTCTGGCACCATGAGGTCCCTATATTTTGGTTGATTTCCCAGTTGGTTAGGTGACTTGCAGGTGTGGGTTCCTTTTCTGATTCTCAACTCCCTCTCAGGAATCCTTTTTCTGTCCTCATTCCCTTTCTCTATTTTTTTTTCTAAATTTGTTCTACCCCAATTTTCAAGGGGTTCTTGCCTTTGTGGAGGTTTAATGTCTTCTGTCAGGTTTCACTAGATGATCTGTGTGAATGGTTCTACATGTAGATGTGTTTATATTTAGTGGTTGTGGGAGAATGTGAGTGCAACATCTGACTCTTGTACCATCTTCATCCTCCTCCCTCAACACACAATGTACCAGAACAGAATTAGGAAGAAATAACCATATTTGAACATAACCAAAAATTATTTAGGACATGGAATCCGTATCCAACACTCTCTGAAGAAAGAGAAGCACTTTGATGAATCCAACAAAGTATTTAATGGAGAATCACTAGCAGTCCTACTCCAACACTTCCACATAACTAAAAATGAGGAAACACTCTCCGTCTCATGTTGTAAAAGCAGCATTGCTTTCATACCAAAACCGAAAAAGAATAGAAGAAGAACTAAAACCTACAGGCCAATATGCTAGTAAACATAGATTCAAAAATTGTCAACAATTATAGCCAAGGAAATTCAATAGGACATTAAAGAATCACCATGATAAACTAGAATAACTCCCTGGGATCGACAAAACAGTGGAATATTGTGAACCTAAAATTTCAATAACCTAGATAAATATAACCCAGAAAATTTTCACAGGATTCTTAAAATGTTCTGCTGTGGCCAGCACTGCATGGCAATGGGGAAACCTGGAAGAGGGTTGCCTCTTCAAAACACACAATACTACTTTACATTTAGAAAGTGGGAGATGAGGTGACACTCTGTTCCACAGAACCAGTGGGGCCTAGGATTTAGCCCATAGGACTTTTATTAAGGAAGGCAAAGAGATTAGTTTTAGCGGGATAAAGGTAGATTACAAGATTATTGGTCAGGAGTGGCCATAGGCAAAGATACGATTTTCTTCTTAGTGATATCCAAGGGGGTAGTCTTTGGACATAGTGCAGTTGTTTACAGAATAACATGAATATCCTGTCGTTGAAGGAGACCCTCTACTTTAAACCTCTGCATCCCACAGATATCTGCCTTCTGCACAGTTCAGCTGTTCAGTGGTCTCCAACACATTTTGATCAAAGCTCTAATTGTTTAGAGAAGAAACATCTCAGGCAAAATGAACATCATGTATTTTACTTTCTCTGTGTATATGTTGTTGGATTAGGATGGCCATAATTTTATGGACAATTTATGCCTCTATGTTCATCAAAGATATTGGCCTATAGTTTTCTTTTTCAGTGGAATCTTTTTCTGGTTTTGGTATTTAGGGTGATGGTGGAATCAGAGAATGTCCACACGATCATCTCAATAGATGGAGAGAAAGCATTTGACAAAGTCCAACGTCCATTTGTGATCAAAATGGGTATAGAGGGAACATACCTTACCAAAGTGTGTATAGAGGGAACATACCTTAACATAATTAAACACACAGTGAGGTAATACTCAGTAGAGGAAAGCTAAAAGACTTTCCACTAAAATCTGGAAGAAGACAGGGATGCCCATTCTCACCACTGTTATTCAACATACTGCTGGAAGTCCTAGCCACAGCAACCAGATAAACAAAAGAAATAAAAGGCATCCAAATAGGAAGAGAAGCGGTAAAACTGCCACTTATGCAGATGCCATGATACTATATATAGTAAATCCTAAGGACTCAACACATAAACTGCATGAACTGATCAACAAATTCAGCAAAGTACCAGGATATCAGGTGACCATTCAGATATAAGTCATGTTTCTCTCTACTGAAAATGGAATTTTAGAAAAGGAATACACAAAAAGCAATACCTTCTAAAATGGCAGGACAAAAAATCAAATACCTGGGAATACATGGGACCAAGGAGGTAAAAGACTTATATGCTAAGAAATATTAAAAATATTAGAAATATTAATCACGGAAATTAAAGAAGATGCAAAGAAATAGAAATATACTCCATGCACCTGTGTTGGAAATATTGATATTGTAAAGATGGGCATACTACCCAAAGCAATCTAAAGATTCAATGAAATTTCTATCAAATTACTCATGACATCTTTCACAGAACTAGAACAAGCAATCCAAAAATTCATATGGAACCACCAAAGACCCAGAATTGCCAAAGCAATGCTGAGGAACAAAAACCAAGCAGGAGACATCTGTCTCCCAGGCCTCAGGCACTATTACAAAGCCACAAACATCCAGACAGTGTGGTACTGGTACCAAAACAGACAGGCAGACCAAAGGACCAGAATAGAGAACACCGAAATAAACTCAGACACGCATGTGTAAATTAATCATTTACAAAGGAGGCAAGACCATAAAATGGGAAAAAGAAAGTCTATTCAGCAAGCATAGCTGGGAAACATGGAGAGCTACATGCAAGTCGATGAAACTAGAACACACCCTCACACAATGCACCAAAATAAACTCAAAATGCTGAAAGACTTAAATATAAGTCAGCACACCATCCAACTCCTAGACGAGAACATCGGCAAAACATTCTCTGACATCAACCTTATGAATATTTTCTCAGGTCAGTCTCCCAAATCCACAGAAATAAAAGCAAAGATAAACCAGTGGTACCAAATCATACTGACAAGCTTTTGCACAGCAAAGGAAACCTAATAGAGACCAAAAAGACAGCTTATAGAATGGAAGAAAACAGTTGCAAATGATGCAATGGATAAGGGCTTAGTCTCTAGAATATATAAGCAACTTATACAGCTCAACAGCAAAAAAGCTAACAACCCAACACCAAAATGGGCAAAGTCCTGAAGACACATTTCTCCAGGGAAGACATACATGTGGACAACAAGCTCATTAAAAAATGGTCAGCATCCCTGATTATTTGAGAAATGCAAATGAAAAGAACCGTGAGATACCACCTCACACCAGACAGAATGGCCATCACTTATAAGTCCACAAAGAACAAGTGCTGGAGGTGTTGTGGGGAAAAGTGAACCCTCCTGCACTCTTCATGGGAATGTATACTGGTACAACCACTATGGAGAACAGTATGGAGGTACTTTAGACAACTATATGTAGAAGCAGCACATGAGCCAGCAATCTTACTCTTGTGCAGATATCTGGACAGAACTTTCCTTAAAAAAACACATGCACCCACATGTTCATTGCAGATCTATTCCCAGAAATGATACAAATATCCATCAACAGATGATTGGATTAGGAAGAGGTGGTACATACACACTATGGAATACTACTCAGCCATAAAAAGAATGTGATAATGCTATTTGTGGCAACATGGATGGAAATAGAGACTCTCATTCTGAGTGAAGTAAGTCAGAAAGAGAAAGACAAATACCATATAATATCACTTAAATATGGCATCTAATATATGGAACAAATGAAACTTTCCACAGATAAGAAAATCATGGACTTGGAGAATAGATTTTGGTTGTCAGGGGTTGTGATGGGAGTGGATGGATGTGGAGCTTGGGGTTAATAAATGAAAATTCTTGCATTTGTAATGGATGAGCAATGAGATCCTTTAGTACAATTGCTCTCCTTCTATTGCTATAAAGCTTCTACACTCCTAAGCACAATGACTAAGTATAATTAAAAGGGAAAGTTGCAGATTAAGCTCTACCTATTAAATTCCCAAATACAAATTTACCTTGATATCCTTACTTTACATATGCTATAGTTTCCTGAAAATGCTTTCTCACAGGAGTACCCATATGAGATTAGTCTACTCCAAAACATAACTACTTATCTCACCCTTTTCTCATGGTTCCCTAGTGTTGGGTTTGCTTAGAACCCTAAGTTTATCACTAAATGTTTAATAAACTTAAATGATAGAGGATATGTGAAAACGGGTACCTAATTGGTTTTAATTTAATTTATGGCCTCTTATGATCTATTTCTTTGAGAAAGTCCCTCTTTGGCCCTAAAATGGTAATAGTTTATCTTAAATATACATTTCACATCTGTGACTTTTCCTAACTAACATTTCTGTGTTCAAAAAAAAAAAGAAAGGAATTATAAAGAATGATATTGTAACTGTTTTTCCTTTTATTTACAAATCATTTCAGATACCACATGATGTCAAACAGGATTGTGACCATTTACTACAACTTCTCTCTTTATACCATTGAATGAAGTGTTACTCAATATGTTTCAATTAACTTTGAAAATAAGCAATGACCCTTCCTTAAAAACTCTATATTGAGCACTTCTTTCTTAATGCTAAATGAAAGTCTGTGTTTTATCTGTAGAGCTAATTACTGTCTATCATTATTCTACCCTTCACTTGTTTAATTTTTTTTCTTTTTAAGTAGTAAAACTTAAAAGAACCTGTGCACATATCTGTTAATTTTTTCTTAGTCTTTCTATTTTGAAATGGCAGAATTCTAGGAAATTGGAAAGGCATTGAAAAGGTGGCCTGTGTGTACTTTACACATGTCCCCTAATTGAGCGCTCTCATGTAATCTGATGTAAATATAGCACACTTTAACTAACCAGAATTTGACACTGGTCAATTTATATGTGTATAGTTCTATTCCAGTCCATCCACATGTAGATACATGTAACGGCCATTATATTCAATAGAGAAAAAATGGTACACAATAAAATTTTAGTCTTAGGCTATTTTGAATGTTTCAATCTTTCATACTTTCTACTTTATTACCTGAAGAACTCTTAATCAAAAAATCATACCATACTAAAAATATTTGAGATGGAATATTACTTTTTTTCTGCTGGATAGTTAAAATAGTATATCAAATTTTATTTCTCCTTTAAGAATTGATCAAATAAATTATTTCCAATGTTTAGTGTTAATTTTCTCTAAATTCCAGCTTCATCTATTTTTTATCTGAACTCCCCCCCCCAAAAAATCACAAAAATCAACCACATAAAATTTTAGTGCACTCACGGTAGGAATAAATATTTCAATTTCTGAATTCTACTATCGTATTTTTATACCCAGTCTATCACTTCCAGCACTAGTTTAAAATAACCAAATTTACCTCTCCCCAAAGGATACTCTCTTACAGTAAGTGTTATATACAACTAAGAAATTAATTGTGGACTAGAACCAGTAAGGCCATGGATTGCTGATGCAACTGAAAGCCTGGCAATGCATAAAACACCATGGCTTGACATTGCAATCTCCCTTTTCAGCATCATCTTTCCTCTTCTGATGCTAACTTCAACGCTCTTTCTTCTCCTGTTTAAGTTTTGTGAACAATTTATAGTAAGTTTTAATGGTCTGTACACACCTGTTGGAATGAAGTAATATCCAGGGTTAATATTTCTTGATAACAGAGATGTAAAAACATTTGAAAGATCTTTATTTCATGCATCTCTACTTTGAAAATTATATTTTAATTTAGTCAATAAACACCAAATTATTTGCCTATCATGTAATTTTGGATTTAATCATATTTTCATTTATTTTGTCCTGCTTCTTTAATTCTAAAAAATAATACATAAACTCATTTGAAAGGTACAAAAAATAATGATCACCCTTGAACAAACTAACAGCCTCCTCAAATTTATTTACGATTTTTATCATTTTATTCTTTTCTTTTCTTTTTTGTTCTAATGTTGCTTATTTCCCCAGTACAATTTTTCCCTACTGTACAGCATGGTGACCAAGTTACACATACATGTATACATTCTTTTTTTCTCCTGTTATCATGCTCCATCATAAGTGACTAGACTGAGTTCTCAGTGCCTCATAGCAGGATCTCATTGCTGATCCATTCCAAAAACAATAGTTTGCATCTATTAACCCCAAGCTCCCAATCCATCCCACTCACCACCCATGGCAACCACAAGGCTATTCTCCAAGTCTGTGATTTTCCTGTCAGTAGAAAGTTTCACTTGTGCTGTATATTAGATTGTAGATATCAGTGGTATCATACGGTATTTGTCTTTCTCTTTCTGACATTTCACTCTGTATGGTAGACTCTAGTTCCATCTGTGGTGCTGCAAATGGCATTATTTTGTCCCCTTTTTATGGATGGGTAGTATTCCATCGTGTATCTATACCACTGCTTCCTAATCCAGTCATCCATTGATGGACATTTGTGTTGTTTCCATGTCTTGGCTATTGTGACTAGTTCATTGTCCTTGCAGTACTTACTATTTTTAGTTTGCTTATAACCATCCAGCTTTTTCCTTGTCTCTGTTATTCTTTAAATATATATTTCAATTACTTTTCTAAAAATAATTTGTGTTTTTATGCGATTTCAATGATTAATTGTTTTCTTATAAAGGTTTGTAAATATTTTCCCATGAGGTGAACCGATATGAGTTTAGTATTTCAAAGATTAAAAATGATTTTGATTTATTGTTCTTCTACTGATGAACTTTACTTCATTGTAATATCTATGCTTAAATGTGGTTCTTCAAAACTCAATAAGACATAAAGAAATCCAGTAAGTGATAAAAGCAAATACAAACACTCTCTGGAGGAATTTACCTTCAAGGTGACCTCAGAGAAGTTCCAAATTTCTATGGACATACCCTATTACTTACAAAAAGAAGATACCACTAGTGAAAGAAATTTTCTCCAAACATTTTATTTGAGGCAAAACACAAAATAAAGTTAGTGCTTCTAAAAGATAAAAGGGTTTACAAAATGAAAAGGTAATTTCCTCAGTACTAATGAACAAATCCTTAAACGAAAAAAGAGAAACGCTAGAAAAAATACATAATTAATGATTTTGAATACATTGAAAATAATCAGAAAACTGGAAGTATGTCCCATAAAGTTGGCGAAACTAGTGCATGGCTAAACATTAGAGATTTTAGAACCCTCAAGAATGAAAAATGAGGAAGTCTACAATTCTAGAGATTTAGGAGATGAAACGTCCAGTCATTTCTCGAAAATACAGTGTTTTTTAAATGACGAAACAATTTTAAAGTATTTAAACCATGAATTCTCAGACTAAAGACTGTATGTCAGGCATGCATGTGTGTGCGTGTGTGTGTGCGTAAACATCAAAACAAAGAAAAGATGAAGTGCACACTTTTGGGTAATTAAGTTACTGGTAACAGGCTAAAATCACCAGTTTTATCAGTCACACACCACTTACTAGAAATACAAAGAAAGAGCAAGGCATAGAAAAAAATAAGACCTAAAAAATTCATAGTAAAAACAAAACGAATTAAAAATGGCTAGAAAACCCACCCCACTTCCCTGCTTCCCCTTGGCAGCTGCTGTGTAGCACAGGGAACTAGGTCTAGTCTCTTATGTCAGAGCAGGATAATGTGAGAAAAAGGAATGTATACCTAGATGTGTAACTGGGTCACCATGCTGTACAGTAGAAAACTGACAGATTGCCGCAAGCCAGCTATAATGGAAAAAAACAAAAATCATTATATAAAGAAATGCTATAAACACTTGTGAAAATTTTAAAAATATTATATCAGAAAACATGACTTCTAATTTTCTATACACTGAGTAACAGAAAAATGACAAACTAATATAAATTGGAAGACAAAAACATCTCAACTGATTTCCAATTCAAATCAGTTGAGCTCATTTCCTGACATAAATACAATTTCAGTTACTAATAAAAGAATATATGTCATGAGTATAAAGTAAAAATAATAGTAAGTGTAAACACCATCTATCTGTAAAAGGAAAATATTTCCATATCATTGAGCCTTCTGGTATCTTTCTACATTCGTCTAACACTCTCTTACCAGATAACCCAACATTTCTACGTGCATTGAGTCTGTCCTGTCACCTATGTTTTATGTGGAATTAAATATATGCTAAATTAAATGAGAGGACATATAGCTGTATAATTAGAACAATTTTGTCCTTAAATACATATTATGCTATGTTATCTCCATGTCATTTTTGCCTCCACCATAAAATGATCTCTTTCACCTGCTCTATATTTTCCATTATATAATCAAAAACCTTTTATTGAAGAAAATTTTAGAGACATCTACATCTTTGGAAAAATGAAGAAGGCTCTGAGTCTGCATTTGTGTCTAGAGGGTATAAAGATAAACACATACATTAGATTGTTTTTTCTTAATTTCCAAGGGGGGAAAATGAAGATAAGGTGCAAGAAAAAGATATCTGAGAACTTTGAAGAGCCAGGATGTTTAACATTGATCCTAATGGATAATTTCTGTTAACACCATATTTCAAACCATTTATAATTTTTATAACATGTCATTATAAACTATTTCTGAGGAATTTCCTCTTTCTTTTACATTAAGAAAAAAACTCTCAAGAAGACATTTTCCCAGAAATGAAATAGTCATACTACTTTAAAATGTGACTTTGAAAATATCAATTTCTAGGCATTCCTGTTGTGACTCAGCAGTAAGAAACCTGACTAGTGTCCATGGGGATGCAAATTTGAACCAGGCCATGCTCATTTGGTTAAGGATCTGATCTTGCTGTGAGCTATTGTGCAGGCTGCAGACACAAGTTGGAATGGAATTGCTGTAGATGTGGTGGAGGCTGGCAGTTGTAGCTCTGATTTGATACTTATCCTGGAAAATTCCATAGGCTTCACATGCATATATGTGCATATATACACACACACACACATATATACATATATATAAAACACATACATAGATTACAAACATATGTATATATATGTGTGTGTATATATATGATATTTTAGAAATATATATATATAATTTATGTATATATAATTTTATATACCTCTACAATTTTATGTACATTTCTAAAACCTTGCAGAGTTTTTGGAGAGAAGATTAAGCTGTAAGAATATATTAATTGGAGACTTTAAATCAATATTAAAGATGGTGGTGTCCTCAACTGGGATCTGAGTTTTCTGAAACACAATTCAGCACTCTTAATTCTAACACACGAGTTTAAAAAAAAAAAAGCCAAGCATTCATAAATTTATTTTCAATTTGTATACATTTTATAGCCAAATAGTGGAAGCCATGAATTAAATCCATTTATGATGCTATGGTATGATTGACGCAGAAACAAACTATAAGGAAATACAGATCAGTATTCCTTAAGCATGCCATCAAAAAATACTGCAAACCCTAGAAAACAAATAAAAATACAATATAAAAAATACAAAAAACCCCAAAGTAAGTCCAATATAGAAGAATGAATGTAATCTCCTGTAGTAATAGAGTTCAGGATAAAAGCCGCATGATCCTCTCAATAGACAGAGAAACAGCTTTTAACAAAACACAACCTTATTTCACAATGAAACCTTTCTGGCCACAGAAAACAGCAGAGTATTGTCTCCATTTGCTAAAGGTCATTAGGTAAAGGTCATTAGGTAAAGGCAGATGATAAGGAAAGATTGTAAGAGTTTTTTTATGATTTGGGAAGAGGAATAAGATATTATGCATAATTAGACATGGTATAAAATTCTAAGAGCAGCCATACCTATAAAGATAGCAGTTTACATCTTAACCAGTAAAGTTTTGATTTTTTTACTTTCAAAAATAATAAACACATTTGATACATGCAACTCATTTAAGACAAAAGAGAAGGAAGGATAAAAACAGAGATATCCAAAAGTAACAACAATAGAAATGAGTCCTAAAATGTAATAATCACAGTGAATATTCAATACAGGGCAGTAAAAATGATACCTCAAACATGAAAACATAGAAATTTTGAAAAAATTGGTTGAAATGTATGCACTTCAAGCTATATACTTAATTCAATAATTTTACTTTGACATCTAGCTTTCTCAATATTTATACATAAAATTAAAAATCTGTTTAAAAATCTTAATTAGTGAATAAAAGCTAACAGGTTTGAGAATACTTTTTCAAATTATCTCACATGAAACAAAAAACCTCCTTCCGATGAGGTCAAAATGCACGAGTCTATGTAAATTTTAATATCTAATCTCTGTGTATGATACAGTTAATCTACATTTAACTTTAACATGTTAAGTATCAATAACCAAAAGATAGACATAAGACCTGCAAAAATTTTCAACAATTAGTTTCCCTGCATATGAAAAAAAGTTAAAATGTTTTGGATATAATATTTACCAAATATTTAAAAAATATAAATATAAATAAAACCCCCCAAATACTGTAAAAACTTAAATGAATTGCATATACAAATTTGAAATACATTAATTCCAGTAAGTGCGAGCTTACATTTGATTAATAGATATAAAAATTTACTCTTTAAAAGCATGTTATTTTTTCCTCAACTTTGTGTATAGATTTAACTTGATAAAATAAAGCAACAGCTCCTTTTCCCATTTAACTGTGGGTGGGTGAAACCATCAGATTACCGATAAAATCCAGAGTGAAGAGGCAAAATAAACAGTTTTTACGTGTATTAGTATCAGTAATTTAAGATATTGGAACTCTGAGTAGAAAGGTCTTGTGAACAAAATAAAGTACCTTCATAGAATTTTAAAACAACAGGGATCAATAATTGAAAGTTTAGCTGTTTCATATCTCACAATTCAATAAATTATTTAACACAAATTTTTAACGAGGCTTTGGAGAAAATAAATACTACTCTCCCAAAAATAAAACCATAGATAAGGTCAAAGATCAAATAACAGATTGAAGAAAATATCTGTATTAAACAGTCAAATGTCTCCCCAAACCAATACAAGAAACCCCAAAACAGTAGAAAGTGACCAAAAACGAGACTAGAAAAAGATCTTTCAGGAAAAGAGTAAACACATGAGGCTTTAGCCATATTCAGAGCAGGCAAGTGCATCAACTACTGGTTGTTTAAATGCAAATATAAGGAGTTTTCATTGTGGCTCACTGGAAATGAACCTGACTAGTATCCATGAGGACACAGGTTCGGTCCCTGGCCTCCCACAGTGGGTGAAGGATCTGCCATTGCTGAGAGCTGTGGTGTAGGTCTCAGACACCTCTTGGATCTGGCATTGTTTTGGCTGTGGTATAGGACAGTGATTACATCTCCAGGGTGCCTCATAGTCTGGGAACCACCATATGCTCCAGGTTGGCCCTAAAAAGACAAAAATAGAATTGAATAAATAAGTACAAATCAAAATAATACCTGTAAATAATAAGGAATAGAAGTGTCAGTTAAATGGACTTTGAAGGCCAAAAATGAAAACCCTCACAGCATGCAACATACAAAACAAAACTGAAGGCTTTTGCAGAGTGAAGGAGTCTATCAACCAAATGGAAAGATTACCTAGTGAATGAAGGACATACTTGAAAAAAATACATCTGATGAAAGTTGTACTATCCATAACATACAAGGAACACATACAACTTGTGTTCTGATTAAAAAGTGGGTAGAAATCCTGAACCATTTTCAAATATGTCACACAGAAGACCAAGAGTACCGGAAACAATGTTCAATGCTGCCAATCATATAAGAAATGCATATCAAAATGAGATAAAACCTAACATCTTTCAGAATTGCTGTCCTCAAAAGAGAATAAAGGTTGGTGAGATATGGAGACAAAGGAACCTGCTACCCCATTGGTAGGAATATACAGCTACTCTGGAAAAAAGTTTGGTGGTTCCTTAGAAAACTAAATAACAGCAGCACTAATTGCTCAGCATCAACTCAATTTGAGTTATTTATGCAAAGATCACAAGAACATTAATTAGACGATATATATATGGACCCCAATAACACTATTTACAACAGAGAAGACACAGACCAAACTATGAGTTCATCCATGGAGATATGGATCAAGAAACTGTGACTCGTACATGAAATTGAACATTACTCAGGCGTCAAAATAAATGTAATCTTATCATTTGCCACAAGGACAGATTAGAAGGTATCATGCCTGGTGAAATAAATCATACAGAGAAAGAAAAATATTGATTAAGAAATCACTTCTATGTGGAATCTAAAAAACAAAACAAATGAGCAAACATAACAAAGCAGAAATGGTGTTATGAATACAGAGAACAAAAAGGGGGTTGTGAGACGGGACACAGTTAAAGTGAGCAAAGAAATAGGTGAGGGAGATTTTAAGAGATGCAGCCCTCCAGCTGTGAAATACATGAGTCATAGGTGTGAAATGTTCACTGTGGGGAATATAGTCAATTACTGCAAACCTTTTGTGTAGTGACAGTAACAAGAGTTCCCATAGTTATCATATTGTAATATATAGAAATACATAAAGTTGAATATGAGGAACTGAAACAGTGCTGTAGGTCAATTATATTTCAAAAAACAGACAAATATACCATAGAAAGAAGAGGATAGATTTGTGGTTAAGAGAGGTGGGGATGGGCACTTAGCTGAAGGCCTTCGGAAAGTATAATCGTTTAGTTAGATGATAAGTACATAATACTATATATAACATTGCAATACTTATATATGTGGATGAAAGTTATCAGAGTGTGTTCTGAGAGTTCTCATCACAGGGAACATATTTTATTTCTATCTCTATTTTTAACAATCTATATGGATATGTGATGATTGAGGTTAACTAAAACCCATAGGCCACGTCATTATGTTGTGTACCTTAAACTTATACAAAGTTATTTGCCAACTATATCTCAGTAAAACTGGAAGAAATAATATATATAACTGCAAATTATGGGAAAAGTTATGAGATTGTTTTCCGAAGTGTTTCTCTTCTCTCAATCTCATTGCGTCCTCACTCAGTAGCATAGATTTATTTCTAATTACTATTTTAAATGATGTTTGTAATGGGTTGAATTAGAAAACAAAGTGAATACTGCAATTCAATAAAACAAAGAGAACTTGACTTCTTCATTTGTATTTTTCAAAACTATCTTTGTCTTATAATTGATAACTTATAGTAATATCTTCCAATTATGGAAATTAGGAGCTCCCATTGTGGCTCGGCAGAAAAGAAACAGACTCTATTCCATAGGTCCCAGGTATGAGCCCTAGATTCAATCAGTGGGTTAAGGATCTGGCTTTGCCATGACCTGTGTTGTAGGTTGCAGATGTAACTCAACTCTCACATTGTAGCAGCTGTGATGTAGATCAGCAGGTATAGCTCTGATTCGATCCTGAACTTGACTAACACCATATGCCATGGGTGTGGTGCTAAAAAGACCATAAAAATTCAAATTATGAAAATTAAACCTAAAAAGGGAAGCATTTCACTAAGGAAACATTAATGATTGCCCCCTTAAATTTCTCAGCCTATTATATTTATTCAATTACTGTGTGTATGAGAGTGAATTGATGGCAAATATCTATGAGTGATTACCTCACTATAGGGCCCCAAAGTGGAATGTGCCCAAAAAGTAATGCAGTCATATTTCTGTTCTAGTCTTTGTGGAAAAACATAAGGGTAACTTGATCCAATAGTACTGCAACAGTAATGAAGCCAATGGTAAATGACACAGAAAATCTGCCATCATTTTTTCAATAAATAGCAAAAAAATACAGGGCAGAAGCGGCCTCACTAGTGTTGAGAACAGAAAGCTAAATGGAACATTTTTATGAGGTTTGGAGCCAAGAACCACTCCTTCTTCCAGAGATGATACTCAATCAGCTCTTTCTTCAACAGGCCCTTCGAATGCTGTCATGGCAGTCCAAATTCTTCCTCTAAATTAATACAGTACATTTTAGCATCGAATCCAAACAGCTATAAGCAAGATACTCTACAATTCAATATTCATAGAAAATCCAAAAGGTAAATGTGGATGAATAAGTAGAATAGAATTCTGTATCTAGTTAAAGGGGGTTTTGAATTAATTTCACAGAGTATTCTTCAGGAAACTTTTTTATGAACAACCACACAATCACACTTCGGTAATGCATAAGCCACCTGGGAACATTGAGATGATGGTCCTGAAGTTCTGCCCAGAGCCCAGCTGAAGTGGAAAGTCGTAGTTCTCTCTGCACACTTCTCAGACCATGACTCTGGCCAAAAAAACTGAGCACTCGATTTAATCTTGCTGACCACTTTGGGAATTTACATAGTTATTTTATTGAATGTAGACATATTTTTCCATGTTTTATGTTTGATATTTGGATTTCATAGAACTTAAAATGTCTCTGGGAATATTGACTCCCATTTCGGATACAGACGCCCCATTTTTTATCTAGCAAATAAAAAAAGCATGATTAGCTACCAAAAAAAAAAAAAAAAAAGGAGAAGCTAAGACTAAACGTCATATATTTTGATTCCATTTAAAAGTAATTTCAAAGTCAGAGTTCCTATTGTGGCTCAGCAGATTAAGGCACAACATTGTCTCTGTGAGGATGTGCATTCAATCCCAGCCTGCCTCAGTAGGGTAAGGACACAGTGATGTTAAGCATGTCTCTGTTGTAAGTCACAGAAGCAGCTTGGATCCGGCATTGCAATGGCTGTGGTTTCGGCCAATAGCTGCAGCTCCAATTCAACCCAGAGCCTGGGAACTTCCACAGGCCACGGGTGAAGACTTCAAAGAAAAAAAAAACTAATTCTAAGAGAAGGTTTTCTATAGATGGAGAAGAGATAAGTGATCACCAAGAGCATGTGCCTGGGGGAGGGAGCAACAGGGCAGAAGAGGAAGACTTGGTGCTCACCTTCACACACAACCATATCAAAAACAAAACAAAAAATTGACTCATGGAATGATTTGCACAGGACATCTACTGAATTCTGGTAGAAGGCCTTAAGCTTTCAAAACCTCAGGAAACCCTCCAACATAACTAGGTAGAGCAAAAAGAAAAAAAGAGAGAGAGAAAGAGAAGAATCAGGATGGGACTGGCACTGCCCTGAGAAGGAGTTGTGAAAGAGCAAAGGAACCCACACCCTGCGAAGCCACCTAACCAACAGGGAGATCAGCCAAGCTTCTCAAGGACTCATAGAAAAGTACAATATCTGGACCAAGGAGGGCCACACAATCCTCAGTTTCACCACCCTTAGACACTGCTGCCTGAGATGCTCAGGTGGGGACTTGCCAGGGAGTCTCCA
Source organism: Sus scrofa (assembly GCF_054392235.1). Classification (NCBI taxonomy): domain Eukaryota; kingdom Metazoa; phylum Chordata; class Mammalia; order Artiodactyla; family Suidae; genus Sus; species Sus scrofa. The sequence continues at coordinate 13,959,561 of NC_139402.1, forward strand.
GTTAGGTCTATGAAGAAGATGAAGGTTGGTATTTTGGAGGCAGCCTGAGGGGCTAGAGAGTGGTGTGCTATGGGCAGGTGAGTGGAGTGCCACATCTTAGGGAAACTGGGAGGAGGTCTGAGCCCACAGGAGAAGTAAGCACATTGTTGATTAGGTGAGTGGAGGACCACCAGAGGAATATCTTTCCCTGTGCACACCCAGATTCTCAGAGGACATGGCACACCTGGAACAGCCTATGGGTGCCCAGGTACCCCTCACAAGGGCTAAGGGTGATGGGACATTTCTTGTCCAGTCTAAGGTGGCCAAGCCACACTTGTGTAGGCTAACAGCAATGGGGTCCTAAGTGCAATGTGGTGTCTTTTGCATGGTCCACAGGCAGCAGGTGGAAAGCGGAGCAGTCACCTCAGACCCAGAAGTGACCAGGGCATGCCACCATTTGGGGTCCATGAACTGAGGCCTCCGCTTCCTCAGAGCATGGCACGTGGGAGGGCACTGCCATTGACCACCCTCAGGTTCCTGAGGATAGACACATCCTGCTGCTTCCACTGAAAAAGTAGAAGGAGAAATACAGAATGTCTCCAGAAAATAAAACAAAAGAGGATAGCATTACAATACCCATTACAAAACCCATTCTAAGAGCAATACTGAAAGCACTCTTCTCAATAAAAACAGAAAGTAAAACGAAATAGAATTAAGGAAAACACAATTGGAAAAGAGTCACTTAAATAAGACTATAGAGAGATTAAAAAAATCTTTTGTAAATGTAATGATACAGTCAAGAGGCAGCAAAAGGACAAACATGAAGTAGACTTTAACACCCGACTCATGTCAATGAAGAGAACCTCCAGACCCAAACTCAATAAGCCAACAGAGATCCTAAAGAACACAATAGAAAAATTAGCCTTCATTGACATTTTAAAGACAATGCATTAATAAATAAGTTTATGCATTCTTGTTAAGTGCACGTGAAACATCCTCAAGGATTGACCACATATTGGGGCACAAAATTAAGAATGTAGAAATTAGTTTAAGTATCTTCTCTAAAAAATGGTGTGAAACTAGAAATATACCAGAGGAAAAGAAATGAGAAAAATCTGACTATATAGAGGTGAAAAAATATGCTACTAAAAAACTAATGGATGGGCTAATGGGAAAATCCAAAGGGAAGGTTAAATATCCCTCAAGATAAATTATAATGAAAACACAGCATTTTAAAATCCATGGGCTACTGTAGAAGGAAGTTCATGGTGATACAGGCATCCGTCAAAAGGAAAAAAAATATCTCAAGTAAACAGGTTAAACTCAACACCTAAAAAATTAGAAAAAGATGTGAAAATAAAAAACTAAAGTCGGCAGAGGGAAGGAAGTCATAAAAACCTTAGAGGCAGTCAATGGAATAAAGGGATTGGTCGAGAGAACAAAATAGGGAATCAGTAAAATAAAGATTCAAAAAAATAGAATAAATCAATAAAAAACCAGGAGCTGGGTCTTTGGAAGGGTACACAAAATTGACAAGCTTCTGGCCAGAATCTCTAAGTAGAGGGGAGCAAGAACTCAAGCCCTCAACATAAGAAATGAAAAACATGAAGTCATGACAGATCCTAAAGAAAACTACAACAAAAACAACAAAAACCTGACTACGAACAATTATTTACCCACATATTTGACAACCTAGAAGAAATGGACAATTTTCTAGAGCTATACAGCCTGCCAAAACTAAATCAAGAAGAACTGGATCAACAGAACAAACTGAACACAAGAAGTGAAGTTGAATGTGTCACAAAAACACTCCCCAGAAACAAAAGTCCAGGACCACATGGCTTCACACGCAAATTCTACCAAACATCCAAAGGAGAATGTATACCCACCATTCTTAAATTTTTCCAAAAAACGGAGGAAGAAGGAACACTCCCAAAGACATTCTATGAAGCCACAATCACCCTAATAGCAAACCCAGAAAAAGATACTACCAATAAAGGAAAGTATAGGCCAATACCTTTGATGAATATAGGTACCCAAAGTTCCTACAAAATTTTGGCCAACCAAATCCAGCAATATATTTAAAAAAACACATACACCATGACCAAGGGGGATGCATCCCAAGTTCACAAGCAGGGTTCAACCTATGCAAATCAATTAATGTCATACACCACATTAACAAAAGATACGTCAAAACCCACATGATCACCTCGGTAGATGCACAAAAATCAGTGGACAAAGTCCAACATCCACTCATGATAAATACTCTTACCAAATTGGGTAGAGAGGGAACATTGCATAATAAAAGGATTTATGACAGAGCCACCACCAATATGATACTCAATAGAGAAAAGCTGAAAGCCTTCGCACAAAACTCTGGAATACGACACGGGTGCCCACTCTCACCACTTTTACTCAACATAGTATTGGAAGGGAGTTCCCATCCTGGCTTAGAATTGAATGAATCAGACTAGCATCCATGAGGATGCAGGTTTGATCCCTGGCCTCACTCAGTGTGCTAAGGATCCAGCATTGGCATGAGCTGTGGTGTAGGTTGCAGACATGGTTCAGATCCTGCAATGCTATGGCTGTGGTATAGGTCAGCATCTGCAGATGTGATTTAACTCCAAGCCTGGTAACCATGGGTGTGCCCCTAGAAAATGCCAAAAAAGAAAAAGCATTGGAAATCCTAGCCATCACCATCTGATTAAAAAAAAAAAGAAAAGAAAAGAGGAAGAAAAGAGAAAAAATTACTGCCCATGCAGATGTCATGATAAAATACAATGTATAGAAAACTTAAAGATGCCATGCAAAAACTACTGGGTGTTCAAAGTGTTCAATGAATTCAGCAAAGAAGCAGGATACAACATTAACAATCAGAAACGGGTTGCATTTCCACAGGCAGACCATGAAATTTTACAGAAGGAATGTAAAATACAATAGCTTTTTGAATCTCATGCCCCAAAATAAATCCCTGCGAATTAACCTGACCAAGGAGGTGAAAGACTTATAGGCTGAGAACTATAAAGCATAACTTAAGTAAATTAAAGTGGAATCAAAGAAATGAAAAGATATTCCATGCTTCTACAGCGCAAGAATCAGTATCATTAAAATGGCCACACCGCCAAAAGCAGTCGACAAATTCAATGTAAACCCTATCAAATGACCTGTGCCATTTTTCACAGAACGCAAATCACAATCCCAACATTTACATGGAACATAAAGTACACAGAACTGCCAAAGCAATGCTCAGGTTAAAAAAAAAAAAAAAAAAAAAAAAAACCCAGGAGGAATACCTCTCCCAGACTTCAAGTAATATTACTAAGCTACAGGAATCAAGATAGTTTGATGCTGGTTCAAAAACATACGTACAGATGAAAGGAAGAGAACAGATGATGCAGAAATAAATCAAAACACCTCTGGTCAATTGATTTTTGACAAAGGAGGCAAGAATACAAATTGGGAAAATGAGGATCTTTTCAGCAACTGGTCCTTTGAAAACTGTTTAGTTGCATGTAAATAAATGAACCTAGAACACAGACTCACACCATGCACAGGATTAAACTCAAACTGGCTTAAAGACTTAAACCTGCATCAGACATCCACTGTATTACTGCATTCCTAGATCAGTCTCACAAGATGATGAAATAAATGCAGTAAATAAATAAACACAATAGGACCAAGTCAAAATTACAAGCTTTTTTTTTTTTTTTTTTTTTTTTTTTTTTTTTTTACAGCTAAGGAAACAATGAAAAAAGCAAAAAGAGAATTATGAAATATGAGGAAATAATTTCAAAAATACAACAACCAATTGAACAATTGGCAGAAGAACTGGAGAGACATTTCTCCAAAGATAATAATAGGCCCATGAAAAATAATAGGCTCAGCTTCACTAATTATCAAAGAATGCAAATCAAAACTAAAATGGACATAGGGAGGGAGGCAAAATGGCAGAAGTGTAGGGGGACATTCTCACCCTCTCCCACAAACACACACACACAAAAATCTACAGGGTAAATGACTCACACAGAACAGCAACCAATCGCTGGCAGAAGAACCTGAACTCTAATAATGGCAAGAATCTCGTGACATTAATTGATGAAGCAAGAGGTAAGAGGAGAGTGAGAGAAGGTGATTCCAAGCTGGACCAGCACTCCTGAAAGGGGACTGTGAAGGAGAAAGTGTTCCCACACCCTGGAAAGTCACCTACTCGACTGAAAGATCAACCAAACCAGAGGAGTCTCCAGATGCAGAAAAGAGTGTAGCACTAACTCAGAGTTCTGAAAAGCAGAGTGAGAACGGAACAGATCATCTGAACTACAGGCACAGTCACCAAAATTTGAGATGCCTGGGGGGGAGGGCTGGGCACTAAGACCTTGGCTCTGAAGGTTAGTCGCTGTGAAAGGGCTGTGGGGGCAGGGTGGAGTGTAGACTGCTTTGGAGATCTAGAAACCAGTCTGTCAAATTTGACGGTCAGAGACTGCCTCGGAGAGTAGAAAACAGAGCATCACAGGGGGAGAGAGCAATACGCTAAAGGTGGGGAGGTGGAAAACCACATCAAATGGAACCTGGGAGAAGAGCTAAGTCTGCATCAGTGTTGAGCAGGGGAGAGAAGAAGGGTTGGGCCCCCATAGAATACTCCCCATGCCACAGCAAGCTTACTGGTCCTCTAACTATCAGAAAGCTGGGTTTCCAATTTCATCCCCCCCACTCACAACTCCTTATGCACACACAGGACCTGGGGCTGCCTGCCATCCAGGAGGATTGGCCTCAACAATTGCTGAAAGCCTAATGCCACAGGGGCTGTCCCTGCCATGGCCTGCTTGCCCTTTGGTGGGTCTACCCCCATGGAGCAGGAACAAACACTGCCAGCACCTGGGAAAAGGCCTGAGCCCAGAAAAACTAGAACAAGCTTGGCAAGGCCATGAAAAGATCTGCTGAATTCTCAGAAAGACCTCCCAAGTTGGGCTACCCTGGGGAAGAGACTCTTGGGTTCACAGCAGCCAAGTAGCCACTCCAGCCCTTGGGGGGTGCCGCACTCCCATGGAATAGCTTCCCAGCACTACCAGCCACCTGAAGGTGCCCCTGCAGCTCAGAAAATGCTAGAACAAGTTGGCCAGGCTGTGAAAAGCTCTGCCTAATTCTTGGACAGTCCTTCCAACTTGGGCTGCCCTGGGGAAGAGCCTCGTGGGTTCACAGTGGTCCAGCTAGCTGCTCCAGCCCTTGGAGGGTGCTCCTCTCCAAAAGAACATCTGCCCAGCTGCAAGATTCCCCACAGCTCAGAAAAGCTAGAACAAGATTGGCTGGACCATGAAAAGATCTGCCTACTTTCTCAGACAGTGCTTCCGAGTCAGGCTGCCCTGGGGAAGAGCTTCTTCAGTTCTCAGTGACCCAGAGAGCTGATGCAGCCCTTGGGGGGTGTTGCACTCCTGCAGAACAGCTGCCCAGCACCACCAGCACCCTGCAAGAGCCCCACAGCCCAAAAACACCAGAGAAAGCTCTGCCTGGCCGAGTGAAATCTGCTCCCACCGTGGTGTGGACCTCCCAGTCCTGTCTGCACTCAGGAAGTCCTCATTTGCTTCAGAGAGACCCTGTTAGCCCCACCAACACTGCAGAAAAGCCACATTGCCTCAAAGAAGACTGGCCAACAATGCCAGCCCTCAGGAAACATTCCATGGCAGTGACAAGGCAAACACTGACTGGCCACGGAGAGTACAACTCCACCAGGAAAAAGAAAACAACAAGCAAGATGAGAAGCTGAGAAATCAACCCTAGGGAAACCCACAGGAGAACTCACCTAAAGCAGTCAACAAGGAAACAAGCCTCTGCAGCATGACAGACCTGGAGTTCGAAAGAGAAATAGTGAAAATACTGAAGGAAATAAGAGAAGATAGGAACAGTAATGCAGACACCCTCAGAAAGAAACTAGAAAATATAAGGAGGAACCAAGAATACCTAGAACATTCGTTTGAGAGATGCAAACTGAACTAAGGGCAGTAAAAACCAGAAGGAATAATGCAGAAGAACGAATCAGTGATGTGTAAGATAGAATAATGGACATCACCCAATCAGGACAGCAGACAGAAAACCAAATGAAAAAACAGGAAAGCAATATAAGATGCCTATGAGATTATATAGAGCAGGCCAATCTACACATAATAGGAATTGCACAACGAGTAGAAAAAGATAAGAGAGTGGAAAATATATTTGAAGAAATTAACTATCCAGCAAGAATATCATTTAAAATAGAAGGGGAAATAAATTTTTCTTCCAACAAACAAAAGCTAAAAGAATATAGCAGTACAAAACCCAGGCTACAAGAAATACTGAAAGGGCTTCTCTAAACCAAAAAGAAAGGAAGGAAAGAAAGGGAGAAAAAAGAAAAAAAAGAGGAGGAAGAACTAGGATGGAGGAAACCACAACCAGAGAGAAGTCACTCAAATAAGCCACCATACAGATTAAATCATGAACATGCTTCAAACAAAATAAAATTAAAAAGAAAAAATAAAAAGAGTCATCAAAATCAGAAAATGTGGGCAAGGGATGTGAGGAAATAAAGAGACCCTTTGTTTCTCTTCTTAATTTTTTATGGTAATGAAGTGTTTGAACTAACAGGACCATCAGGCTAAAGCACACAATTATAGGAAGGGGTTGGCATACTTGAAAAAAAAAAGGGCAACCACAAGCCAAAACCAAACAGTGCATTCGCAAAAAAATGAAAAAAAAAAAAAAAAAAAAACACTCAAGCAGATAATAACTGCAGACCATCCAACCAAAAAAGAAAGGAAGAATGGAGAACCGTATAATCAACTGAACATGAGGTTTAAAAAGGCAATAAATTACCATCTATCAATTATCACCTTAAATGTCAATGGACTGAATGCCCCAATCAAAAGTCACAGAGTGGCTGAGTGGATAAAAAGGCAAAAACATTCAATAGGTTGCCTACAAGAAACTCACCTTAGGACAAAGGATACATACAGATTGGAAGTGAAATGGTGGGGGAAAATATCTCACGCCAATACACATGACAGAAAAGCAGGAGTTGCAACACTCATATCAGACCAAATAGACTTTAAAACAAAAGACATAAAGAAAGACAAAGAAGGACACTACGTAATGATTAAGGGATCCACCCAAGGAGAGGATGTTACTATCATCAACATATATGCCCCAAATATAGGAGCACCCAGATACATACAACAAATACTAACAGACATAAAGGGAGATATTGATGGGAATATAATCATAGTAGGAGACCTAAATACCCCCCTCACATCAATGGACAGATCCTCTAGACAGAAAACCAATAAAGCAACAGACATCCTAAAGGAAACAATAGAAAACGTAGACTTCATTGATATCTTCAGGACACTACATCCAAAAAAAGCAGAATACACATTCTTCTCAAATGCTCATGGAACATTCTCAAGAATCGACCACATATTGGGACACAAAGCGAATCTCAATAAATTTAGGAGTGTAGAAATTATCTCAAGTATCTTCTCTGACCACAATGCCATGAAATTAGAAATCAACCATGGGAAAAGCAAAGAGAAAAAACCTACTCCATGGAGACTAAACAACATGCTACTAAAAAACCAATGGGTCAATGAGGAAATCAAGAAGGAAATTAAAAACTACCTTGAAACAAAGGATAATGAAGACACAACCTCTCAAAATCTATGGGATGCTGCGAAAACAGTGCTCAGAAGGAAATTTATAGCAATACAGGCCTTTCTCAAAAAAGAAGAAAGATCCCAAATTGACAACTTAATCCTCCACCTAAACGAATTAGAAAAAGAAGAACAAAAAAGTCCTCAAGTTAGCAGAAGGAAGGAAATTTTAAAGATCAAAGAAGAAATCAATAAAATAGAGACTCAAAAAACAATAGAGAAAAGTAATAAAACCAAGAGCTGGTTCTTTGAAAAGGTGAACAAAATTGATAAACCCCTGGCCAGACTCACTAAAAAGAGGAGAGAAAGAACCCAAATCACCAAAATTATAAATGAAAAGGGAGAAATCACAACGGATACAGCAGAAATACAGAAAACCATAAGAGAATACTATGAACAACTGTATGGCAACAAGTTTGACAATCTGGAAGAAATGGACAATTTTCTAGAATCTTACAGCCTGCCAAAACTGAATCAAGCAGAAACAGACCAACTGAACAGACCAATCACTAGAAATGAAATTGAAGAGGTCATAAAATCACTCCCTACAAATAAAAGCCCAGGACCAGATGGCTTCACAGGTGAATTTTATCAAACATATAAAGAGGAATTGGTGCCCATCCTCCTGAAACTCTTTCAAAAGGTTGAAGAAGAAGGAATACTCCCAAAGACATTCTATGAGGCCACCATCACCCTCATTCCAAAACCAGGCAGTGATACCACCAAAAAAGAAAACTATCGCCCAATATCATTGATGAATATAGATGCAAAAATTCTCAACAAAATCTTAGCCAACCGAATCCAACAACATACCAAAAAAATTATACACCATGACCAGGTTGGGTTCATCCCAGGTTCACAAGGATGGTTCAACATACGCAAATCAATCAGCATCATACACCACATTAACAAAAAAAAGTCAAAAATCATATGATCATCTCAATAGACGCAGAAAAAGCATTTGACGAAGTCCAACATCCATTCATGATCAAGACCCTCGCCAAAGTGGGTATAGAGGGAACATTCCTGAATATAATCAAAGCCATTTATGATAAACCCACAGCAAATATAATCCTCAATGGGGAAAAACTGAAAGCCTTCTCACTCAAATCTGGAACAAGACAGGGATGCCCCCTCTCACCACTGCTCTTCAACATCGTTTTGGAAGTCCTAGCCACAGCAATTAGACAAACAAAAGAAATCAAAGGCATCCATATAGGAAGAGAAGAGATCAAACTGTCACTGTATGCACATGACATGATACTATACCTAGAAAACCCTAAGGACACAACCCCAAAAATACTTGAACTGATTAATCAATTCAGCAAAGTGGCAGGATATAAGATTAACATTCAGAAGTCAGTTGCATTTCAGTATACCAGCAATGAAACATTAGAAAAGGAATACAAAAATACGATACCTTTTAAAATTGTACCTCACAAAATCAAATACCTCGGAATACACCTGACCAAAGAGGTAAAGGACCTATATGCTGAGAACTATAAAACCTTAATCAAAGAAATCAAAGAAGATGTAAAGAAATGGAAAGATATTCCATGATCCTGGATTGGAAAAATCAATATTGTGAAAATGGCCATCCTACCCAAAGCAATCTACACATTCAATGCAATCCCTATCAAATTCCCCAGGACATTTTTCAGAGAACTAGAACAAACAATCCAAACATTTATATGGAACAACAAAAGACCCAGAATCGCCAAAGCAATCCTGAGAAACAAAAACCAAGCAGGAGGCATAACTCTCCCAGACTTCAAGAAATACTACAAAGCCACAGTCATCAAAACAGTGTGGTACTGGGATCAAAACAGACAGACAGACCAATGGAACAGAATAGAGAATCCGGAAATAAACCCTGACACCTATGGTCAACTAATCTTTGACAAGGGAGGCAAGAACATAAAATGGGAAAAAGAAAGTCTATTCAGCAAGCATTGCTGGGAAACCTGGACAGCTGCATGCAAAGCAATGAAACTAGAACACACCCTCACACCAGGCACAAAAATAAACTCAAAAGGGCTGAAAGACTTAAATATACGACAGGACACCATCAAACTCCTAGAAGAAAACATAGGCAAAACACTCTCTGACATCAACCTCATGAATATTTTCTCAGGTCAGTCTCCCAAAGCAATAGAAATTAGAGCAAAAATAAACCCATGGGACCTCATCAAACTGAAAAGCTTTTGCACAGCAAAGGAAACCAAAAAGAAAACAAAAAGACAACTTACAGAATGGGAGAAAATAGTTTCACATGATGCAACTGACAAGGGCTTAATCTCTAGAATATATAAGCAACTTATACAACTCAACAGCAAAAAAACCAATCAATCAATGGAAAAATGGGCAAAAGACATGAATAGACATTTCTCCAAAGAAGATACACAGATGGCCAGCAAACACATGAAAAAATGCTCAACATCGCTGATTATAAGAGAAATGCAAATCAAAACTACCATGAGATACCACCTCACACCAGTGAGAATGGCCATCATTAATAAATCCACAAATAACAAGTGCTGGAGGGGCTGTGCAGAAAAGGGAACCCTCCTGCACTGTTGGTGGGAATGTAAACTGGTACAGCCACTCGGGAGAACAGTTTGGAGATACCTTAGAAATCTACACATAGAACTTCCATATGACCCTGCAATCCCACTCTTGGGCATCTATCCGGACAAAGCTCTACTTAAAAGAGACACATGCACCCGCATGTTCATTGCAGCACTATTCACAATAGCCAGGACATGGAAACAACACAAATGTCCATCGACAGAGGATTGGATTCGGAAGAGGTGGTCTATATACACAATGGAATACTACTCAGCCATAAAAAAGGATGACATAATGCCATTTGCAGCAACATGGATGGAACTAGAGAATCTCATCCTGAGTGAAATGAGCCAGAAAGACAAAGACAAATACCATATGATATCACTTATAACTGGAATCTAATATCCAGCACAAATGAACATCTCCTCAAAAGAGAAAATCATGGACTTGGAGAAGAGACTTGTGGTTGCCTGATGGGAGGGGGAGGGAGTGGGAGGGATCGGGAGCTTGGGCTTCTCAGACACAACCTAGAATAGATTTACAAGGAGATCCCGCTGAATAGCATCGAGAACTATGTCTAGATCCTCATGTTGCAACAGAAGAAATGGTGGGGGGAAAACTGTAATTGTAACGTATACATGTAAGGATAACCTGACCCCCTTGTTGTACAGTGGGAAAATAAAAAAAAAAAAATTCAACTAAAAATTAAAAAAAAAAAAAGAATCCATATAATCAAAATAGAAATGAAAAAGGAGAAATCACAACAGATACAGCAGAAATACGAAAACCAGAAGAGAATACTCTGAACAACTACATGCCAACAAATTTGACAATCTGGAAGAGATTGAGAACTGTCTAGAATCTTACAGCCTGCCATAATTGAATCAAGGAAAACAGACCAACTGAACAGACCACTCACTAGAAATGAAATTGAAGATGTCATAAAAACACTCCCTAAAAATTGCCCAGGACTAGATGGGTTCACAGGTGAATTCAGCCAAATACATAAAGGGGATCTGGTGCCCATACTCTTTAAACTCTTTCAAAAGGTTGAAGAAGAAGGAATACTCCCAAAGACATTCTATGATGCCACCATCACCCTAACTCCAGAACCAGACAAAGATACCACTGAAAAACAAAACTATCGGCCAATATCTTGGAAGAATATTGATGCAAAAATTCTCAACAAAAGCTGAGGCAACCGAATCCAACAACATATCAAAAAAATCATACGCCATGCCAGGTAGGCTTCATCCCAGGTTCACAAGGATGATTCCACATAAACAAATGAACTTAACGTCATACACCACACTAACAAAATCAAAAATCATATGATCATCTCAATGGATACAGAAAAAGCATTTGAAAAAGTCCAACATCCCTTCATGATCAAGGCCCTCACCAAAGTCTGTAGAGAGGGAACATTTCTGAACATGATCAAAACCATTTAGGACAAACCCACAGCAAATATCATACACAAGGGGGGAAAAACTGAAAGCCTTCTCATTCAAATCTGGAACAAGACAGAGATCCCCTCTCTCACCACTGCTATTCAACATAGTGCAGGAAGTCCTAGCCACAGCAATTAGACAAACAGAAGACAAAAAAGCATCCACATGGGAAGAGAAGAGATAAAACTGTCACTGTATGCAGATGATATGAGCCTATGCATAGAAAACCCTAAGGACTCAAAACAAAAATTACTTGAACTGATTAATAAATTCAGCAAAGTAGCAGGCTATAAGATGAACATTCAGAAGTCAGCCGCATTTTTCTATACCAGCAATGAAATATTAGAAAAAGAATACCAAAATGCAGTACCTTTTCAAATTGCACCTCACAAAAACAAATACCTCGAAATACACCTAACCAAGGAGGTAAAGGATTATATGCTGAGAACTATAAAACTTTAATCAAAAAAATCAAAGAAGATGTATGGAAACGGAAGGTAATCCATGTTCATAGAATGGAAAAAACAATATGGTAAAAATGGCCATGTTACACAAACCAATCTACAGATTCAATGCAATCCCTAGCAGATTACCCATGACATTTTTCGCAGAACTAGAACAAACCATCAAAACGTTTATATGGATCCACAAAAGACCCAGAATTGCCAAAACAATCCTGAGAAACAATACCCTAGCAGGAGGCATAACTCTTCCAGACTTCAAGCAATATTGCAAAGCCACAGTCATCAAAATAGTGTGGTATTAGTATCAAAACAGACAGACAGACCCATGGAACAGAATAGAGAACCTGGAAATGAACCCTGACACCTATGGGCAATTCATCTTTGACAAGGGTGACAAGAACATCAAATGGGAAAAAGAAAGTCTATTCAGCAAGCATTGCTGGGAAACCGAGACAGCTGCATGCAAATCAGTGAAACGAGAACACACCCTCACACCATGCACCAAAATAAACTCCAAGTGGCTGACAGACTGAAATAGAAGACAGGACACCATCAAACTCCTAGAAGGGAATATAGGCAAAACACTCTCTGACATCAACCTCATGAATATTTTCTCAGCTCTTTCTCCCAAGGCAACAGAAATAAGAGCAGAATTAACCCAAAGGGACCTAACCAAACTCTTTGTTTACTTCTTTATCGGCTGCTCCATGGGTATAGAGTACAGGAAAAGTGATTTTACCCTCACCCTGAAACTTCCCGAGCCTGGTACTGAAATGAGGATCTTTACACCTGTCACTGTGTCATCACTCTCCTGGCCTCCTCTTTTCACCTTGCTAAGTTACCTCTTCATTTGTAGAATCCCCTTCCCATCCACAATCTCTCTGCAAGTTAAACTGTACACATCTGGATAAATATAACTAAAGACAGAACCTATATGGAAGATGGCGGAATAGAAGGACTGGTGTTCAACTTATCTCCTAAAAACAACAAAGTTATCTCCTAAAAACAACAAAGTTCACAACTAAAGACTGAGCATTCTTCACCCAAATGGGCTGGAAACCTTAAAAAAGAACTCCTACTCCAGAAGAAAAAGAGGAGGCCACATCAAGAGGTAGGAGGGGCAATTTCATGATATAAACAACCCCATACCTCCCAGGGGGGGGTGGAAGCTCCACAGACTGGAAACTAACCGGCCCACAGAGACTCACCTACAGGAGGGAGAGTTCTGAGCCCCACATCAAACTCTCCCATGTGGGGATCTGGCACGGGGAGAAAGAGCCCCTGGAGTATCTGGCATTGAAGGCCAGTGGGGCTTGTGTGCAGGAGCTCCACAGAACTGCGGGAAACAGAGACCCCATTCTTCAAAGGCACACACAAACTTCCACATGCACTGGGTCCCAGGGCAAAGCAGAGTCTCCATGGGAGTCTGGGTCAACATTGACCACAGTCCTTGGAGGACATCCTGGGAAATCAGGGGTGAACGTGGCTTATTGTGAGGGAAGGACATTGAAAGCAAAGCTCTTGGGAATATTCAGCAGCCACACGTTTCTCTGGAGGTGGCCATTTGGGGAAAATGCCAGGCCCCACCAGTCAGTCAGCTGCTGAGAGGCCCCAGGACAAACAACAACCCAGGTGGGATCACAGCCCTGCCCCTCAGTAAACAGCCTACCTAAAGACCCCTCAGGCACACAGCTGCCTCTAATCCCATCCAGAGACTAAGCCCCACCCACCGGAGGGATTAGAATCGGCTCCACCTACCAGGGGGCAGGCATCAGCCCCTCCCATCAGAAAGCCTACAGCAAGCACCCAAACTGACTCCAGCCACAGGGGGGCAGACATAGAAGTAAGAGAGGCTACAACTCTGTTATCTGTAAGAAGGTCACCACACCAAAAACCTATAAACATGAAAAGACAGAGAACTATAACTCAGATGAGGGAGAAAGGGAAAACCCCAGAAAATCAGCTAGGCCATGAGGAGAATCTCAGCCTCCAGGAAAAAGACTTTAGACAGTTGATGCTGGAGATGATGCAAGACATTGGAAATAAACTGGAGGTCAAGATGGATAACTTACAGGAACCACTGTCCAAAGAGATGTAAGATATAAATCTTAAACAAGAAGAGATGCAAAATACAATGCCTGAAATAAAAAAATTCACTTGAAGCAGCTAACAGCAGAATCCTGGAGGCCGAAGAATGAATAAGAGAGGTGGAGGACAGATAATTGGAAATTACGGATGTAGAACAGAAAAGAGAAAAAAGATTGAAAACAAACGAAGAGAGTCGCAGAGAACTCTGGGGCAACATTAGAGGCATCAACATCCCTATTAGAGGGGTGCCAGAAGGAGAAGAGAGAGAGAAGGCGACAGAAAAAAATATTCCAAGAGATAATAGCCAAAACCTCTGCTAACATGGGGAAGGAATCGCTCACTCAAATCCAGGAAGCACAACGAGTACTATATAAAATAAACACAAGGAGGCACACCCCAAGACACATATCAATCAAACTGACCCAAATTAAAGACAAAGAGAAAATCTTGACAGCAGCTAGGGAAAAGAAACAAATAACATACAGGGAAACCCAACAAGGGTGTCGGCAGAGTTTTCAACAGAAACTCTGCAGGCCCAGAAGGGAGTGGCATGATAGACTTAACATGATGAAAGGAAAAATCCTCCAACCAAGATTCCTCTACCCATCAAGGCTCTCGCTCAGATTTGAAGAAGATAGCAAAACCTTCACAGATAAGCCAAAGCTGAGAGAATTCAGCGACATGAAACCAGCCTTACAACAAACACTAGAGGAAATTCTATAGGCGGAAAAGAACAAGAGAAGATGGGAAGAAAAAAGAGCAGCAAAAACAAATCCATAGTGATAAATAAAAAGGCAATAAGAACATACATATCAATAATCACCTGTAATGTGAATGGACTAAATCCCCCAGCCAAAAGACGTAGATGGGCTGAATGGATACAAAAACAAGACCCGTACATATGCTGTCTTCAAGAGACCCATAGGGACACATACAAATTGAAAGGGAGAGGATGGAAGAAACTATTTCATGCAAACAGGGATCAACAGAAAGCTGGAGGAGCAAGACTCATATCAGACTTTAAAATGAAGAATACTTTCAGGGACAAAGAAGGCCAATTACATAATGACCAAAGGATCAATCCATGAAGATGATATAACAATTTTAAATATCTATGCATCCAACGCAGGTTCACCACTCTATATAACGCAACCGCTAACAACCATAAAAGGACAAATTGACAATAACACAATCATCGTGGGGGACTTGAACACCCCACTTACAGCAATGCACAGATCAACCAGACAGAAAATCAATAAGGAAACACAAGTCCTGAATGATGCATTAAACCAGATGGACTTAAGAGATATTTATAGGACATTTTATCCAAAAGCAACGGAATACACATTCTTCTCAAGTGCACATGGAACAGTCCCTAAGATGGATCACATCCTGGGCTACAAATCCAACCTCGGTAACTTCAAGAAAATCGAAATCACATCAAGCATCCTTTCCGACAACAACGCTATACGGCCGGAAATCAACAACAAGCAAAAAACTGCAAAAAACGAAAACACATGGAGGCGAAACAACATGCTACTCAACAAGCAATGGATCACTGAAGCAATCGAAGAGGAAATTAAAAATTACCTGGCAGCAAATGACAACAAGATACAACACTCCAAAACCCTTGGGATGCAGCAAAAGCCGTTCAAGAGGAAAGTTTATATCCAAACAAGCCCACCTCAGGAAACAAGAAAAAGCTCAAATAAACAAGATAGCTCTACATCTGAAGCAGCTAGAGCAAGAAGAACAGACAAGACCTAAAGTCAGTAGAGGGAAGGAAATCATAAAGAGCAGAGCAGAAATCAATGACATAGAAACAAAGAAACCCATCGAAAAGATGAATGAAACGAAAAGCTGGCTCTTTGAAAAGATCAACAAAATTGATAAACCCCTAGCCAGACTTATCAAGCAAAAAAAAGAGAGGACTCAAATCAATCAAATTAGAAATGAAAACGGAGAAGTAACACGGACATCACAGAAATACAAAGGATCCTAAGAGACTACTATCTGCAACTATATGCCAATAAAATGGAAAAACTAGAAGAAATGGGCAAATTCTTACATAAGTACGATCTTCCTAGACTAAACCAAGATGAAGTAGAAAAGACAATTGGACCAATCGCAAGAACTGAAATTGAAACGGTGATTTAAAAACTTCCAACCAACCAAAGTCCAGGGCCAGATGGCTTCACAGACAAATTCTATCAAACATTTAGAGAAGAGCTAACACCTCTCCTTCTGAATCTATTTCCAAAAATTCCAGAAGAAGGGATACTCCCAAACTCATTCTATCAGGCCACTATCACCCTGATACCACAACCAGACAAAGACACCACAAAAAAAGACAACTACACGCCAATTTCACTGATGAACATCAATGCAAAAATCCTCCACAACATACTAGCAAACCGCATCCAACAATACATTCAAAGGATTGGACATCATGATCAAGTGGGATTTATCCCAGGGATGCAAGGGCTCCTCAATATCCTCAAATCCATCAGGTGATACACCACATTCACAAACGGAAGAAGAAAAACCATATGATCCTCCCAATAGATGTCGAAATAAAGCCTTTGACAAAATCCAAAACCCATTTCTGATAAAAAAACCCTTCAGAAAGTGGGCATAACAGGAACCTACCTCAACATGATAAAGGCCATATATGACAAACCCACAGCAAACATCATTCTCAATGGCGAAAAGCTGCAAGAATTCCCGTGGAGATCAGGAACAAGACAAGGATGTCCGCTCTCGCCACTACTCTTCAACATTGTTCGGGAAGGCCTAGCCACAGCCATCAGAGAAGTAAAAGAAATAAAAGGAATCCAAATTGGAAAGGAAGAAGTGAAACTTTCCCTATTTGCAGATGACATGATACTATACCTAGAGAATCCTCAAGACTCTACCAGAAAACTGTTAGAGCTCATCCACCAAATTGGCAAAGTCGCAGGATACAAAATCAATACACAGAAATCAATGGCATTTCTATACACTAACAATGAAAGAGCAGAAAGAGAAATTAGGGAAGCAATCCCGTTTACCATTGTATCCAAAAAAAAAAAAAAAAAAAAAAAAAAACCTAGGAGTAAACCTACCTAAAGGGACAAAAGACCTGTACTCTGAAAACTATAAGCCACTGATGAAAGAAATCAAAGATGACACCAATAGATGGAAAGATATACCATGCTCGTGGATTGGAAGAGTTAATATTATCAAAATGACTATACTACCCAAGGCAATCTACAGATTCAATGCAACCCCTATCAAATCACCAAGGAGTGTTTTCACAGAACTCGACCAAAATGTTTTAAAGTTTCTTTGGAAGCACAAAAGACCCACACTAGCCAAAGACATCCTGAAAAAGAAAAATGGAGCTGGAGGAATCAGGCTCCCGGACTTCAGACTCTACTACAAAGCAACAATCATCAAAACCGCATAGTACTGTCACAAAGACAGAAATAGAGATCACTGGAACAGGGGAGAAAGCCCAGAGGTAAACCCACACACCTACAGCCAACTCATCTATGACAAAGGAGGCAAGAATATACAATGGAGAAAGGACAGCTGGTTCCGTAAGTGGTGCTGGGAAAACAGGACAGCCACATGGAAAAGGATGAAAAGAGAACACTCCCTAACACCATACACAAAAATGAACTCCACATGGATGAAAGACGCAGATATAAGACCAGACACTATCAGACTCCTGGAGGAAAACATAGGCCAAACACTCTGATATAAACGGTAGCAACATCTTCTCGGATCCACCTCTCACAGTATTGACAACACAAACAAAAAGGTACAAATGGGACCTAATCAAACTTCAACGCTTCTGCACAGCAAAGGAAACCCTAAACAAAACAAAAAAACAACCCACAGAATGGGAGAAAATCTTTGGAAGTGAAGGGACTGACAAGGCATTCATGCCCAAAATTTATAAACACCTTCTGCAGCTCCACACCCACAAAACAAACAACCCCATCGAAAAACGGGAAGAAGATCTAAACCGACAGTTCTCCAAAGAAGACATACAGATGGCCAAGAAACACATGAAAGGATGTTCAACATCACTCATTATTAGAGAGATGCAAATCGAAACCTCTCTGAGGTACCACCTTACACCAGCCAGAATGCCCATCATCCAAAATCTACAAACAATCAGTGTTGGAGAGGGTGCGGTGAAAAAGGAACCCTAGTACACTGTTGGTGGGATTGTCAATTGGTGCAACCATTGTGGGAAGCAGTATGGAGAGTCCTCAGAAAACTAAACACAGAACTCCCATTGGATCCAGCAATCCCACTCCTGGGCATCTACCCAAAAAAGCCGTGACTCGCAAAGACATATGCACTCCAATGTTCATTGCAGCACTATTTTCAATAGCCAAGACATGGAAACAACCTAAATGTCCATCAACAGAGAAGTGGATCAAGAAGATGTGGTACATATACACAATGGAATATTACTCAGCCTTTAAAAGGAGCAAAACACTGGCATTTTTTTTGCAACATGGATGGACCTAGAAACGATCATGCTAAGTGAAGTCAGCCATACAATGAGACACCAACAACAAATGCTTTCACTGATCTGTGGAATCTGAAAAAAGGATAGACTGAACTTCTCTGCAGAAGAGATGTTGACTCACAGACATTGAAAAAAATTGTGGTCTCTGGAGGAGACAGTTTGGTGGGTGGTGGGATGTGCTTGGGCTTTGGGATGGAAATCCTGTGGATTCAGATTGTTATGATCATTATACAACTACAGATGTGATAAATTCCTTTGAGAAATATATGTGTGTGTGTATGTGTACACACATATATAAGATTAAAGACAATATTACCATCCAATTTAGTCGAGCATCTCATGACTAAGAGGAAGGAAAGCACTGTGCATCAATGCTAAATAGTAAAGAGATGCAAAGCCCAAACTAAATCTCATTCGTTATACAGGTAAGTTCATACAACATATTATAGGCATCTTTTCAAGATAAAACTTTTCACTCTCTCCTATGGTTGTGATTCAAGGTAGAGTTTGCAATTTGGAGCTCAGAGACACCTGAATTAGGCTCTCTTCCCCTGATAGCCCCAAAGGTGACTTCTTTCATATATGATCCAGCCATTCTAGCACCCCAAAATTCTCAGCCACGGTTTAATGAGACATTTTAAATTCTTAACATGAACTCCTATTTTTTTCACATATACATAATATTTTATCAGCCAATCCCCCACAAAATCTGCATGTGTAAATCTAAGGGCATGTCCTGTGAAGAAAATAGACACTAACATTCTCCAAAAAAAAAAAAAAAAAAAAAAATCAGGAGAAATCACTGTCAAATTTCATGAAACTACATTTCGTGGAGTGTCTATCTTCATGAAATGTTTACTGAAAGGAAAATTCACGACCATTTGTTAATACAAAGCATTCTGACTTAAGAACTGCATTACACTAAGACATAGTGCCAAACTAGACACTCTTTCTAGTTGTGAAAATATTCCGTCCTTAAATGTGATAAATATGGAAAGCATCATGTATTTTTGACACATATTAAATATTTACCAAAGCTGGAATGGGAAACCACTCACAACATTTTTGTAACACTTCTTTCAGCCATGAAGCCACAGAAATTCTTACCAAACATGAGGTCTCTTTGTGCAAAGGAACAGCTTGTTATCCCATATTAAGACCACTTCATAAAATCTAGGTCCTATTTTATGTTGCTACTCCTTTGTTTCTGGACTCCTACACAATAATGTTCAGAAAACCAGATCAATGCACCCAAACTGCTGAGACCCTTATATTTTCCAAATAAGAACCAACTCTCTGGAACAATGATGGCCCTGACTACCTTTTAGCTTTGTAAGTTCCACCGCACACCATACCTTGGCAAATTCTCACCCTCTCCACCTACCCCTCCATGACCCTATCTTGGAACAGTCTCACCCTTTCCTCATATGCACCTTTTACAGCCTGAGGCTAAGCCTGACACTGGTTACTTCAGCCACAAGCCCCTAGGAAACCTGCAACCCCATAATGCCAGGAAGGCCTAGCCTTCTCACACATCCCCTGGCCATTTCCTGGTCACAAAACCTATGGGAAACCTCAATGCTCCTGACTCTATGCCCTACTTATTTCCTCACCAAAACCCCTCCGCCTATTTCCTGTTCTAACAAAAGAAAAAAAAAAAGACTACGATTCCATGTAATCTTGGATTATATCCTTTGGCTCTTTCAAAAATGGCAAGTTTCCTCTTACACTCATATAAGTCGTTTTTCTTATAAACTCTCTTGTTATGACTTATCTCCTACTTGTTGGATTTCCTTAATGGTATGGGCCTTACATAAACGCAAAATCGCTACTTCATGAATGCTTAGCATATATTGATAGACGTACCAACAAGAATCATATTTGCTGTGCTAATATGACTATGAAAATGTCAGGTTCCCAGCAGCGTGGAGACAGACCCCCTTTGCCCCCATATATGGCTGTTCAACTTGGAGACCTGCTATGGACAACCTCTCCCAGAATTGGATGCTCAGTTTGAGCAGCAAGAACCAACGGACTGAGGAAAACACCTGGAGGCATATGTTAACTTCTATAGTGATGAACTGCTCTCTGTCATGGGACTTGTCCCCCTACTCCTCCCTTGACCTTCCCCTCCACTTTCTTCATTGTTCCCATCAAGGTTCCTGCCATGAACTCCCACCACTGATTCCTGCCACAGATCCTTTATAAGCCTAGCCCCTCCTCACAGTCAAGGCTGGTGCCCTCCTGAGCCATTAATAAATCTCTCCTGTTTATCAAATGCCCTTGCCCACTCCTCCCTCAGCAAACTTCACATATGGTGCTAAACCCCAAGCGGGCATGATACGAGAATGGGAATCAGATCAGTGGTGCCCCAAACTCCTGGGTTTGAAAGCCAGAGAGCAGCAGGCAGGGGCAGCTCTTCCTGGCTTAACCTCTGGAACCCACCCAGGTTTGGGTCCCTGATGAGAGGGATGGGGCCAAGTGTCTATGCATTCTACAGACCTAGTGTGATGCTTTGTTGCAGAAGGTTGTACTCTGATGTGCCAGAGGAACTGGGGCCCAAGAGCCATGCTGACAGGAGTCCCAGAAAAGTGACTTTTTCTCACCGAAATATAAGAAGGCAAGTGCTGGATGCAGAGGCAGTCATGGAAAGGTGGAATTCCCCGTTAGGAGTTCCTGCCTGGCTGAGCAGGAGAGGACTGGTGCAGAGGTGCCTGGATCAGCGAAAAACCTCCCTCTCTGTCCCTCAGCGTCCACTATCCAGACTTTAGAGACACTCAGCCTAAGAAGTGGCACTCCCTAAGGTGGCCCCTTCCTTAGCCCACATCCCCTCTTGGTCCTCATCATGGCGAAGAATCCCTCCACTCCTCCACAGGGGACACCTCTTGGTGGCCTCTATGGAATTTAGGTATTCCTAAGAGGAAATGTTAGGTCCAAGCATCTTTACTTCTTCTGTAACTCCGTGTGCACAGGATAAACATTAGCTAATGGCTCTCAATGCTCCCAAAATGCCACTTTCAATTTTTTTCTATAGTGATGTTGTATTTGTTTTTCCATTATAGCTGGTCCACCGTGTTCTGTTCACGTTCTGCTTCATCACTGTACAGCGTGGTGAGCCCCTTCCACATACATGTATGCATTCTATTTTCTCCCTTTATCATGCTCCGCCCTGAGGGACCAGACAGAGTTCCTAGGGCTACGCAGCAAGATCCCATTGCTAATCCAATCCAAAGGCACTAGAAGGCATCTATTAACCCCAAGCACCCCATCCATCCCACTCCCTCCCTCTCCCTCTCCCCCTTGGCAACCACAAGTCCACATTCAATGTAAATAGCTTGAGTGACCTCAATAACATTTGTCACTGTAATGACGAGTGGCATGAAAGGCCCTATGTCTTTACCCTCAGCCCATACCCCTCCCTCTGTTCTCCTTGCTTCACATTTCAAATTCTTCTCCACCATTCTTGTCATAGTCCCGCTCATTCTGATAGCTCCTGCTTTGATCCTGCAGATCATTATTCTCCACAATACAAATCTCTCCATGCCTCCAGCTTTCCCCCAACTCAAAATCCTCCACTCTCTGACCCAAGCCGTCCTCAGCTTCTCCCCATCCTAACCCAGATACTGACCCCTCTCTCTCTCTCTCTCTCTCTCCTCCTCATTCACAATTCTGTACCCAGCTTCCTCCTTCTCCAAACTCCTCCCAACCAGCTCCTTTGGTCCCTTGAAGGGGAGTTGCCAGCACTGGAGGGATTGCCCAGGTCCATGTCCCCATTTCCATGTCCAACCCCTCCCACTTAAATTGAAAAACAAAAAAGATGAGACTCCTTCTCTTCTGATCCCTCCATCTACATTTAAGGAATTTGAACAAATCACTCAGTCCTGTGACCTTACCTGCCATGGTGTTGATGTCACCTTATCCTTCATCCTCGACCTTGAGGAAAAGGAAAGGGTCTGGTTAGCCACTCATGCCCACACAGAGGACCTCTGCTGGCAAAACAAGAACCAAAGAGTGCGGGTGGTAGCAGTCCCAAGACAGGATCCAAACTGGGACTCTCCAGTCGATTCCCAGGCCTTCAGACACCAGAGTCACATGGTAACTTGTCTCATAGGAGGACTATGTGAAGAAGGTCTTAACTAAAAAAAGAAGAAGAAATTCGTCAAAGCCCACATGAAAAACCTGCTCTCCTTCCTGATTAACACAGGCACTTCAAAAAGATACATAGTTAGACCTTTCCCACTTGGACGGAATCTTTCCTTCCACACTCCCTTCATCTCTCAGTCTGTCCCTGACATAAGGCACAGATTACAAAAGTGGGAGGATGGGCCTCAAACCCCTCAGCAGGATGTCTTCACCCTCACCTTCAAGGTCTTTAATAATCAGCATAAAGAGGCTGAAAGCCAACACTTAAAAAGAGATCGGGCTAAATACAAAATGCAGGCAACTGCCATTCAGGGCTCCCCCAAATATCAGCCCCTTCCCTGGACAATGGCTCTAAGGCACTCCAGGCCCCTGCTGCAGGTGTGATAAGAGAGGCCACTGGAAACCTCTCAGGGGAGGGCCACACCCCTCCCTGCAGGGAGACCAGAATCCTTGGGCCTCAACAGGCCAAGCCACCTTGGCAGGATCACAGAAGACTGAGGGTGCCCTGGAAACCCCTGGATCCTTGACCCACAACTACTACTCGGGTGAAGCACCAGGTAACTCTGCTAGTTGTAGGCAAGCTGGTATCCTTTCTTATCAACACAGGGGCCACTTACTCAGCACAACGTGAATTAACAGGTCACAAACACCCCTCTCAAGTCTCTATTGTGCATGTTGGTGGTCTCATCTCCAAACCCTTACCATAGCCCCTTCTAACCTGCACCCCATCAGGGACACCCTTTAGCTGTTCTTTCCTGAAATTAACCAAGTGCCCAGCCCCAATTCTTGGCAGAGTTATTTTATCTAATTTCAGACCCTCCCTCAGACTTCTCACTCCTGTCTCTCTTTCCGGGCCCTCTCTCCTCCCCCTTGCTCATCTAGAACATGATAAGCTACCTCTCCCTGCCTCCGTTCTTTTGCCCTGGGTGTGGGATACCTCCACCCATTCCATAGCTCAGCAGCTTGCTCCCATTCAAACTGAATGATCTAACTTAAATGGGCATGTCTTCAGAGTCATTGGCAGAAGCCTTTCTTATTGCACCTAGGTTTGATAAATGTCAAATCGGATGCTGAGGCTTCAGTTACTAAGAAGGGACAGCAACATCACTTAAGACTATTATCGGTGTTTTGGTGCTATGCTGTGATGTTCTGTACCAGGAAACACATACTTTTAGAAATGATAAAAAGTCCATCCAGAAAAGTAGACATTGTGTTTTCAGTAAAGAAGGAAGGAGGAATGGAATTGCATTCTATTAAGGGAACAGAAAGTAAGTCTGTCGTGTAGCTTGTTACTTTGAATGGAAAGGTAGCAGACAGAATAATATGGATACAGAAAGTGATGGAAGATTTCTGCGAAGTGGACACTAGACAGGATTTTCAAGCTTGGTCGGGACTGACTGGGAGTTTAAAGTTAAAAAATAAAGTAACTTTAAAGGTAAGCTCGTGTAAAACTTGAATTAGGTTTCTGCCTCTCTGCTAAAAGAAAGGTTTCTGAACCTTCTTAACCTTACCTTGTTCATACTCTTGATAACAGGTTACATGAATCGATTGGCCTTTAATTTGTATTTGCTTTTGAAATCCTTTGTTACGTTGGTTGAGTGACTAGGTAATGTTTTACAATAAAGTGAGATTCTGTTTGGCCAGGTGTTTAAAATTTGCATTCTCTCTCTCTCTCTGCGTGTGTGTGTGTGTATTTGCAAATTTCCTAAGTGTAAATTACAGTGTTACAGGGGCGAAATTGTCAGATGAAAGGTATGAACCCAATCTATAAAGATACAGCTCACAACTTACTCCCTCATTCTCAGACATTTGCCAACCTGATGACCTTGTAGCATGGGAAAAGTGTGCCCCTAAATCACAGGAGGGAAGATAGGTAAGCAACAGCTGTGAATTCAAGAGCCATGACTGTGGGAAATCCAAGAGGCAGCTTGGTTCTTCCTGGCTCCCCAGAAAACCCATTAATGAAAAGAAATGCTTTGAAAATATGTTTCCCCTTTGGGGTATTCCTTCTATAGTTCTAGGTTGACAATATTTGGTGAAAATGAGGGTCATTTTAGAGAAAATCTTGTGACTCATACTCTAGTTCTGTGTTTTGAGGTTAGGGTTCACTTTCTAAAACTCACTTCCCAAATAGTTCTTGGAGGCTGTGTTACAATATTTCAATGTTTAAGGGGGGTACTAAGAACATAGTCTCAGCATGGGAAGCTGAGTGCTGCAATCTGTCTCTGGGAGAATATCTGATGCCCCATGATAACCAGGGGGTTATACATTCTGGGAAAGTATCATTTAAAGGGTTGTCTCCAGCCTAGATGGAATGTTTCTTGTCAGGAATACTTAAGTACCATATGCACAAGCAAAGTGAATAAAATAACTCTTAAAATCTCTATTTCCCTCTTAGGAAGGACATCCACATTGCACTGGTCTACAGAGAGAACTACTGACATCAAACTCACCCTAAAACAAAGCCCTAATAACAAAAACACCAATGCCCAGAAAAAAAGAAGACACCATCAGAAGGAGAGCACTATCCCAAGATTCCCCCCCACACTGACCACATGGTCATTTGTTGACCTTCTCATCTACCTTGGTGGGTTTCTCCCCTCCAAGGCTCTTATCAGTGATGTTCCTAGGTGGGATCCCCTCACCTGGCCAACTAATACCTGCTCTCACAAGGGCACAATTATGTTTCCTTCAACTGTTACTCAAGCTCAATCAGCAGGTAAGACTTTAGCCAAGTGACATAACTCTCCTGGGCTACATTAATCGAAATTTAAAGGCTCCCTTGTGTTGGGAATGTTAAAACTGTCAAGGGATAACCAGCCTAAGAACACTGGGGAGTACAGCTGAGTGGACAAGCCAGAATGAAATTTCCTTTAAAGAAAAGGAACGGACTAATCCAGCTGAACAGCGATAAAACAGGGCTGTTTTGTGTGAAGCTTTTCAATTTTCATTTATGACTTTATGAATACTGCTTTCCACATAATTTTTGAGACCACAAATATTTTCATATATTTTTCCACTCCTTATCAGAATAGGTTATTTTGTTTTTACTGCCACCAATATATTGTTATATTTTCTACTGCACAGCATGGTGAGCCAGGTACACAGACATGTTTACATTATTTTCTCATATTATCTTGCTCCATCACAAGTGAGGAGACATAGTTCCCAGGGCTACACAGCATCTCACTGCTTATCCATTCCGAAGGCAAGAGACTGCGTCAATGAACTCCAAGCTCCCACTCAATACCACTCTGTCCCAGTCCCCCTCCCCCTTGAAACCAAAAGTCTATTCTCAAATTCCATGTTTTTCTCTTCTGTGGAAAGCTTCACTTGTGCTCTAAAATAGACACCAGATATAAGGGTTATCATGTGGTGTTTGTCTTTCTCTTTCTGACTTCCTTCTCTCAGCATGAGAGTCTCTAGGTTTATGTTTTATTCACTGTCTCCACAAAATTGCTGTCTCTTGCATTTCCAGAAGTGTAACTGAGTCACTGAAAATGATATATAGTTCCATATGAGATCAGTGGTCTCTAGATATGGGAACATGCAACAAGAGGGAATATTTTCCTGGACCATAATAGACGAGGAAGATGGGTGGTCCAGAGACTTTTGGCTACTCCTAGTATGGCTTTGTCCAGGACTAGCACATTTAATGGCCTATCTGTGACATCATTGCCAGACCTAGCAATGTTCATTGCTGGTACTGTGAGATGAAATGGTCATGAAATGCCTCCCCAAACTATGGTCAAATGTACGGCCATGGGGGAGTATGGCCAACTGTGACCTCAAGTTAGCACTTGCCTAGAGGCTCTCTGTGCAGGAAAACTTGAGGCACAGCAGCTGTTGACCTGCAGCACCTGCTGAGCAGAGCTCAGCGAGGAGACCCGGGGTGAGGCACAGGCCTTCAGACTGATTTCAGGTGAGGATCTCTATGGGCCCAATTCTTGCATCTTCTCTCATCTAGAAATACAGAGATCATTGACCATGGCATCTGCTGGGCCAAAAGGGAGAAAAGGCAGAATGGAGTAGCTGTGGGTCTGGGAAGACTAGGAAATCTTATGGAAGTAATTTTAGGCAAGCCTTTGTATTGCCAAGAACTTAGGGTTTATGTGCCCTGTCAGACGTGATGACACCAGCTGTTCTCAAAGCAGCATCAGCTGGCAGCAGCAACCTTATATTTTCATGGTCTTCTCTTATAGCAACAGAAAGGAGACAACATGTATTATGACCAATAGCTCCTGTGATTTACATGTTAATACCACATCACGTGTTAAAACCTACTCAGATGAAACTACACTCCTCCTTCCACAATACTGGTATCAACCCATGTTTAGTCTTATTTTTCTATTCTTCCCATCCTCTATGGTAGCATGTACCATGTCCATCCACAAGTACTCCCCACCCCAGGCCAGCAGGAAGCAGATAGAGAAGAGTAGACATTCATCCCTATCCCATATAATGGAAGGCTTGAATGAGAGGATCCCAGGAGGATGGAGACAGACCGCCATACACCTCAACTATTGCTGCTCATCTGAGAGACTTGCTGTGAACACCCCTCCCAGAATGTGGATGTGCAAGTTGGGCAGCAAGAAACGAGGACCTGTGGGAAGCAACTGCCTGCACAGACTAACTGCCTACAAGGATTAACTGTGCTCTGTCATGGGTCTTGAGCCCCTACACCTCCCTTGACCTTCCCTTTCTTCTCCATTTTCCCTGCCACAAGGTCCCACCGTGGACTCCAACCACAGACTCCCACCACAGATGCTTTATAAGCCTAACACCTCCTTGCAGTCAAGGCTGATGCCATCGTGAGCTCCACCCAGCCCCCTCAGAGACCCTAATAAATCCCTCTTGTGCACTATTTGGCCTTGTGCATTCCTCCCTCAGCAAACCTAATGGAAAATGTTTGGAATATTGTTTAACACACAGACTACTTACGTAGAATACACAGAAAACTCGATATAATAAAATCAGTGATACCAGATCACTGTCAGTTTTTAACAATGGGAAAACATTATGGTAGAAGGTTTAGAGTATTCAGTTCAATGGCATACATAATCTTCAGAATGTGGTACACCCATCAATTCCCCAGTTCTCATTGTCATCAATCGACAAGGAAATCTCATACCCTTTGGATGGTACTTCCCCAAATTTCCTCTCCTAACACATGCAACCATCAACCTTATTTTGCCTCTATGGCTGTAGATATTTTGCTTGTTGCCCAGGGCCATTCTATGCCTTGGTTAGTGATAAAGGTCGTGGTTTTTGTTTTGTTTTGTTTTGTTTTGCTTTGTTTTTGCTTGTGTATTTATTTCTTTTTTTTTCTTTTCTTTTTGTCTTTTCATTTTTTGGACTGTACCTGGGGCATGCAGAAGTTCCCAGGCCAGGGATTGAACCCATAACACAGCAGAGATCAGAACACTTTTGTAACAAGCTAGACACCATAGAACACTGGATTACTTTTGTTTCACTTTGCCGTTTTTTATTTTTTTCCTCCATTTACAAGGCCTTATATAACAGGCACAAGTGCATATGTGCACAAGAGAGAAATTGCGTTTACTTCAGGGATGAAATGGATTTATTTATTTATGTGATTTTTTTATTAAAAAGATTCCATTGGAATGGGATCTCATTTGCTGACCTCATTTTCTTTTTTCTCTTTGGGTTACTGTTTAAGTACAGAGCTCGTATTTTATATTAACTGGGCTAATTTCATAGAGAAGTAAACCCTGACTGAAGGTGATGCTCAGATTGCTAGGAGACTTGTGTCTTGTGATGTCACAGCTACTCAGGCTGGCAACCATTGTGATGGATTGGATAGTTTATCTGTGAGGCTTACCAAAGCAGCATTTAAAACTGCAGAGTCCAAAAGCCATGCAGGTGAGAAAAGTAGCTGAAGAGAAATTTATCTGAGATGGCACATGCTCCTTCAGAAATTCAAGGTGTGTCTCCTAAAGATGCACCAACTGGTTCAGAATCCTCCATTACATCTCCATGGTGTGATAACTCAATCACTGGGGACTTGGACTTGAAGTCTCAGATTGAAGAAAAAGCTTTCCAGGCTTTGTCTGAGGGCTCCCTGATGAAAGAGCCATGCCACACATTGTGTGCCTCTGAACCAGATGAAGATAGTGATTTTCTTCCTCTGCCCTTTCCCAGAAAACTTTGGGAAATTGTTGAAAGTGATCGATTTAAGTCCATTTGGTGGGATGAAAATGGAACCTCGATCGTGATTAATGAAGAATGCTTCAAGAAAGAAGTTCTGGGGAGAAAGGCTCCCTTCAGAATATTTGAAACTGAGAGTATGAAAAGCTTAGTTCGACAGCTTAACCTTTATGGATTTACTAAATTGCAAAGGAATTTTCAAAGACCTGCCTCACTAGCCAACATTCTGGCAGAAGATAATGAAGTCTCTGCTTGGAACAAGGTATTATGAAATGTCCAGTTACTATTTACAGAGGGACATCTGCAAATATGTTCATACATATAGGGTCATAGTAGACCTTGAAAGTGGGATGAAGTACTGCTACGCTTTTAAGTTGAAGGCCACTTGGTCATAAAATATTTGGGGTGATAGAGAAATTTCCTAGCCACCTGGAGCCTTCTCGATGAACCTCACCCAATACAAGCCCCTGAACCTCATACTGTTACTGTAAATGCACCAGGCATTTTTATTTAAGGACCATAATTGCCTGT
The DNA here is from genome assembly GCF_054392235.1 of Sus scrofa. NCBI lineage: Eukaryota > Metazoa > Chordata > Mammalia > Artiodactyla > Suidae > Sus > Sus scrofa. Next base: position 13,989,157 of record NC_139402.1, read on the forward strand.
TCCCACTACATAAATTTTTGAAAATGTTGGTAATAGATGAGTATTATTTCCTGACATTAACTCTGTGTGATGAAACAAGTCAGATTTTTATGGATTCTTTGTCCTCGTATCTTTGTTTAAAAGGTCACTAAATACCTTTCTCTTTTGGTTTTAGCTGCAGTTCTACCATAATCCAAATTTTAAACGAGGCTGTCCCCATCTGTTGGTGAGGATGAAAAGAAGAGTCAGGATGAAAAATGCTTCTCCAGTATCGGCTTCTCTACTTCAAGGTTGCAGCAAGAAGCGCTCTAGAACAGGGGGTGATGTGGATAACCATAATTCTGATGTGGCTGCAGAAACTCGTGGAGAAGATGCAATTTCAACCTCTACAAATCTAAATGTGCCTTTAATAAGATGGCCTTCTATGAGCCAGAGAATTTCTAATACAACTACCCCAACTAGAAGCGGTCTTTCTTCTCCATCATCACCATCAGTCAGGCCACCAGGACAAATTGCCATGGCTCAACATGCTATTTTTAATCAGTTGACCACGTTTCACATGCACTCACAAAGCAGCTACTCTCCAGCAAGTGGCCACATCGTGAATTTCATTACAACTACCACTTCCATTTCTCAGTACCGTCGTATTTCTAACTTCCCAAGTGGTTATTTTGGACCGAGGGTGGAGCCTTCTCCTTTGCCAACCAGATACCAGAATATATCACCAACTGAGTGCCCTGTGTCTAACCCGCAACCAGCAGCCCATCCATGGTTCCCAATGCCAATGGCCACTGACACATCTGCTGCCTTGCTTTCAAGGCCAAATCCTCAGTCCTCTTCCGTATCTGAACATCACCCTAATTTCCACTGACCTATCAAAGGACTATAGGTTATGCAGGAGAGTGAAGATGAATATTTATGCTGGCAAATGTCACCAAATTCCTGCAATTCTGTTATTTCAGCAATAAACTTGTATGTTCATCCTCATAGCTTCATCTTCTTTTTTTTCTTATTCACCTGGATCTCTTTTTTTAATTTTTCAAGTTCTTTTTTTCTTTTTCTTTTTTTTTTTTATTTTCGCACTCTACAGCAAGTGGGTCAGGTTATCCTTACATGATATATTACAATTACATTTTTTTATTTTGGACACAGTTAAGAGTAAAAGGATGCTGCATTTATTTTTCTAAAATGATTTTTCCATCATAGCTGGTTTACTGTGTTCGATCACTTTCATACTGTGCCGCAAAGTGGCCCCGTCACAGACCCACCCACCCAAGACCCACACCCACACACATACATATCCTTTGTTTCACATTATGCTGCATCAAAAGTGACTAGAGATAGTTCCCATTGATATACAGCATGAACTCATTGCATACCCACTCAACATGTAATAGTTTGCATTTTCAACCCCCGAATCCCAGTCCATCACAATCCTGCACCCTCCCCCTTGGCAACCAAAACCCTGTTGTCCAAATCCATGGGTGTCTTTCCTGTGGAATGTTTCAGTTGTGCCATATATCACATTCCACACATAAGTGATGTCATATTGTGCTTGCCTTCCTCCTTCTGGCTTACTTCACCTAGTAGGAAAGTCTCTAGTTCCAGCCGTGTTGCTGCAAATGGCATTATTCTGTTCTTTTCTTACGGCTGAGTGGTGTTGCATTGTGTATATATACAACATCCCTTAATCCATTCTTTCCAACGGTCATTTAGGTTATTTCCATGTCTTGGCTCTTGGGAATAGTGCTGCAATGGGCGCACATGCACATGTAACTATTTTATGGAAAGTTTTTTTTTTCTTTCCCCAGGTATGCCCAGAGTGGGATTGCTGGGTGTCATGTAGTTCTATATTTAGTTTTCTGAAGTATTTCCATAGTGGTTTCCATAGTGGTTGTAACAATTTACATTCCTCCAACAGCGTAAGAGAGTTTTCTTTTCTCCATACCCTCTCTAGCTTTTTCTCATGTATGGACTTGTTAATGATGGCCATTCTGCCCGGTGTGAAGTGAAACCTCATAGTAGTGTAGATTTGCATTTCTCTAATAAACAGTGATGTTGAGAATTTCTTTATGTGCTTGTTGGCCCTCTGTATATTCTCTTTGGAGAAATGTCTATGCAGGTCTCTTTCCCATGTTTCCACTGAGTAATTGGCTGTTTTGTTGCTGAGGTGTATAGGTTGTTGTAGATTTTAGAGATTGCGACCTTATTAGTTGCATCATCTGAAATAATTGTCTCCCATTGCAGGTTGTCCTTTTGTCATTTTAATTGTTTTCAATGGCAGATTATTTTGCCGTTTTTTAATATTTGAAATGTTTGATAATTAGAGAGGAGTATTTGACATGTCCCCTAGCTGTAACTGTTTCAAAAAGGAAAATGGAACTAAGGAAATAGAGAATAGCTGTCAAGAGTTTTCTGAAATACTCCAGGTTGTATTGAATGGGGGTCTCAATTATGATGGTGTGGAGAAAGGGGCAAATAAGTCAATTTGGAAAGGGAAAATACATAGTATTTACTTAGTGGTTTCTCAGCGACATTATAGCCTATCTGTTACTTCAAAGGGAACCTGGATATTAGTTGACAAGATTGTCTTCATTGCAAAGAAAAAATAAATCAATAAATTCCATTGAGTTCCCATGATGGCAAAGAGGTTAACACACCTAACTAGTGTCCATGAGGAAGCAGCTTCACCCTCTGCCCTCGCTCTGTGGTTTAAAGCCCCAGAGTTGCCGTGAGCTGTGATGTGAGTTAAAGATGTGGCTCAGTCTCAGCATTGCTATGGTGGATGTAGGCCAGCAGACAGAGCTCTGCTTTGACGCTGACTGGGATCACCCATGTGCCACAGAGGTGGCCCTAAAAAGACAAAAAAAAAAAAAGGTAAACAATTACTTAAAAAGTACATTTCACACTCCAAACAATAACATATTTTATCTTATCCAGGAAACATGACCATAATTTTCACCATAACTGCCACAACAATGTCCACATGACATCATCAGATTGCATCACGGTCACCACAGGGTGGTAGTTCATCAGTGAACCATTTACAGAAAAAGAAAAGAAGAAGAAGAAAAATGGGGGTGTCATTTTCTCTCTAAAATCCTCAAACTGTTCTAGGTTATTTTTGCCTTTATCTCCACCCCTTTATATGTCCCGATTCACACGTAGAGGTTGCTTTCTTGTTTTACACAGAGACAGCCTTAAATACAAATGCTGGCCTTTAACACCAAACCTCAGCCAGGTGAACAGGTCCCTTAAAGATATAGAATCTCTTTGACTTAGCAGCTTCTTATGTTTCTCTTTTACTGTCTTTCTGGAGTACATTCAGAAGAATTATTTTCAATCATACAAAGAGGCACCTCAGAACCATCCTTGGAGTAGAAAGGACCCCACTTTGTCTTATAAAGCAATGTGCCACTGTTGCAGAGGGGAAAAGGAGGAGGGGCAGATGCCAAAGGAATCTCCCTGCTCACACGTGCACAGGCTTTCAGAGGGCAGGGTGCCCCTGGCGCAGGCTACAGGTGGCAAGAAGCCACTTGCTCGTGCTACAGCAGCCTGGGCACTTCTTGTGCTGGCTATAGGTGTCCAGATCCTTCTGGTGGGGGCTATGGGCATCAGGTGGGTAAGTGAGATGTGGTGTCTCTTGAGTGATCTATAGGCAGCAGGGACAAACCAAAGCAGTCATCTCAGAAACCACAGGGACTCAAGGCCTGCCACCAGTAGAGGTGTGAGATCAGGTCCAATCTCTGACCACAGTCACCTCAGAGGTCAGAAATCAGAGCGGGCACTACAACTGAGCCCCACCCAGTATTGGTATCAACACCCTGGGCATATAACCGCCCTGCAACTGTCAGTGCCAAATGCTCTGACAGTTGCAGGGAAGAAGCACCCAGAAGGTTGAACACTGTCCTTTGCCAAGACCCTGTAACTAGGAGCAGTGGTGCACCACCTCCTGTGTGGGCTAAGAGGGACACGCTGCTTCTTATAAGGGTCCTCAGTTGGGGGGCAAACCACCATGGTTATCTCCCACTCCAGAGGTGTGAATTGCCTGCTACCACTAGGGGTCTAGGAACAGGCACCCTTGTGGCCCTAAGCACCTCAGAGGGCACCTCAGAAGAGGTCATTGTGACCAAACATTACCTGTTTCTGCTCCAAGTTCTCTGAGAACGCACAAACCATGCCACTGTCACTGCCACTGCCACTACCAAATGCTCTGGGCACCTCATGATTCTGCAAAAAGCTCATTATCACTCCCAAGGCTTTGAAACAAGGAGTAGCCTGTGCCACCTCCCTGCATGTACTTGCTGCTGCTAAGACCCCAGCAAGAAGGCACTGACTACCAGCCCTACCCACTGCCTCCCTCTCCCTGGAAATACACTCTGCACCCTCGGGATAATGGCCTGCTCACTCCCAAGATTGAGCCAGCAAGAATGCAATCCTCCATGCCCCAAATAAATGGTAACACCCCACAAAATACAAAGGGTTGCTCTTGCCTAGAAGTAACCCTCCAAGACTAGAGTTTGGCTTCCCCAAACTCACAGAAAAAGAAAATCATAGACACGGTGAAGAAGCCCAGGAACAATTCCCACGTAAGGTACAGGAGATTTCATGTGAAGCAGAAACAATGCAACAGACCTCTGTAGGCCAAAAGACACTGAGTTCAAAAGGGGTAGAGTGAATATATACTGAAGGAATGAAGGCTGAATATCAGGGATTTACGAGCACATTACAAACAGTCATGTCGATTACTTTTGAGAGGAATGAGGAAATTTAGGGGAAAATAGGGAAAAATTAGAAAAGTCTTTTGCAGATAGCCAAACTGGGCTAAAGGCACTGAAGGGCAGAGTGAAGAGTGCAGAGGAATGAATTAGTGACATGGAAGATAGCATAATGGAAATCACCCAATCAGGACAGCAGGCAGAAAACTACATGAAAACACAAGAAAGCAACATAAGAGATCTATGGGGTAGCATAACAGGGGTCCATCTATGCATTACAGCAATTCAAGAAGCAGAAGAAAAAGAAAAGTGGATTGGAAATATATTGGAAGAAATTATATCTCAAAATTTTCCCAAACTAAAGGAAACAGGTATCAAAATACAGTAATCACAGAAGGCACAAAACAGGCTGAACACAAATATGCCCACACCTAGACCTACTATAATGGAAATGGCCAAAGATAAAGAGAGGATTCTAAAGGCAGCAAGAGAAATACAATGCCTTAAATATAAGAGAACCCCCAAATCATCTAATTCCTCTACAGAAACACTACAGGCCTGAAGAAATTGGAAAGCTATATACAAAGTTCCAAAAGGAAAAACTCTGTAGCCTAGAATACTCTTCCCAGCAAGACTATCATTTATTTATTTATTCATTTATTTATTTATACATTTATTTATGTTTTATTCATTTATTGAGTATCATTTGAACTGGAAATGGAAACAGAATTTCTCTGACAAAAAAAGCTAAAAGAGTACATCCATACTAAACCCATTCTAAAAAAATACTGAAATGGCTAGAAGAAGAAGAAGAAGAAGGAGAAAGAGGAGGAAGAGGAGGAGAAAAAGAAGGAGAAAAAGAAATAAGACAGAAGATATACAGATTGGAAAGCAGCCACTTAAATAAGCCAGCATACATCACCAACACATACAAACAAACAAAAATCTACTCAAAAAGTGATGAGAAACACAAGGAACAACAAAAGGACAAACTCGAAGATCTTCAAGAAGAAATTCAAAAGCATAGAATGTAGGTAAGGAAGTATGAAAATATAGACACCTATTTTTAAATATCGTGTTGCAGCCTATATGACTACCAGGCTAAAGCAAGCAGATATAGGAAGTGGTTAACTTAGTTGAAAAACAGGAAAACCACAAATCTAAGCAAATATTACATTCATGAAAACTAAAAAGAAATATATCCAAGCATATAATAAATGGAAATCATCAAAAAAAAAAAAAAGAAAAAGAAAAAAAAAGAACCAAGGTAATACACCAAATCAACTGAAAAGCAAGGTTTAACATGGGAATAAATACATGTTTCTCAATAATTACCTTAAGGGTCAAGGGACTGAGTACTCTGATCAATAGACACAGAGCAGCAGATTGGATCAAAAAGCAAAAATATACAACCTGCTGTCTGCAAGAGACTCCCTTTAGAGCAAAGAACACATATAGACTGAAAGTGAGAGAATGGGACATGATATTTCAATGGTCAAGACAGGAAAGCAGGAGTTGTGATACACATAGTAGAAAAAATAGACTTTGAAACAAACAAAGGCCATAGAGAAAGATAAAGAAGGACACAATTTTAGAGAGCCCAGATGGTGAGAGAGTAGGGGGATTTGTTCACCTCTCCCACAGATGCAACAAAAAATACACATCTACATGTAAAATGACTCACACAGAACAGCAACTGAACGCTGGCCGAAGAACTGAAACCTCCAAAAATGGGAAGAATCTCTTGACACAACTGCATAAAGCAACAGAAAAGAGGAGAGAGAGAGAAAAGGGGCATCAGGACTGGACTAGCACTCCTGAGAGGGAGCTGTGAAGGAGAAAGGGAACCCACACCCTGGAAACTCACCGAATCTGCGGAAAGATCAGCTGAGTCCAAGGGATCTCCAAGATGCCACGAAAAGTGCATCAGCAGGTCAGAGGACTGAGAGGCAGTGTGAGAGCCACACAGATCATCAGAACTGCTGGCACAGGTCCCAAAGACTGAGACGCTGTGGTGGGGACTGGGTGCCAAGCCCTAAGCTTTGGAGGTGAGTCCCTGGGAGCAGGCTGGGATTGGTGGTGTGGAGACAGCATAAGAGATGAGGAAGTGGTGCCCCAGGGGTGAAGGGTTGCAAAGTGCTAACGGCTGGGGACTGGAAAGCCACAAGAGAGGGAACCCAGGAGAAGGTCTGGGCCTGCAGGAGAGACATTGCACCATTGTTGGGGAGGGGAGAGCAGGATGTGTGGGCCACCAGAGAATACTCCTTGCTCCACAGCATTTTCACTTGCACAACAGCTAGTAGAGCACAGAGGGCATTCCCAGCACATCCCCCTCTTCCACCACGGGCATGCCCGGGGAGAAGCCACATTCCTTCTGCAGTGGACTGGGCCCACTACCCATGGGAAGGCAACCACCTCCTTGGTGTTCCACCCACAGGAAGTGCCCCACTGCCCTGGTGCACCCCAGCATTCTCCTCCCCAAATCAGGAAGTTCACCACCACAGCAGCAGGAACAGGCCAGCCCTGCCCACCCTTGGGAAGGGCTCTGCTGACACAGCGTGAGAGAGACAGCACCGCCACCCTCGGCAAGCCACCTACTGCTGTTGACCACTAGGGCAAAACCCTCCCGGCCATCGGGAGTGAGCGTCCTCCAAGGCATGCACCGGCCAGCCCTCCCCACCCTTGGGAAGCCCTCCACTGCTGGAGAGAACCACAGGCAGCTGCCCCTGGCTGCAGGAAGGGCACCAACAATGGGACGTACACCACACTAGGAGAGACATTGCACCATTGTTGGGAGTAGTGCACGTCCACCATGACAGGCACTGGCCAGCCCTGCATGCCCTCAGGAAGCCCTCCAATCTTGTGGCACAACCCATCAAGCCCTACCTGGCTTCAAGAAGTGCACTGCCAAGGCAGAACACTCTGGAAAGCCTACGGAAGCTCCCCACCAGAGCAGCACAACCTAGCCACACTGACTGCCCACAGGAAGCACCTAGCCATGGCGGTGAGACCTAGCCAGCCATGCATGCCCTCAGGAAGAGCCCAACCACCACCATGTGCCCTGGACTGTGCCAAACTACACTTTGGCTTCCCCAAATTCACACTAAAAGGAAAACACAAGCAAGAAGAGGAAGCTCAGCAAACATTCCCAGTTTATGCAACAGGAGAATTCACCTAAAACCTTCAACACTCAAACAGTCTGACAGACTTTGAGTTCAAACGACACAGAGTGACCATACGAAAGAGATTCAGAGAAGATAAGCACTGTAACTCAGACTCCCTCAGAAAAGAAATAGAAAACATAAGGAGGAGCCAAGAAAATCTAGAAAATTCATTTGCAGACCTACAATGTGAGCTAAGGGCAGTAAGGGCTGGAAGGAATAATGCTGGGGAACGTATTAGTGATGTGAAAGATAGAACAATGCAAATCACCCAAACAGGACAGCAGACAGAAAACCAAATGAAAAAACCCTGAAAGCAATATAAGAGGCTTATGGGATAACATAAAGTGGGCCAATCTGTGCATAGTAGGAATTCCAGAAGGAGAAGTAAAAGAAAAGATTATTGAAAACGTATTGGAAGAACTTATGTCTGGAATTATGCCCAGCCATGCGAAGTGCCCCACTGCCCTGACATGCCCTGGGAAACTCCTCACCACATTGGGAAATGCACCACGACCACAGTGGAAACTGGCCAGCCCTGCCTACCCTTGGGAAGTGCCCTGCCACCATGGGGCAACTCGGCCAGCCCTGTCCACCCTTGGGAAGTGCTCCACTGCTACAGGTTGCCCCAGAAAGCCCCAGCTAGCCATGGGAAATGCACCTCCACCTCCATGGGCACCTGCCAGCCCCACCCACACTGGGGAAGCTCTCTCCACTGCAGAGCGAGCTGGCCAGCACTGCCCACACTCAGGAAGCCCCCCACTGCCATGGAGCACCAGGGCAAGCCCTGCACATGTGCAGGGAGGGCAACTCCAATATGGCAAGCCCTGGCCAGGCCCACCAGCCTTTGGGAAGAACCCACCTTCCATGGGGCAACCAGGCCAGGACTGCCCCCCTTTGGGAAGTGCTCTGCTGAATGGCATGCCCCAGCAATCCCCAGGCACATGTGGGAAGTTCACCTCCACCATGGTGCACACCTGACAGGCCCATCCACCCTCAGGAAGGTCCCTCTTCCATGAAGTGAACTGCCTAGTTCTGCCCACATTCAGGAAGCAACTTTGTGCCACAGAGCAAGGAGGCCAGCCCCACCCACCCTTGGCAACTGATGAGCTGAGCACATTGAAAAGCACCGCATGCCCACAGGAGGCACTCTGCTGCCACTGAGCACCAGGGAAAGCCCTGCCCAACTGCAGGGCTGTGCCTCAACCACATCCCATACCACTCAGCCCCACCTGACCTCAGGAAGGGCCCCACCACTGCAGAGCACCCCAGCAAGCACATCCTGGCTGCAAGAAGTGAATGACCACAATGGAGCACAAAGGCCAACCATGCCTGGCCATGGGAAGAACCTAGGCTCAGCAGTGTGACCCAGCAAACCATGCATGCCCTGCTGAAGTGCTACACTACCACGGTGCAGCCTGGATTGTGCCAAAGTACACTCTGGCTTCCCCAAATTCACAGAAAATGGAAAACACAAGCAAGATGAAGAAGCTCAGAAAACATGCCCAGTTTACGCAATGGGTAAATTCACCTAAAATCTTCAAGACTGAAGCAGTCTGACAGACTTGGAGTTCAAAAGGGAGACAGTGAAAATACTGAAGGAATGAAGACAAGATATGAACAGGAATGCAGACGCCCGCAGAATGCTACTAGAAAACATAAGGAGGAGCCAAGCAAATCCAAAAAATTCATTTGCAGTGATACAAATGGAGGTAACGGCAGTAAGGACCAGAATGATTAACACAGAGGAATGAATTAGGGATGTGGAAGATAGAACAATGGCAATCAGCCAAACAGGAGAGCAGAAGGAAAACCAAATGGAAAAAGATGAAAGCCATATGAGACTTACGGTATAATAGAAAGTGGGCCAATCTTTGCGTAGTAGGAATTCCAGAAGGAGAAGAAAAAGGAGGGGGTTGAAAGCATAGTTCAAGAAATTACCCCTGGAAGCTTTCCAAATCTAAAGGATTCTGACTTCAAGGAACAAGAAGCACAGAAGGCCCCAACAACTTGAACCCAAATAGAACCACGCCAAGACATATAATAACAATGGCAAAAATTAAAGATAAAGAGAGGATTCTAAAGGCAGCGAGAGAAAAGCAAAATGTCAATTAAAAGCGAACCCCCATAAGGCTATCAGCTGATTTCTTCACAGAAACTCTACAGGCCAGGAGGGAATGGCAAGAGATATTTATAGAACTGAAAGGAAAAAAATATATGCATCATGGAATACTCTATCCAGCAAGAATACCATTTAAAATAGAAGGGGAAATAAAGTATTTTTCCAATGAACTTAAGCTGAAAGATTACTGCAATACAAAAAACACTTGTGTAAATTAAAAAAAAAATGGGGGGAAATGATGAGGAATGAAACTGCAATTAGAGGGCAATCAAACTATCAGGCTAAAGCACACAGTGATAGGATGGGGTAAACATACTTAAAAAATAGGGCAACCACAAATAAAAATGGAAAATTACATTGAACAAAAATGAAAAGAGAAGTACTCAGGCATAAAATAAATGGAGACCATCCAACCAAAAAAAAAAAGAGAAAGAAAGAATGAAGAATAATAGAATCATCTGGACTAAGAGTTTTAAAGTGGCAATAAATAAACATCTATCGATCATCAGATAAAATGCCAATGGACAGAGCACTCCAATGAAAGGACACAGAGTGGCTGATGGGATAAAAGAGCAAAACCCCTCAATATGCCACATACAGGAAACTCACATTAGGACAGAGGACACATATAGAGTGAGGGGAGCGCAAAAGATATTTCATGCCAGTGGACAAGAGAGGAAAGCAGGAGTTGCAATACTCACATTAGATAAAAGAGACGTTTAAACAAAGGCCGTAAAGAAAGACAAAGGAGGACACTATTTAATAGTTAAAGGCTCTGTTCGAGAAGAGGATGTTATAAACAGCAACATGTATGCCCCAAATATAGAAGCACCCAGATACCTGAAAGAAACATTAACAGATATGAAAGGAAAAACTGATGGGACTACAATCTCAGTAGGAGACTTTAACACCCCACTCACATCAATGGACCAAGCTTCTAGATAGAAAATCCATAAGGCAACAGAGATCCTAGAGGACACAATGGAAAACATAGACTTAATCGACATTTTCAGGACATTACACCCAAAAAAATCAGAATACACGTTCTCCTATGTGTGTAAGTAATAATCTAAAGAATTGATCACATATTGGGGCATGAAGCTAAGCCCAACAAATACAAGCGTATAGAAGTTATTGCAAGTATCTTCACTGACCACAGTGCATGAAACTAGAAATCAACCAGAGCGAAGGAAATGAGAAAAAAACCTACCACATGGAGAAAAAACAACATGCTATGAAAAAACCAATGGGTCAATGAGGAAATCAAGGAGAAAAGTAAAAGTTACCTGGAGACAAATGAAAATGAAGACACAACCACTCAAATTCTATTGGATGCCACCAAAGCAGTGCTCAGAAGAAAGTTCATTCTTATACAGGTCTTCCTCTTGCAAAAAGGAAAAGTCTCAAATCGACAACTTAACCCACCACCTAAGTGAATCAGAAAAAGAAGAATCAACAAAAAATCAAGTCAGCAGAAGGAAGGAAATCATAAAGATGAAAGAGTAATCAATAAATCAAAGAAACAATACACAAAATCAACCAAACCAAGAGATGCTTCTTTAAAAGGTAAAAAACATTGACACACCTCTGGCTAGGCTCACCAGGAAGAGGAGAGAAAAAGACTCAAATAAACAAAATAAGGAATGAATAAAGAGATATCATCATGGATACTACAGAAAAAGAAAAAACCATATGAGAAAGCTACCAACAATTATGTGCCAACAAATTTGATAATGTAGAAGAAATGGACAATGTTCTGGAGTCTTTCAGCCTGAAAAATCAGAATCAAGAAGAAATAGATCAACTGAATATACGGATCCCTAGAAATGAAGTTAACTGTGTCAAAAACAAAACAAAACAAAACAAAAAACTACCTACAAATAAAAGTCAAGGACCAGACAGCTTCACAGGTGAAATCTAACAAACATACACACGGGAAATGATGCCCACCCTCCTTAAGTTTTTATCAAAATGTGGAATAAGAAGGAACCATCCCAAAAACATTCTAGGATGCTAGCATTCCCCTAATTCCAAATCCAGACAAACATACCACCAAAGGAGAAAACTATAGGCCAATATCATTGATGAATATAGATGCAAAAACTCTCAACAAAATTTCAGCCATCCCAAACCAACTACATATCAAAAAGTTCATACACCACCACCAGGTGGGAGTCATTCCATGTTCACAAAGATGGCTCAACCTGGGTACATCAATCAACATCATACACCACATTAAAAATAGAAACATCAAAAACCATATGATGGTCTCAAAGATTCAGAAAAATCATGTGACAGAGTCCCAAATCCATTCACAATAGAAAACTCTCACCAAACTGGATAGAGGGACCATTCCTGAACACATTCAAAGCCATATATAACACACTCTCAGTAAATATTGTACTCAAAAGAAAAAAGCTGAAATCCTTCCCACTAAAATCTGGAACAAGACAGCTCTTCAACATATTATTGAAAGACCTAGCCACAGCAATCAGACAAACAAAAGTAATTAAGGGCCTACAAATAAGAAGAGAAGAAGTGTAAAACGGTCATGCTATGCAGATGTCATGATACTACATTTTGAAAATTCCAAATAGTCAACCTCAAAACTGTTTGAATGGATCCACAATGTCAGAAAAGTAGGAGGATATAAGACTCACCTTCAGAAATCAGTTGCATTTCTGTATACTAAAGAAGAAACTTAGGAAAGGCATAAAAAAATACTACACCTTTAAAAATGGCATGGTAAAAATCAAATACCTGGGAATAAACCTGACCTAGGAGGTAAAGGACTTATAGACTGACAACTATAAAACATTAATGAAGGAAATTAAAGAAAACGTAGAGAAATGGAAAGATATTCCACGCCCCTGAATGGGAAAAATTAATGCTGTTAAAATGGCCATTCTACCCAAAGCAATCTACAGATTCAATGCAATCCAAACCAAATTACCCACGACATTTTTCACAGAAAGAAAGCAAACAATCCAAAAATGTACATGGAACAAAATAGACCCAGCTTTCCCAAAGCAATCCTGAGAGAAAAAAGAAAAAAACAAACAAACAAAAAAAACAAATAAGCAGGAGGCAAAACGGTGAAATGTTCCAACACCTTAAGCCATCTTACAAAGATGCAGTCATCAAGAAAGTGTGGTAATGGTAACAAAACAGCGAGACAGAACAATGGAACACAATGGAGAACACAGAAAGAAACCCAGACGCCTTTGGACAAATAAGCATTGACCAGAAAAGAATCATACACAATGACCAAGTGGATTTTGTCTCAGGTTTGCAAGGAGGGTTGAAAATACACAAAGCAGAGGACATCACACAGTACACGAACATATGAAAACTAAAAACCCACATGATCCTCTCAATAGATGCAGCAACAGCATTCCACAAAGTCCAACATCCACTCACGATCAAACCTCTTACCAAAGTGGGGATCTGAGAAATATATCTTAACACAACAAAAGCCATTTAGGACAAACCCACAGCAAACTTAATACTCAAAGGAAAAGAGCTGAAAGCCTATCCAATAAACACTGATACAAGAGAAGAAGGCCCATTCTGGCCACTTTTATGCATCATAATATTGGAAACACTAGGCACAGCAATTAGACAAACAAAAAAGTCAAAGGCATCCAAATTGGAAGAGAAGAGGCAAAATATTCCCTACATGCAGATGACATGACACAATGTATAGAAAATCCTAAGGAGGCCACACCAAAACTACTCAAACTGACCCACAAAATTGGCAAAGTAGCAGGATACAAAATTGACACTCAGATTTTGGTTGCACTTGATTGCACTCAAAATAAGTAAGAAAATTAAAAAAATAAAAAATAGAATATTTTGAAAATTGCACCCCCAAAATTTAAAGACCTAGAAATAAGCTTGACCAAGGAGCTGAAAGATTAATAAGATGAACCATAAAACTTAAAGAAATTAAAGAGGATTCAAATAAAGGGACAGATATCCCATGATCCATGTTTGGAAGAACTAATATTATTAAAAAAGCAATAGTATGGAATAAAATCTAGAGATTCAATGACATCGCTAACAGAAGACCCCTGTTATTTTAACAGAACGAGGACAAACAATACAAAAATTTATATGGAACCATAAAAGACCCAGATACGCAATGGAACACTAAGGGGAAAATAAAGTACGAAGAATAACTCTCCCAGACATCAGGCAATTTTTCTGAGCCACAGTAGTCAAGACACTGTGCTACTGGTACCAAAACAGACATACAGTCCAATGGGACAACGTAGAGAACCCAGGAATAAACTCACAACCCTGCATTCAATTAATCTTTGACAAAGGAGGCAAGAATATAAAATGGGAATAAGACAGTCTTTTCAGAAAGGGATGCTGATAAAACAGGACAGCTGCTGGTAAGTCAATGAAACTGAAATACACCCTCACACCATATACAAAAGTAAACTCAAAATCACTTAAAAATGTAAACATAAGTTAGGACACCTCAAATGACTAGAAGAGAAGAGAGGCAAAACATACTCTGACATCAACAATAAAAATGATTTTTTCTCAACATCAGTCTCCAAAGGCAACAGAAATAAAAGCAAAAATAAAGAAAGGACTCAATCAAATTGACAGGATTTTGCACAGCAAAGGGAACAATGAAAAAAGACAACCATTGGAATGAGAGAAAATATAGTTTCAAATGATGCCACTGAAGGGGCTTAATCTCTAAAATAAATGACTTATAAAACTCAACAGCAAAAAACCTAGCAGCCAGTTGAAGAATGGGCAAAAGACCTTAAAAGATATTTATCCAAAGGATACCTGCAGATGGCTGACAGGCACATGAATAAATGCTCAACCTCACTAATTTTTAGAGAAATGCAACTCAAAATTACTGTGAAGTACCACCTCACACCTGTCAGAATGGCCATCATTAGCAAGTCAATAAATTAAAAGTTCTGGAGAGGGTGTGGAGAAAAGTGAGCCCAGCTGCACTGTTAGTTGGAAAGTAAATTGGGACAACCACTACAACCACTATGCAGATCAGTATGGTTGTGCATTAGAAAACTAAATATAGAACTACCCTATGCCCCAACGATACCATCTTGGGCATATATCCAGATAACTCTTTCCTTGAAAGATATACATGGACTGGAAAGTTCATTTCAGCACTATTCACAATATGCAAGACATAGAAACAACCTAAATTCCATTGACAGAAGGGTACATTAAAAAGATATGGTACATATTCACAGTGGAAAACTAGAGTTCATGAGAACAAAATAATGCCATTTGCAACAACATGGATGGAGCTAGAGATGCATATACTAAGTGAAGTACATCAGAAAGGAAGAGACAAATGCCATAAGACAGCACAGATCTGGAAATGAATAAATGGCACCAATGAAACATTCTAGAGGAAAGAAATGCATGCACTTGGAGAATAAGACAGTCAAGGGGGAGGGGCGAGGAGTGGGACAGACTTGAAGTCTGGGGTTAAGAAGTGCAAACTTTTGCATTTGGAGTGGATAAGTAATGAGATTCTGCTGTTTAGCACAGGGAACTCTATCTAGTCAGGGGCGATGGAACATGATGGAGGTAATGTGAGAATAATAGTTTGGGGGGGTGTGATTGTGTGTGTGTCGGTGTGTGTGTGTGTGTGAGAGAGAGAGAGAGAGAGAGAGAAGAAGAAATAAAGAGGGACAGACTTGGTCCCTTTGCTCTACAGGAGAAAACTGGCAGAATGCTGGAAACCAGTGATAATAGGAAAAATAACAATCATGAAAAATTAATATAAAGCAAAATCTCTGCAAACAAAATCTCAGGTCTCACAGCAGTGGGTTCAATCTAGAGGCGTTGTGTTAACCAAAGCGCATGGGCCCTGGACATAGATGGAATACAGCAGTTAGTGCATTACTGTCTCTAACCAGAGAGAGGCAAAACTGTGGCTTGCTTAGGGTGGCTGGCCCTGCCATATATGGTTCCAAATTATGCCCTGAGAGCCAAGCAATACATAGCGCTCCAAAGGGAAGGCAAAGTGACCCCCTTCAAAGGAATAGGGACCTCCAGTGGGATGTTCAGACTCTAAAGGCCGAGCTGAAGAGAGTGACAGCATGGGGACTTCCCAGTGTGGATAAATTCTTAACTCCCTGCAATCACAGAGGTCAGGGAAGGCACCAGGAGTCCTGAGCCAAAGCTGGGACCAGATTAGAGACCAGGGGCTAACCTTTCACCATAACTCGACTCAGGGAACCTGGCATGTCCTTCTGCCTGTGGGATGCTTGCAAGCTCCACCTGCACAACACAGAGATGCAGTCACCCCTCATCATCCACAGGCTTTGCTAGAGTCAAAGGACATCACCTGATCCTTTGGAGAAAATTTAACAAGATATGAGGGCCTATTGAAATACACTCCCTACTTTACCCTACTGGTGGCCTAAGCCTGTTTCCAGCAGTCAAAATTGGGGACTTATCCCATCAGTGTATAGAGACCATAAGACACACCTACTCCACAGGTCCAAACTTTAAGGACAAAGATAAGAATAAGGGGTATACAATGACCTGGGGGGGGGAAGAGGCAGGCTAGGACCTGGGATCTTTGTTGTGCTGCTTGCCTCTTGAACAATGTCTCCTTGAACAAAGAAATAAAAAGAAGCAGTAAGGGACTACAGATAACTGCATGCATGGGCAGTTGGGAAAAAGACGAATGAGAAGATTCATAAAGACAAATAAAATAAAATGAAATAAAAATTAAAATAAAAAACATAATAAAATAAAATAAAATAAAATAAAATAAAATTAAATTAAAATAAAATAAAATAAAAAAGTAACCCTCCAGCAAAATCGGGGTGTCAGGTGCAAAAACAGGGTATGTGGCATACATAGTGGACAATACCACTGAGGAAGTGCAGAGAAAATCTAAACCACCCCACTGACCCAAACCTTACACCAAATTTACCCTTATCCCACCAGAGAAGAAATAAGCTTGCCCCACACCAAGGAGCAACAAAAAGAACTTGTTACATTATTAGTTTCCTACTTCTCCTGAAGGGCTCAATAAAGCCTTCCCTGAACTTCTGTTGCCTCACTTCTCATCAGCTTCTATTTACCAGGAAGCCAAGAACCCTGGTCGGTGTGAAGTACATGTTTAGTGGGCTATACGACTGGCTCTCCTAGTCTCCATCATGGTTAAACTGAATCACGTACAAGCCAGAATGACTTCCCCAGATGTCCATATGTGAAAATTTCTTCGGTCTAATATAATCTGCATTTCTGTGTAGCCAATCCAGAAAACAATCTATACTCTTTGGAAACAATGAATGCAAACCAAAAATTTTACCATAATTAGATCAGGCAGAAATACCACAGATCCTGAATTTACGGTATTTCCATGTGGTGGAAACCTGCCTTCAACAGCTCTATGAAACAGTCTTGGGAGCCCAACTAGAACCTCTATTTCCAAAAAAAAAAAAAAAAAAAAAAGCATTCTGAACCACCACAGTATCTGGATTATCTCCTCAGGAAGCCTGAACACAAACATCATAGCATCCAGTAGGTAAAGAATACTGCAGTCTTGGAAGGAACCTGCCAGGAAGCGAGACAACACCACTGAGCACTTGCCTCAGGATGCTCTCTCCAAATGAGTGATAGCCATGCTAGAACAACACATCAAAATCTAGGCAGCCACCACAAAACCTAATTGTGAATTTCTGCAACTATCCTGGGAGGCACATCCAAACACCCCCACCCATCATCCTAGGAAGCCTAATTTCTGCCTTTGAAGAAATCAGCCCTTGACGCCAAGCCAAGAGCTGTGAATCATCAAGTAAATAAGTTCAACACTCAGCCCAGAAAGGCCAACTCTACTTCTGCAGCAGAGAGCTATGAAGCCTATTTTTCACATTTTCAAGACCCAGTCGAGTGTCCCTAAGTGAAACCTTCATGAAAGCAGTTCAGTAATCCTCAGACCTTTGTGGTAGCTGGCTTGGAAACAACCACCTCTTCAGCAAGTAGGCAGAGACACAACCGCACTTGATGCAGCAACCATGCAGAAAGCCAAACTGCAAATTCTTCACAAGATTACAGTGTAACAATTACTTCTGCCATATCCCTTCAGGAAATCCCAACACAATCTCTTTATAGACACTGGTCCAGCAAGACTAATCTCTACCTGTGCAGCCACCATGGTAAGCACCAAAACCAAAACCTCTGTAGTCATCACATGATGAAGGCTGACCATATTTTCGTAGTAATTGGACTGGAAGGTTGGACCTCAGTCTCTATAGTAACCAGCCAGCCGGCCTGATCATAACTTCCACTAGCTTGATCAGGAAGTCAAACCAGAACTTCTACTATAACCATTCAGCCAGCCAAGCCACAGTCTCTGCAGAAACCAGAGAAGACTTCTGAGCATAATTTCCACAGCCAGCAGCCATGTAAACTAACCACAAACTCTGTCCCAGCCCCGTAGATATTCACCAAGCAACCTCTGAAGAATTTGGAAGGAAAAATTAACTGTACTCATTTCAACTAACAAGACAGTTTATCTCACCATATCTGCAAACACCAGCCTAGTAAACAAAAGCAGAACTTCTGCAGTAACTTGCCAGGCCCCAACGCCATAACTAAGCAGCCACAGACAAGAAGCCAAAGTACACAACAGGCAAATTTCTGGAAAAGAGGTCTGATCATGACCTCCATTATGGGAACAGGCGTAGAAACCACAACTGCTGCATTAACTGGCCAGGGATGCTTAAACCACACCTCTGCTGCAGCCAGTCAGATAATCAAACCATGGCTTCTACAATACCTGCTGCAACCTCTGTGACATCTAACCCAGAATCCCTAATGGCCACCCACACACTATTCAAGCCAGGAAGCATAACCACCTATCTGAAGTACCCAGAACCATCAGTCTAGATACCCTCTCTCCAGCAGCCATCCTACAAAGCCTAACCATCTCAGGGAGACACGCTGCAGCTCTATAGCACAGAGCATGCAGCACTACACATGGGGAACATATGGCAACATTTGCAACAAAAAGTAAGCCAAATTGTCTCCTATGCAGCAAGCAGGAAGTCAAACTTCATTTGTTATATCAATAAAGAAGTGAATAGGGTGTAAGGCATGT
Organism: Sus scrofa; assembly: GCF_054392235.1. Taxonomy (NCBI): domain Eukaryota; kingdom Metazoa; phylum Chordata; class Mammalia; order Artiodactyla; family Suidae; genus Sus; species Sus scrofa. The sequence goes on from NC_139402.1 coordinate 14,008,258, forward strand.
TTTTTCTTGTTACCACGTACAGTAGAAGAGTCTTCCTCATCGATTGTCTTTGTGTTGGTGTATGTAATAGATGTTCTTCCAGTAATTCCGGAGACTGTCACTGCTTGAGAACACCTGGCCTTTGGACTCCATTTTAATGTGGTTTCCCTTGAAGAATTGTCACACTGACAGACCTAAATGTCTTCTCTAAATAAGTTACAGTGAAGATGATCCACTTCTAGTTAGGCCATCTCCAGCTGTCCTATGACTACAACAGAGAGTTGTGTTTTATGTGCAGAGAAAGTCATATTATGGTGGGAAACATACAGCCAGGTATTGAAACCAAGAAGAAGGTTACAGGACCTTCCTGGGGAGCCAACCCAACCACTCCATACACCATGTATAATTTGGAGAAAAAACACTAGCCTTCTAGGCCTTCTGTGTTTTCCCAAATGTGATCTCATGAGAAAACTCAGACAATGCAGAAACTCAAGAAAGCAGTCTAACTCTTCACATAATAGTTTAGCAGGAAAAAAAAAGCAAAGGGAAATATTTCCAGTTCCTTCTCAGGGGCTAGAGAGGATATCCTGAGCCCTCTTCTTGAGTTGTTTGGAGACACAGGAACCTTCACCAGGTGGAAGAAGTTGACTGAATATTGAACACAACCGTGAAGACTCCAGACTGGTTCAGCCAGCGAGTGATGATGTTGATTCCCTGGATGTCAGAAATCAATATGTATGTGGGCATAGGGTCTGCCTAGATTGTGAGAGCAGCGCAAATATTGACTATGACTCTGACCAGATGCAGCTCTTCAGTGAGTGTGGGACCTGGGGAAAGTCACTTGACAACTGTAGAGTGTGTTTCCTTACGTGTAGGATGGGGGCAGAAAGAATTACTTCCTTGCAGCGCTGCTGTAAAACAGATTAAACCAGACCTGCTATGAGGTAAACACTCAAGAAATATATGCAGTCATTTTCTGCTGGTGTCTGAACACAACAGGCATGCCAGCCTAGAACGGATCTTAAATATACAGAAGAGAGTTGTCTGCATTGCAAAATGGGAAGTCAAGAGATTTATGAGGAGGGGTAAGTAGAGACTCCACAGTAAGATGGATGCATATCAGGGATGCTGCTAAGGAGGCTGTAGCAATTGTCTTTGGGAACTTCCACATATAGAGTATGAGAAGGCTTATGATAAGGAAACAGGAGAAAAAAGCAGAAAAATGGACGAGAGAGAATTGAATCATGGGAAGGAAAAATAGGGTAGCAAGTGCTTGAGCACAGTAAAGAAAGGGTTCCATTGCTGGGTTGGTGAGAGAGCTGATACAACTCTCAAAAAAAATAGAGAGGATAAAGAGAGAAATGAAATCCCCTTTTTTCCCTATGGGAGTGTCTAGAGGGTTGGGGGCTGGAAAATCTGCAAAGAAGAACTCTGGGGAAGTGTTTTGAGGATCTGGGTAGGGAGAGGTTGGTGGTGGTATTGGTGGAATGGGTGGAAGTAGAAGAGGTGGAGGGGCATTGTGGAACAAGAAAAACAGGCCACATCAAATTCCTATTGTAGCTCAGCATTAGTGAATCTGACTGGAAACCCTGAGGATACAGGTTCAGTCCCTGGACTCGATCAAAGGCTAAAGGATCTACATTTGCCCTGAGTTGTGTAGATCTGAGATGATTGTATCCGACACTGCTGTGACTGGGGTGTAGGCCAGCAGCTACAACTACAGTTCTAACCCTAGCCTGGGAGCCTACATATGCTGTGGGAGCAGTCCTAAAAAGACAAAAATGAATAACTAACTAACTAAATAAATACATATGATGCAATTAATGAAAAGGCCAACTGACAAAGTTCAAACTTTATGAAAACTGATGGGATCTGTATATCAGAGTGCACTTTATAAAAAGAACATAAGTTCTTTCCTCCCTTCCCCCTCAGTAGCCCAACTGCTATTTCCACAATTGTTCCATGAAACTCTCAAAAATATACACTTGTAACTCTTTCTCAATAAAGCCTGAGTTCTGACACCAAACTGTAGACATGCATAAATCTTTAGATCCCTACCAGAGCCAGTCAGTAGGAAATGGTGAGAGAATGACTGTCTCAGACACGGTCCCTTGCTGATCCCAAAGCCTGCACAAACCACTATCACCACAACTCTCCTTCAATAACGGCGCAATGCCTAAATTTTGGTTGCCCATCTTACCCATTCCAGAACAAAGGGTCAGGCCTGGGCATGCATCCCTCCACAGTTCTTCAGTCCCTTTCCTGGCCAGGGTGCACTAAGGGCACAGCATCTCCCCTAGAGACACACAGGAATAGCTGAACCCTTTCCACTGGCAGCCCTCATTTCCTCACACATTAGTAAAGCTAGTGGTCAATCACAGACGTCTTTGCAGGGGACCATTCAGAGGGTACCAGGCAGATTACTTTCTGCCCATCAGGGTGAGGGTTGGAAAGGCCATTCCTGCTGGAGTGGAGCACCATTTACTTTTTGGACCAGGTGCCTGAGTCCCCACTCAAATAGAGCTTTTGCTAAAGTAAGAATGTTCAGTCCATTTAGATGAAGAAATCCCTGATCCTGAGAATCCTGCCTTACCCCCAGGGTAGGCCTAAAAGAGAGTTTCTCATTTGTTTAGGAGCTCTGTCTCCACTGGGAATTCCCAGGGTTGTCTCCCACAGGTACAAGTCAGCTTCCCCGCTACCCTGCAAGGCTTAGATGCACATTCCACATGAGAGGCTCTTCAAACACCCACAATAATCAGACAGTCAGGGCTTATGGTGAAACATGGATCCAAAATGAATAAGAAGGAATGGAACTCGATCACGGCCAGTGACCCCAGAAGTATAGGGCCCAACATATGTAAGTCAGTGGGACCCAAGTCAAAAGAGGAGTCCTTAGAGAGAGCAGTGAGGACAGATATTCCCGATACAGTGAGGCTAGCACAATATGAAAGCATGAGAAGGGAGGACTGCCTGGAACAACACCCCCTGAGACAGATGATCATGACCTTGCTTGCCCTCCTTGAAGCCATTCTCAGGAGGAAACAAATGATAATCCCTATTCTGACCCTTGTGCACCAGCTGTGATTCTCCCCACAATTGCCCTTTTAGAACCACATCTGCATCTGCCAGAAGAAGGACTGGGTTGGGGGCAAAGAGTAATGATGGTTGTGCTTTCTAAGAGGTAGTGAAAGAGATAACAATGGCACCCCCATCCACTTTGTCCCCCTAGAACCCTCAATTCCACCACACCAGATAGACATTACTCTTGCGTACGTGTGGACAATGCTGACTCTCACATCTCTGTCAATTCCAACCCTTTTCTTTCCAACACTCTCTATCTCCCTGGTCCACATGCTGCTTTGTACAGCAGAAATTCTGCTGCACTTCAGTTGCACAACTTCCAGCCACAGATATTTTCAGAGTATATAATCAGGATGCACTTTGAATGAGAGGAAGTATCAATATTACAAATAAAGCAGGAACAAAATGAACCAAGACTGGAGAGAAGACTGAGGGGTAGCCTTAGGGGAGGGACACCCACTTCCAGACATACACTGGGAAGCCACTGACAGGTGGAGTTATTAACACAGAAAATTGGCTGAATGCTTACCTAAGGTTCCAGCACTCTGAGAGCATGAGACATTTGACAAGAGGATGGAATAAAAGGAAGCAGAAAATGAGAGAACATGGGAAAGGACTCAGGATGGGACCCACACTGCAAGGATGGAGCTGGAAAGATGCAAATCTCCTGGAGCATAGTGTTCTCTGTCCAAGAGAGAAGGACAGCCAGGACAAGGAGGACACCTAAACTGTAGGAGGAGAACATGGCAGGAATTGGGGTGCAGTAATCAAGATGAACACTCCTCGAGAAAGTGTCAGTTCTACCTCCTGGCATGTTGCAACCCAGTGCTGGTGGAAGCAGAAGTAGGGACCTGAAAACTCAGCTCTGGAGACCACACTCAATGAAATAGCAGGTGCTGGCTATGTGGGGGAAAGCTGGCAGGGCTTCCTGGAAACAGTCTGAAGCAGATAAACTCTAGGGAGATGACATTTGAGGGTGTAAGCTGAGGAAAACCACCTGGGCTAGAAGTCCAGGTGCCGTTGTTTGGGGTGCTGGAGGGAAGGAATGGCATACATCCCTGTATTCTGGTTTCCTGTGACTGTCCTCTTTCAGGCTCCAGTAGCCATTTGTGCGCAGTTTCTGACTAGCCACATCTGTGAGCAAGGCCCACCCATGGGGCTGCAACAAATGATCCATATGATGCTCAACAAAAGGAGTAACAGTGGAAGAGTGCCTGCCATGGAGCTATGGAGGGCAGACCCAAGAGCATCTGAAACAAAGACAGGGACTGCAGGAGCAGCTGCTGACCTTGCCAGCTGCAGGAAGTGGTCTTGAGAGCTACCTGGTAGCAGAAGGTGTTGCAGGATCCACTGCAGCAAAAGCTTTTCCTGAACCATGAACCACTGCAGGACAATAATTAAATAAAAAGAAGAAAATTATAAAGAACCACAAGGACAAACCAACAATTAACATACAAAGGAACCCCCCCCCCGTAAAGATAACAGCTCATTTTCCAGCAGAAACTCTACAAGCCAGAAGGGAGCAGCATGACATATTTAAAATGATGAAAAGAGGGATTGCTGAACCAATAGACTCCACCTAGCAAGGCTCTCACTCAGATTTGAAAGGTCAAAAGATTTCTAGACCAGAGCTAAGGGAATTCAGCCCCTCCAAACCATATCTACAGCAAATTCTAAGGGAATTTCTCTAGGCCAAAAATAAAAAGCCACAATTAGGAAGAAGAAAATAAGTTAACCAGGAAAGAAGTGAACCAGTAAAGGCAAAAGAAGTGAACCAGGAAAGAAGTGAACCAGGAAAGGCAACAGAACAATAAACATAGGAAGGCACCCATTGACAAGTGTGAAATCAAAACTAGAAATCCTGAGAAAGGAGAGGATAACTTGGACACTTGAAAGTGCATTTGAAAAGGAGGCCAGCAATCAACAATTATTCTTACACATACAGATGCTTTTATCATAATCTACCAAGGTACAGACTCCAAACACTGAACCAGGAAGGAAGAGAATGTGTGAATAAATCAAACATAAGTACTCACATTTAAATTGTGTTTGACAACCTTACTCCCCCAAAGTGTTCAGGGCCTAAGGTCTTCACAGGAAAATTCTGTCAAACTCAGACACCCATTCTTCTGGTGCACTTCCAGAAAAACTGCAGAGAAACAGATATACCCAAACTCATGCCATGAGGCCACTAGCACTCATACCAAACCAGGAAAATGCACAACAACAACAACAACAGCAAAATAATCACAGGCCCCAAATCCCTGATGAACATAGATATAAGATTCCTTTACTAAGTGTTCACAATCGAATCCAACCGTATATGTAAAGGATCAGACACCATGATCAAGTGGGATTTATCCCACAGGTGCAAGGATTCTTCAATATCTCCAGATCAATCAGTATGATACACCATATCAACAAACAGAAAAATAAAAAAACATATATGATGACCTCAGTAGATGCAGAAAAAGCTTTTGACAGAATTTCATACCAATTCCTGACAGAAACTGTCCAGAAAGTTGTCATAGAGGCAACATTCCTCAACCTAGTGAAACAGGTATATGAGAAACCCACAGCTAGTATCATTCTCAAAGGTGAAATGCTGAAAGCACTTCCAGTAAAATAAGGAACAACTCAAGGGTGTCCACTCTGCCACTTACATTCAATCATAGTTTTGGATCCTAGCCATGGAAATCAGGGAAGAAAAATGAGGAAAACCACCCAAATTGAGAAGGAAGAAGTAAACCTACCACTGTGTGAAACTGACATGATTCTATACGTAGAAAATCACAAGGGCAGTTTCAGGAAACTCATAGATTTCAACAACCATCTTGGCAATCTTGCAGGTTAAAAATTAATAGAAAGAAATTGGTTGCTTTTTTACATCCTAAGAAAAGATCAGACATGTAGTATAGGGAAAACATTTCCTTTACCTTCATAGCAAGAAAAAATCACCTGGGTATACACCTTCCTAAAGAGAAAAAATCTTGACATCTGCAAACTACAAGATGTCAGTGGCTGAAATGAGTAATGGCAATAACAATTAGAAAGATACACCACTCTCCTGAAGCAATGTGGATGACTCCGTATTGTCAAAATGACTATGCTACCCATGGCAATCCACAGATCCAGTGAATTCCCTATCAAATTACCAACAGCAGCCTTCACTGAACTAGAACCACATATGTTAAAATCCATATGGAAACACAAAAGACCCCAAAGAGCCTAAGGTATTTTGGGGGGCAAAAGGGGGTGGAGGGATGGTAGAATCAGGCTCCTTGAATCCAAACCCTCCTACAAAGCTACACTAATCAAAACAGGATTGTAATGGCACAAAGAATGTAACATTGATCGGTGCAATGGGATAGATATCCCAGAAATAAACACATGCACCTCTGGTCAACTAACCCATGACATGGTGGGAAAAAATCATACAGTGGAGGAAAGATGGTCTCTTCACAAATGGTGCTGGCAAAACTGGGTAGTTGGGTACATGCAAAAGAGTGAAAATAGGCATTCCTGCTGGGCCTCAGTGCTAAGGAACCAACTTGGATCCCTGAGGATGTGAGTTCATCACTGGCCCCACTCAGAAGTTTAAGGATCTAGCACAGCCATGAACTGTGGTGAAGGTTTCAGACTCAGCTCGAATCCCCTGGTGCTGTGTCCGGGCTATACACTGGCAGCTGCAGTTCTGATCGGACCCCTAGCCTGGGAACTTCCATATGTCACAGGTGCAACCCTAAGAAACACACAAACGAAAACCTGAAATCAGAAGATTCTCCAACCCTATCCACAAGAATAATTAAAATCAGTTAAAGACATTAATGTAAAGCCAGATGCTAGAAAAATCTAGTTGAGAGGGAAACATTGGCAGAACATTCTTTGACATAAATCACAGCAACATTTTGTTCGAGGCATCTCCTACGGTAACAAAAATAAAAACAAAAATAGACCAATGAGACCTAATTAATTCAACAATTTTTCACAGCAAAGGAAAACTTAAAAAAAATGAAAAGACAAGCTACAAATTGGGAGAAACATCTATGCAGAAGATGTAACTAACAAGGGCCTAATAACCAAAATATGTGAACAACCTGTACAACTCAATGATAACGACGAAATGAACAAACCAGTCAAAAATAGGCAGAAGACCTAAATAGACATTACTCCAAAGAAGATGTAGCGATGGCCAGCAGGCACATGAAAAGACTTTCAACATCACTAATCGTTAGACAAGTGGAAATCTAAACTACGATGAGGTCCAGAATGAGGTATATTCTCTGGGCAGAATGGCCATCATTGACAAGTCAACACATAACAAAGGCTGGAGAGGGTGTGGAGAAAGGGGAACCTTTCTATACCTTTGCTGGGAATGTAGATTGGTTCAATCACAAGGGAAAACTATATAGAAACTCCTCAGAAACCTAAACATAGTACTACCATAGGATCCTGCAATCCCTCTCCTGGTCATACATCTGGACAAAACTGTAATTCAAAAAGATGCATGCACAGATGTGTTCAAAACAACACTATGTACAATAACCAAGTTGCAGAATAACCAAAATGTCCATCAACAGATAAATGGATTAAGAATATGTGGCACCTATATATAATGGAATACTACTCCGCCAAAAAAAAAAAAAAGAAAAGGAAAACAGAAAAAGAATGAACTAATGCCATTCCAGCACTATATGGATGCAAATAGAGACCCTCATAGTAAGTGCAATAAGTCTGAAAGAGGCAGACAAATGCCATTAGATACCATTTACATGTGGAATATAAAATATGGCCCAAATGAACTTATCTACTAAATAGAAACAGGTTATGCCCATAGGGAACAGACTTGTGGTTGCCAATGGGGAGGGAGTGGGATGGATGGGGCGTTGGGGGCATAGTAGAAGCAAACTCTTACATTTAGAATGGACAAGCAATGAGGTCCTACTGTGGAGCACAGGACACTATATCCAATCTCTCGCCTGGAACATGATGGAAGAGGGTATGAGGAAAAGGATGTATATAGATATATGAGTGGGTCACTATGCTGCAGAGAAGAAATTAACACAACACAGTGAATCAATTATACTCCAATACAAATAAAATTTAAAAATTAAAAAAAAGCCTATATCGTCAGTCTCATTTGCCTTATGGATTAAGTATGAAATAAAAACTACTTAAAAATAAAATAAGCTGGACCAAGTGTTCTCATAAATGAGTTCTAGGAAACACTTAAGAAATATTTAATTCTTCCAAGAAAATTTATTGTGGAAAAGAACAATAGCTTTCCAGTCTTGTCAAGTGATTACCTTGATTTCAATTCCAGTTAATATATCTATAAAAGAAATATTTCACTTATTCAGGTAGGTGCAATAATTCCTAACCAAAGCATCAGATACAATGCAGTATATGTAGAAGGATTGAAAAATTTAAACACACACACCCACATTCACACGCACTACAAGTGTAAAAATGCAATCAGGCAACAACAAAAAACTAGAGCCACCAGAACAGAAGTGAACACATCTGTTTGCAGCAAACAGTATAACTTAGCATAAAATCTTCAAGAAATCACAAAGAATCTGTAGAACTAATAAATGATTTATCAACATTGCAACACATAAATTACACTTGCAAAAATAAATTGTAGTTTACACACTAGTGTCAAACATTTGCAAAATGAAATTTTCAAATATATTTAAAATAATATTTAAATGTAGAACCCTGTTTCCTAATTAGCAAAATGCAAGTCCACAGCAGAAAACCTATGAAACATAGCTGGCACAAACTAGAGAACACCTCAATAAATGTAAAGATAACTCACATTCATGTTCAGGAGTTGGAAGCAGAAAAGCTAACGGGTTTAAACAATAAATCAGCAATCCTGAATGAAAATCAATCGATAGGTGTACCATTTTCTCTGCCTGGATTGCTCCCTCTATTACCTTCCTGGGTCAGTTTTCACTTGGCAACAAGTGCTCTGTGGTCATCATCTTTCACACACCTTGTCCTAATATAGCCTTTGTGGGTACTAAGGCCACCTCTCAGCCACTGGCTCCTTTTTTCTACCCAGCTACCTCCACAGCTGCTGCCAACATGATGTCCCAGCCTAGGTCATGCCAGCTATAGGAACTCTGGAGAGAACAGAGGGGAGAAAGTGCACCCAAGATACATCAAAAAACACATGATTACCTCAAGAGATTCAGAAAAACCCTTTGACAAAATGCAACGTCTATTCTTGACAAAAAACACACTTGAAGTTCCTGCCATGGTGCAAAGGTTGACAAATCTGACTAGCATCCACGTGGTTGTGGCTTTGATCCCTGGCCTTGCTCAGTGGGTTGGGGATCAGGCATTGTGCTGAGCTGTGGTGTAGGACACAGATGTGGCTGGGATCCCATGTTGCTGTGGCTCTGCAATAGTCTGGCAGCAACAGCTCCCATTAGACCCCTGGCCTGGGAACCTCCATATGCCACAGGTTCAGCCCTAGAAAAGGTAAAGAGACAACAATAAACAAAAAACCAAAAAACAAACAAAAATTGCGTATCGACCAGGGTATAGAGGGAACATATCTCAACATTAAAAAAGGCATTTATAACAAACTCCCAGCCAGTGAAATACTCAATGGATTAAAGATGAAAGCCTTCCTTCTAGAATCTGGAGTAAGACAAGGATGCCCACTCTCATAGTTTTTATTCAACATACTATTGGAATTACTAGCTACATCCATTCAACAAACAAAAGAAATAAATAGCAAGAACTTGGAAGAAAAAGGTAAAATTGTCACTTCATGCAAATACATGGTACAATATCTAGAAAACCCTAAGGAGGCAGCTCAAAAGTCCTCGAACTGATCAATGAATTCAGCAAAATACCAGGATATGAGATTAACATTTCCAAAATTGGTTCCGTTTCTGCATAGTGCTACTTCTCAATTCCATTTGGAAGGGTTCTAATCTCTAGAGAGTTGTCCATTTCTTCTAGGTTGTCAGATTTATTGGCATGTAATTGTTCATGGTATTCTCTTATTTTTGTTGTTTATGCTTTTTTCCATTGGTATTTCTTCTTCTTCTTCATATTGTTATTTTGGTTATTTGGGATTTACCTCTCCACTTCTTGGAGAGCCTGTACGGAGCTTGAACAATTCATTTAGTTTTTAATATCTATGGAAAGAACCACCTTTCCCATTCATTGACTTTTTATTATATTTGAATCTCTATTTTATTGATTTCCACTCGATATTTGTGATTTCCCTCCTCATGCTGACTTTACCTATTGTTTGTTCTTCTTTTTCTAATTCATTTAGGTGGGGCCCAATTTGATTAGGTGAGATTTTTCTTCCTTTTTGAGGAAACCCTCTATCACTGCAATTTCCCTCTAAGCACTCCTGTTGAAGCATCCCATAAATTTGAAAAGTTGTGTCTTCACTATCATTTGTCTTCAGGTATTGTTCCATTTGCTTTGTGATTTCCTCATTGACCCACTGGCTTTTTTTTTTCTATTGCCATGTTTTTCAGTTTTCACGTAGTCTGTTTTTTGCCATTATTTTTCCTTTGTTGATTTCTGTGGTCAGAGAAGATAGCTGAAATAATTTCTATACTTTCCTTTTAGCTGAGGTTAGTTTCATGCCCAGCACAGGGTCCATCTTTGCCAGTGTTATATTTGCACATGTAAAGAATGTCTATTCTGATATTTGGCAGGATGCAATGTGCTGAAAATATCAGTGAAGTCTAAGTTTTCTATTGAATCCTTTAGGATCTCTATTGCCTTGCTGATTTTCTGTTACAGGACCTGTCCTTTGATTTGAGTTGGGTGTGAACGTTTCCCACTATCATTGCAGTCCTATGGATTTCTCCTTTTATGTCTGTTGTAGTATTGTGTGTACCTCTGTGCTCCCACATTAGGGGCATATATGTTGACAACTGAAATAGCCCCTTCTTGGAAGGATTCCTTTATCATTGAGTAATGTCCTTCTTTGCCTTTCTTTATGGCTTTCATTTAAAGTGCATGTGGTCTTATGGGAGTTCCCATCATGGCTCAGAGGCTAATGGATCTGAAGAGGAAGCATGCCATGAGGTCGTGGGTTTGATCTGTGGCCTTGCTTACAGGGTTAAGCATCCAGGGTTGCAGTGAGCTCTGGTGTAGTTCACAGACATGGCTCAGATCCCACATGATGTGGCTCTGGCAGAGGCTGCAGCTACCACTCCAAATAGACCTCTAGCCTGGGAACCTCCAATGCAGTGGGAGCAGCCCAAGAAAAAGCAAAAAGACCAAATATATTTATATATCTAGTCTGATTTGGTCTGATTTGAGTATTGCGACTCTTGCTTTCATGTCTTGTCCATTGGCATGAAATGTCTTTCCCATTCCTGAAGTCTAAGTAATTGCTATTTCCCCAAGACACTTTTTTCTACTGCACAGCATATTGACCCAGTAACACATATACGTACATATTATATTTTCTCACATTATCATAATTCATCATAAGGGACTAGACTCTGTCCCAGTGATACACAGAAGGATCTCATTGCTCTTCCATTCCAAAGGTAGGAATTTGCATCTATTAATCCCAAACTCCCCAACCACCCATCTTCCTCCCCCTCCCCCTTGGCAACCATATGTATATTCTATATGTCCATGATTTTCTTTTCTGTGGAAAGCTTCATTTGTGACTTATATTAGATTCCACATTAAATGGTAATCACATGGTACTTGTCTTTCTCTTTCTGACTTACTTCACTCAGGATGAGAGTGTCTGGTTCCATCCATGTTGCTGCAAATGGCCTTATGTCAGTCTTTGTTATGGCTGAGGAGAATTCCGTTGTGTATCTTTACCACATCTTCCTAATCCAATCACCTCTCGATGGACATTTGGGTTGTTCCCATGTCTTATGCATTGTGAATAGGGCTGAAGTGAACATGTGGGTGCATGCGTCCTTTTTAAGGAAACTTTTGTCTGGATATACACCCACGAGTGGGATTGCAGGGTCATGTGGTAGTTCTGTGTGTAGATTTTTAAGTTATGTCCAGGCTGTTTTCCATATGGTTGTAGCAGCTTACATTCCCACCAAGAGTGCAGGAAAGTCCCCTTTTCTCTACACTCCCTCCAGAAATGGTCATTTGTGGACTTATGAGTGACGGCCATTTGGACGGGTGTGAGGTGGTAACTCATGGTAGCTTTGATTAGCCGTTCTCTACTAAACAGGGATGTCAACCATTGTTTCAGGTGCTCATTGGCCATCTCTACATCTTCCTTGGAATAATATCTGTCCAGATCTTTTGCCCATTTTCCCATTGGGTTGTTGGTGTTTCTTGCTGGTGAGTGTTATAAGTTGTTTGAATATTCTAGACATTACGCCCTTGTCATTTGTATCATCTGAGTCTATTTTCTCCCTTTCAGTGAAGTTGTCTTCTTGGTTTCCTTTTGCTTTTCTTTGCTGTGCAAAACCTGTTATTGTTTTAGGTCCCATTGGTTTATGTTTGCTTTAATTTCTGTGTCTTTGGGAGACTGACCTGAGAAAATGTTCATAAGGTTGATGTCGGAGAATGTTTTGCCTGTGTTCTCTTGCAGGAGTTTGTTGGTGTCTTGTCTTAGAGCTAAGTATTTCAGGCATTTTGATTAGATTGTGGAGCATGGTGTGAGGGTGTGTTCTTGGATCATTGATTTCCATGCAGCTGTCCAGGCTTGGCAGCAATACTTGCGGAAAAGACTGTGTTTTGCCCATTTTATGTTTTTGCCTCCTTTGTGAGAGATTAATTGACCCTAGGTGTCTGGGTTGATTTCTGGGTTTTCTACTGTGTTCCATTGTTCTGTGTTTCTGTTTTGGTACCACACCCACACTGTTTTGATGACGTTGGCTTTGCAAAGTTGCCTGATGTCTGGGAACGTTATTCCTTGGTTTTGGTTCCTCAGAATTGCTTTGGCAATTCTTAGTCGTCTGTGGTTCCACATAAGTTTTTGATTTTTTTTTGTAGTGTTGTGAAAAATGTCGTGGTTAGTTTGATAGGGAGTGCATTGACTCTGCAGATTGCTTTGGGTAGTATGGCCAGTTTTGCAATATTAATTTGTGTCACCCCAAATTTCAGCCATCTGCATTGAAAAATATATTTAAAAAGTTCATACTACGTGATCAGGTGGGATTCATCTCAGGAGCCCTGGGGTGGTTCCACATAAGTAAATAAAACCATGTCATACGCCACATATAACAACGGAAATGTCAAAAAACACATGATCATGTCAGTAGATGCAGAGAAAGCATTTGACACAGTCCCACATCCATTCATGATCTATACTCATCCCAAAGCACCTATAGAGGGAACATTCCTTAACATACTCAAAGCCATGTATGACAAACCCTTGGCACATATAACCCTCCATGGAGAAAAGCTGAACGTCTTCCCCCTAAAATCTGGAGCAAGACAGGGATGCCCACACTGATCCCTGTTATTCAACAGACTACCTGGCTCTTAGCCACAGCAATCAGACAGACAAAAAATAAAATCTTCCAAATAGGAAAGGAAGAGGTAAAACTGTCAGTGTAGGCAGATGACATGTCACTGTATATAGACATTCCAAAAGACTCAACCCCAAAACTACTTGAACTGATCAACAAATTCAGCAATGGAGTAGGAGCAAATATTCACATTCAGAAATCAGTTGCATATCTGTACCCTCAAAATGAACTATTAGAAAAAGAATACAAAATACAATATGTTTTATAATTGTACCCCCCAATATCTAATACCTTTGTCATATACCTGACCAAGGAGGAAAGTGACTTAAATGCCAGGAAGTATATAGCATTAATCAAGGAAATTAAAAGAAAATGTTGTAAAGAAATGGAAAGATATTCCACACTTTCACTTTATGTGTGTCCATTGCCCTAAGGTGAGTTTCCTTTGGACAGCATATCTTAGGTGCTTGCTTTTTCAGCCAAGTTGCCACTCTAGTTATTTTGATTGGCACATCCAGTGTATGGACACTTAAGGGGATTATTGATATGTATATACTGATTGCCATTATCAACCTTGTTTTCCAGTTCACTTTATGTCTCTCCTTCATTCAGTTATTTTTTCTGGCTTGATGTTTTGCTTTTAGTATATGCCTGTGCCTTCCCCTCCCCCAACATTTGTGTATGTAATGTTTTGTGGTCATTTGTGGGTGCCCTGTTTTTCAAGTAATTTTTAAGCCCTTCCTATATCTGCTTGTGGTAGTTTGATAGCCAAACTCGTTAAAGAAAATGGAGTCCAATATCCTTACTTTCCTTCCCCACATTCTAGGATTTTGAAGTCCTTTTCTATTGTTTATTTATTTATTTATTTATTTATTTATTTATTTATTTATTTATTCTACTGTACCTCTTGGTGACCCAGTTACACAGACATGTATACATTCTTTTTTCTCACATTACAGGTTACATTGTAAGTGACTAGACAGAATTCCCAGTGCTACATAGCAGGATCCCATTGCTAATCTGTCCCGAAGGCAACATTTGGCATCTTTTTACCTCCAAGCTCCCAGTCCCTCCCCTTCCCCCTTGACAACCACAACCTATTCTCCAAGTCCATGATTTCCTCTTCTGTCGAAAGGTACCTTTGTGCCATATGTTATATCCCAGATGTAGGAAATATCACATGGTATTTGTCTTTCTCTTTCTGACTTACTTCACTCAGGATGAGAGTCTCTAGTTCCACTAATGATGCTGCCAATTGCATCATTTCATTTTTTTAATGGCTAAGTCATATGCCATTGTGTATCTATACCACATGTTCCTAATCCAATCATCTATCAGTGGACATTAGTGTGGACTCCACGTCTCAGCTGCTGTGAATAAGGCTGCCATGACCATGTGGGTGCACCTGTCTCTTTCAAGGAAGGTTTTGTCTGGATATATGGCCAAGCATGGGATTGCTGGGTCACATGGCAGTTCTATGTATGGATTTCGAAGGTACCTCCATATTGCTCTCCATAGTAGTTGTAACAGCTTACCTTCCCAGCAAGAGTGCAGGAAGGTTCCCTTTCCTTCAACAAAAGGTGGTGGTAAGAGAGTTAGAGTCAATAAGGAAATATAATGACAGAAGCAGAGTTCTAGTTGATAACTTCACTTAGGCTTTTGAAGGCACCTGCATGATTTTAAAGAGGAAGGAAACAGCTATGACCCAAGGAATATGAATGGCTTTGAACCACTGCAAAGAGAGAATTTATTCTCTCCTGAAGTCTTGAAAAGTGTTCACTCCTACCCACATGTTCATGTTAGCATAGTGAGATCCATTTCAAGCACCCAATCCCCATTATTATAAGATAAAAACTTTGTATTTTATTACATTTGTTTTTTAAATCTAAAACCATGGATTTCTTTGGGATAATGTATTTTTTTCTTGTTGCATTTTTTTTTTTTTTTTGCTTAATGACATAATTTTTGTATCATAGTTTTAGGTTCACCGTAAAAGTAAGAAGCACATAGATGTTTCCCTTTTGTGTCTCCCTTGACCTGTTGCTTAGCCCCTCAGATTGTAACGTCTCCCACCAGACAGCTACCTTTATTATGGTGGATTCACCTACACTGACACATCCTTATCACCTATAGTTCAGTTTGCTCTGGGTATTGTACATTCTTTTGGGGTTGGCCATATGTATCGTGACAGGTGTAATCACTATGGTAAAGTCTGGTATTGTAAAGATGCCCTACCATGAAAACCTCTGGGCTTCATTCATTTCCATGCCCTCTCTCCTTAGTCTTCCTCCCTCTACCCTCCCATGCTTAGCTCATCCTGTCACCGTCTCCTTAGGTTTCCTCTTACCAGAATGTGCTTAGTAGGAATCACAGAGTTTATGCAGTCTTCTCTGAGGGGCTTTGTTCACTTAGTAACATGATTTACGTTTCCTCCATATCCTTTCTTGCATTGGTAACCCATCTCTTTTTAGCACCAACCAATACGCCATTGTCTGGATGTGACAAAATTGCGTTACCGATTAACCTGCTGAAAGACTCTTGCTTGCTTTCAGGGTTTGTCCATTAGGAGCAAAGCTGCTCTAAATATCATGTGCCATGTTTGGGTGTGTGTAAGTGTATGTATCTTCTACTCTTGGGTAAACTCCAAGAGCATGGATGTTGGACCATATGGTCAGAATGGGTTTATCTTTGCAGCACAGTAGCAAACTGCCTTACAATGTGGCTGGGCTGTTTTGCATCCCCACCTGCCATGCAGGAATGTTTCCTTTGCTACTCATCCTCACCACCCTTTGGTGTTAGTGTCCCACATTTTGGTCCCTCTGAAGCTCCTAGTTGATAAAGTTTGCATTTCTCTGACAACATATCATGTGGGGCCTCTCTTCATATGCTTTTATACTATTGTGTGTTTTCATTTCCTTGGTGTGGGTTAAGGTCTTTGTCTTCACTTTTAATCAGTTTCTTTTTCTTCTTATTGTTGTTTTTTAAGGGATTTTTTTTCTGTGTTTTTGAAAAGGTTCTTTTTAGATACATCTTTTTTAAATATTTTCTCCAGGTATAGGAAGCAAGCCTTCTTGGACTTTTGACACTGTATGTCACAGAGGAGAAGTGTTAAATTTGTTTGTTTTGTTTCTTTTTTTCATAAATGAAATCAAACTTGCCCACAAATTTCTTTCATGGATCATGCCTGTGGTGCTTGATGTGAAAAACTATCAGTACAAACGCAGTCATTTAGCATTTCTTATTTGTTCTCTTATGGAAGTTATAAGGTTTTACCTCTTAAAATTGAGGTCTGTGGTCCACTTTATTTTTGTGTGTGTGTGGAAAATGTAAAATATTGCCTAGAAGTTTTTGTTGTTCCATCACCACATCCTGAAGAGACTGCCTTTTCATCTCTGGGTAATTTCTGTTCCTGTGACAAAGAGCAGTTGACTGGGTTTGAGGAGGGCTTCTTCTGGGCTCTGTGGTGCTTTATCAACAAATGTGTCTCTTCTTTCATAGGTGCCACACTGTCGTGTGATGTCCAATACATCAGTCCTCCAGCTTTGCCCTTTCTCAGCACTGCGTTAGCTACTCTGAATCTTTCACCACACTGTCTAACATTTTGAGTAATAAGGATGTTAATGTTCATAAACTAACTTGCTGCCACCTTGATTTGAATTGTATGGAATCTGGAGGTCGCTTTGGGAAGAAGTGACTTCTTGGTCAGCTTTGGTCTTTCTAATAAAGCCTACTCATGCACTTATTTTAATTTCCTTTAATTTCTTTTACTTTCCACTCATTTCTTTCATCAGATGTTCAACGTTTCCTCATATAGATTTGAGGCTATTTTGTTACACTTATACTTACGTTCAGTGTTTAGAGGGTTGAGCATGTAAATTTACTTTGGCTGCACGTTCAACTTCCTCTTCTCCATGGCTGGAAACTAATTAACCTATAAGAACCTTGAATCCTGCCAGTTTATTATAATTACAGATTACTTCCAGAAGTATTTACTGATCAATCTTTGGCATTTCCTACCAAGACAGTTAGGACATCTGCAGAAAAAGAATGTTTTGTGTGTTCTGCCTCATAGTTTAATTTAATTTTCTTGTACTCTTGCCTTAGCTGGGATTTCTGGTGCAGTGTTCAGTGGAAATGGTGAGGGGGGTGATTTGCTTCATGGGCAGCTTTTCAGCTTCTCCTTATTAAATATGTTAGCTAGAGGTGTTTTGTTCTAGACATTGTTGACCTTAAGGAACTTGCCTTTATTCCTAGTTCAGCTAATGTTTTATAATCAATAGGTGTTGGGTTGGTGACATGTCTTTTCTACACTGATCTGATCATATGAAGTTTCCTTTTCAATCTGTTGAAGTGCTTATATTACTTCACCTCCGAAATTTGAAGAGGCGTACCTAGGATGATTGCTAATTTGTCACAGAGGATGTTTCATCTGGGTGTATGAGAGTTATTTTTCTCTCATTTTCCCTTCCAAGAATCTAATTTTTGGCTTTTGGTGGCAGGAAAGTGCTGGACTGATAGAAAAACACAGCAGTTACACTCTGTGCTTTATATTCTGATTGAGATTGTACAAAATGTGTATCACTTCTACTTTAAATGTTTGGTGGAATTTTCTGGTAATCTCATGCAGCCTTGGGGACAACTTTGGATTATTTTTAATTATTGATTTAATTTCTTTAATTGAAATAGACTTATACATCATGTCTATTTCTTCTTCTGTGACAGATTTTGGCTGTCAAGAAATTGACCTGTCCCATATCAGCTGTTAACTTGTGAGCATAAAGTTGTTCATATATTCATTTACTATTTTTTCATACCCATGCAATCTGCAGATGTGTCTCCTATTACAATGGTGATATTAGTATTTGGATTCTCATTGGTTTTTGCATTTGTTTGTTTGTTTCATGTCCAACCTATGGGCCTAAAGACTTTATTTATCTTTGAAAGAAATATCATTTGTTTTGCTGATTATTCTCTATAAAGCTCCTGATTTCAATTTATTGATTACTGAATTAATGTTCTTTCCTTTTCTCTCTGTATTTTTTTTTTGCTCTACTTTTCTTTCCTATTAGGTATTCAAGTGATTAATTTTATATCTTTCTCATTTTTCCTTTTTACATCTGCACCTCTGGCATGTGGAAATTCAAGACCTAGGGGTCATATTAGTACTTCAGGTTCAAGCTTACACCACAGCCATGGCAGTTCTGGTTCTGAGATGTATCTGCCACCTGTGTCATAACTTGAGGCAATGCTGGGTCCTTAGCCAACCAAGCAAGGCCAGGAATCACAGCTGTATCCTCAAAGACATGATGAGGGTCCTTAATGGGAACCTAGCCACAATAGGAACTCCCAGATCTTTCTTTTCTTGCACCTGCCTTCTCTGCTACAAATGTCTCTTTAAACATTGCTTTCACTGCATTTGGCAAATTGGAAAAAAAATTGTAGGAGATTTACAACTTTTCTTCAATTCCTACTCTACAGCAAGGAGACACAGCCACACAAACACACATTTTTTTTTCATTTTCCATCAGGTTCTCTCCCAAGATACCAGATGAAATTCCCTTTGCCATCAGTAGGACCCCATCACCCCTCCATTCTAAATGAAGCACTCTGCATCCACCAACTCCAAATTCCTGTCAGTACACTCGCCCCACAAACGCATGATCTGTTTCTGCTTTGCAGAGAGATCATTTCTGTCATAGTTAAGAGTCCACATTTTAGTGACAATATACAATGTTGGTCTTCCTTGTTCTGACTTATATCCCTTAGTATGAGAGTATCTAGTTCCATCCATGTCACTGCAGATGGCATTATTCTGTCCTTTTTATGGCTGAGTGGTATTCCTTTGTGTGTATTTACCACAAATCTTCATCCAATCTTGGGTCAATGGGCGTTTAGTTTTTTTCCATGTCTTGGCTATCATGAATAATACTGTGGGGAACATATGGGAGCATTTGCCTGTTTGAATTGGAGTTGTGTCCAGAGATACGCCCAGGAGAGGGAGGGCTGTGTCACATGGTACTCATCACATTTTTAAAAATGATTTCCCTTGCAGTCCAAAAGCTTTTGAGCTTAATTCAGTCCCATTGGTTTGTTTTGGTCTTTGTTGTAATGATCCGATGTGGGGGATGGAACAAGATCTTGCCGTGATTGATGTCAAAGGGCATTGTGCCTATGCTGTCCTCTAGGAGTTTTAAAGTCTCTGGCCTTACAAGTAGGTCTTCAGTCAATCCTGAGGTTAGTTTTGTGTGTGGTGTTAGAAGACGTTCTAATTTCATTCTCTGAAATGTGGTTGTCCAGTCTTCCCTGCACCATTTATTGAAGAGACTGTCCTCCCTCCACTGTGTGTTCTTGCCTCCTTTGGGATAGATTAGTGGACCACAGCTGCTTGGGTTTCTTTCTGGGTTTTCTAGGCTAGCTCATTGATCTATGTTTCTGTTTGTGTGCTGGTACCACACTGTTGTGATTACTGTAGCTTTGCAGTATACTCTGAAGTGAGGGAGCCTGATTCAGCCAGTTCTGGTGGGTTTTTGTTTGTTTGTTTGTTTGTTTGTTTGTTTTTCCATACTGCTCTGGCTAGTTAGGATCTTGTGTGTTTCCAGGCAACTTTTGTGATATTTTATTCTAGTTCTGTAGAGAATGTCATGTGCAATTTGCTAGTGATTGCATTGAAGCTTGCCTTAGGTAGTGTTCTCATTTTGACCTTTTCCATGCTTCCAATCTAAGACCATGGTATAAGTATATCTTCCCATATATTGGTGTCATCTTTGGTTTCCTTCAACGTTATGTTAGAGTTTTCAGAGTACAGGTCTTTGTGTCTTTAGGTAGCTTAATTCCCAGGTGGTTGATCTTTTGATGTGATAGTAAATGCTATGGTTTCCCTGATTTCCCTTTCTAATCTTTCATTGTCCTTAGATAGACATGTGGTAGATTTCTCTGTATTGATTTTCTATCCTGCAACTGTACCAAGTTCATTGTTGAGTTCTAACTGTTCCCTGGTAATGTCTTTAGGGTTTTTCATGTGTAGAATCATGGCATCTGCAAACAGCAATAACTGTACTTATTTTCCAACTGGGATTTCTTTTATTGCTTTTCCTCTCTGAATGCCACAGCTACGACTCCCAGAGCTATGTTGCATAGAGTTGGTGAAAATGGACATCATTGTCTTGTTCTTGACCTTAGTGGAAGTGCTTTTACTTTTCCCCCATTGAGAATCATGTTAGCTGTGGGGTTCCCAAAACAAGATTTATTATATTGAGGTAGTTCTGCTCTATACACACTCTCTGGAGAGTTGATTTTTTTAGGTCAGGAATTGATGTTGAATTTTGTCAAAAGATTTTACTGCACCTATGGAGGTGGTCACATCATTTTTATTTTTTGTTTGTTGCTGTGGATTACCATACCAATGATTTGTGGATATGGAAGAATTGTTGTATCCTTGAAATAAATCCTTCCTCATCATTGCTTATGACCTTTTATTTTTTAAAATAAAGGTCCTTGTTTTCACTTTCATTCATTTAAATGCATTACTCTTTTTTAAGATTACTTCTCTGGCAGGTGTTACATGTACAACTTGTGATTATACGTCCAAAAACATTGAGGTTATTTCAGCTACCATTCTGGATATTGATTCCCCTTATGTTGGAACATACAAAGCTTATACAAAATTCATATTCATAAGCATACATAATCTGCTACAATTGCTAGGTTTTTCATTCTTTGAAACATTCATATGTTCAAAAACATTTGAAGTAGCCATTTCCTCAAGAGTATTTTTGGCTCCCTTATAAAAAATTTTTCTAACCATGTAAGCATATGTTTATTTCTAAGCCATGTTTATGGCTTTTTCTATTTGATTGGTATATGAGTAATCCTCTCTACATGATCCATATCATTTTGATTAGCTTTGAATTATAGTTTAAAAGCCTTAAGTGTCATGTTCTAGCTTTGGCATAGAGAATGATTTGGGTGCAAAAAAAAAAAAAGAAAAACATGATAAACAAATGCTGTACAACCTTCAAACCCATGGACTGGAAACATTCAAAAATATGTCCTACTCCTGATGACATATAAGAGGCCGCATCAAGATGGTAGGGGGAGCAAGTACATGATATAAACCACCCCACACACACTGGAGGTTAACCCACAGACTGGAAAGTAACTATATTATAGAGACTCACCCACAAGTGTTAGAGATGTGAGTACAGCATCAGGTACCCATGCCTAGGCATGTGACAATGGGAGAAAGAGCCCCTGGAGCATCTGACATTGAAGATAAGTGGGGCAAGTGCACTGGACCTCTATAAGTCTAGGGGAAATATAGACCACATTCTTGAGTGGCCCACACAGTCTCTCATGGGCACACTGTGTCCCAGGGCAAAGCAGTTGCTCCATAGGAATGTGAGTTGGACCTGACAGCAGTTCCTGGAGGACCTTCTGGGAAAACTAGAAGTGGTTGTGGCTCATTGTGGGGAATGACATTGGAGGCAAATATCTCAGGAATATTCATCCTCAGTATGTGTTCCTCTAGAGGTGACAGGTTTGGGAAAATCTGGCCCCACCCATCATCACTGAGATGGCCCCAGGTGAAAGAAAAATCTGGCCCCAGGTGAAAGAAAATCCAGCTTGGATTGCAGCCCCACCCATCAGTAAACAGGCTGCCTTAAAAGCCCCCCCCCAGCAAACAGCCACCTCCAATCTCATGCAGAGACACACCCCCACCCTCCTGAGGGATAGCAATCAGCCCCATCTACCAGTCGGCAGACACCTGTGCCTTCCATCAGGAAGCCTAGATCAAGCCCCAATGCCAACTTCAACCACAAGGGGAGAAGACATCAGAAACAAGAGAGGCTACAACTCTATTGCCAGCAAATAGGACATCACACCAAAAACCTATAAAATTGCAGTGAACTAGAAATCTGATACGGGAGCAAGAAATCCCTCCCAGAAGAAAAAGCAAATTGATCTGGAGATTCTCAGCCTCCAGGAAAAAGGCCTTTAGACTGGTGATGCTGAAGATGATGGGAGACATTGGAAATAAACTGGAGGCAAAAACTGGTCATTTACAGCACACTTGGAGCAAAGCAATACACCACTTGACACTTAAGCAAGCACAGAGGCAAAATGCAATAACTGAAAGATTAAATTCATTAGCAGCAACCAACAGCACCATCACGACAGAAGAATGATGAAGAATGGTTCAGACCAGCGGAAATAAATAAAGAATGGTCTCAGGGACATCATTAAACACACCAACACCCATAGTATATGGGTGCCTGAAGGAGATGAGAGAGAGAAAGGGACAGGAAATGTGTTTGAAGAGATAATAGCCCATAACTTCCCTAACATGGGAATTGCACCACTCACTCAAATCCTGGAAGCACCATGAGTACCATATAAACTAAACCCAAGGGGGAATACCCCAAGACACCCATTAGGCAAACTGACCCAAATTGAAGACAGAGGTAGTATTGAAAGCAGAGGGAAAAGAAACAAATAATCACACAAAGGAACCCCAATATGGTAATCAGGAGAATTTGCAGCATAAAACCCTGCAGGCCAGAAGGGAGTGGCATGATACACTCAAAGTGATGAAAGGAGGAAAACCGTCAACACTGATTATTTTGCCCAGCAATATTCTCATTCAGATTTGAAGCAGAAGTAAAACGGTTTAGACAAGCAAATCTAAGAGGCTTCAACAACACTGAGACAGCTTTATGACAAATCCTAAAGGAACTTCTCTAGGCAGAAAAGAAAAGGTCACATCTAGAAACAAAATACCAAAAATGGCAAGGCTCACCAGTAAAGGCATATACTCAGTAGAGGTGGGAAATCATTCACACACAAATTTGCTGCCAAAAGCAGAAATCAGGAGAAGAGGAGGGCACAAATGCAGTACAATGAAGATGCACTTGCAGTTAAGAGACCAACACCTTAAACAATCATGAAAGTATATGGAAACCTATATCAAAGCTTCAGAGCAATGGGAAACCAAAAACCTACCATTGATACACTCACAAATAAAAGCACAACTCAGATACAACACTAAAGACAGTCATCCGGGCACAAGAGGAGAGAACCAAAGAAACAGGGAAGAGAAAAAGAGTGACAAAACCAAATCCAAAAGAGTTAATAAAATGGCAGTGAGACCACACATATCCATGACCTCCTTAAATGTAAGTGGAATGAATGTCCCAACCAAAAGACATAGCCTGGCTGAATGGATACAAAAGCAAGATCCATACACATGCTCTCTGCAGGAGACCCACTTCACATCTGGGAACACATACAAATTGAAAGTGAGAGGCTGGAAGGAAGTATCCTATGCAAACAGGAATCAGAAAAAAAAAAAAAGCTGGAGTAGCAATACCCATATCAGATGAAGTAGACCTTAAAATAAAATATATTGTAAAAGACAAAGAAGGGTAATTATCACAGATCAAGCCAAGAAGAAAATATAACCATTGTAAATACATATGCAGCCAATATAGGATCACCTCAATATAGAAGGCAGCTGCTAACAACCTCTACAGGAGAAATTGAAAAGGACCCAATAATAGCAGGGGACTTCAACACTCCACTTACAGCAATGGACAGGTCACCCAGGTAAGAAACCCACAAGGAAACACAGGCCCTAAATGAAGCTTTAGACCACCAGGACGTAATAGATAGTGATAGGACATTCCATCCAAAAGCAACAGAATACACATTCTTCTCAAGTTCACATAGGGAACATTTTCCAGGATTGGCACACTCTGTGCCACAATTCAAGCCTGGTAATTTTAAGGAAATTGAAAGCACAACGAGCACCTTTTCTGACCACAGTGTGATACCACTGGAAATCAACAAGACAAGCATGCAAAAACTCAAACATGTGGAGACAACACAGCATGCTACTAAACAACTAATGGGTCACTTAAGACATCAAAGAGGAAATTGCATAGTACCCAGAAGCAAATGACAACAAAGATATGACACTCCAAACCTATGAGATGCAGCAAAAGCCGTGCTAAGGGGAAAGTGTATAACAATACAAGCCTACCTCAGGAAACAGGGAAAATCTCAAATAAAGCAGCTAACTTTACATCTGAAGCAACTAGAGCAAGAAGAACAGAGAAGACCTAAAGGTAGGAGAAGGAAAGAAAGCATAAAGAGCAGAAGAGAAATTGAGGCAATAGAAACGAAGGAAACCATAGAAAAGATCAATGAAACTAAGAACTGGTTCTTTGAAACATTCCACAAACTTGAAAATCCCTTAGCCAGACTTATCATGAAAAAAAAGAGAGAAAGGACTCAAATCAGTAATATTAGAAATGAAAAAGGAGAAGATAAAATGGACCTCACAGAAGTACAAAGGATCAGAGGAGATTACTACCTGTAATATGTGCCAATAAAATGGAAAACCTAGAAGAAGTGGACAATTTCTTAGAAAAGTACAACCTTCCAAGACTAAATGAAGACAAAAGAGAGAAGATGAACAGACTGGTCACAAGTACTGAATTCCAAACCATGACTTAAAAACTTCCAACAAACAAAAGTCCAGGAACACATGGCTTCACGGGCAAATTCTATCAAACAGTGAGACAAGAGCTAACACCCATGTTCTGAAATTCTTCCTAAAAAATTGCAGAGGAGGGGATATGCCCAAAGTCATTCTATGTGGCCACCATCACCCTGATACCAAAACCAGATGAAGATATCGTAAAAATAAGAACATCACTGGCTAATTTCACTGACGAACGTCAAAGAAAAAATCCTCACAAAATACTAGCAAACTGCGTCCAACAATACATTACAAGGATTGTACATCATGACCAAGAGGGTCTTATTCCAAGAATGCAAGGAGTCTTCCATACAAACCAAACAAGCAGTGTGATACACCGCATTAGCAAACTGAAAAAGAAAAACCATGCAATCCTCTCAATAGAAGCAGAAAAAGCCTTTGATAAAATCCAACACCTATTACTGAGAGGAACACTTCACAGAGTGGACTTAAAGGGAACCTGCCTCAACATTATAAGGCCATAGATGGCAAACCCAGATCTAACACCATTCTTTTTTCTTTTTTCTTTTTTTTTTTTTGTCCTTTTGCTATTTCTTTGGGCCGCTCCCGAGGCATATGGAGGTTCCCAGGCTAGGGGTTGAATCGGATCTGTAGCCGCTGGCCTATGCCAGAGCCACAGCAACGTGGGTTCCGAGCCGCATCTGCAACCTACACCACAGCTCACGGCAACACCGGATCATTAACCCACTTAGCAAGGGCAGGGATCAAACCCAAACCCTATGGTTCCTAGTCGGATTCGTTAAACACTGTGCCACGACGGGAACTCCCCTAACTCCATTCTTAATGGTGAAAAGCCAAATGAATTTCAACAGAGATCATGAATAAGATGAGGATGTCCACTCTCACCACTATGATTCAACACTCTTGGAAGTCCAAGGCATGGGCAATCAGAGAAAAAAAGAAACAAAGGGAATCCAAACTGGAAAGGAAGAAGTAAAACTATCCCGGTATGCAGATGACATGATGCTATACCTAGACCATCCTAAAGATGCTATCAGAAAATGGTTCAAGCTCATCAAGGACTTTGGCACAGTTGCAGGATACAAAGTTAATACACAGAAATCAACTGCATTTCTGTATGCTAACAATGAAAAATCAGAAAAAGAAATGAGGGAAACATTCCCATTTACCATTGCATCAAAAAGAATAAAATACTTTGGAAGAGGAGTTCCGGTTGTGGCTCAGTGGTTAATGAATCTGACTAGGAACCATGAGGTGTAAGTTTGATCACTGGCTTTGCTCAGTGGCCTAGGGATTTTGTTGTTACTTTGAGCCTTGGCATAGTTCACAGACACATCTTGGATCAGGCATTACTGTGGCTCTGGTGTAGGTGGTGGCTACAGCTCCAATTAGAGCCCCCAGACTGGGAACCTCCACATGCCACTGGAGAGGCCCTAGGAAAGGCACAAAGCAAAAACAACAAACAAACAAACAGTACTTAGGAAGAATCATACCTAAAGAGACAAAAATCCTGAACTATGAAGACTTAAGGCAGTGATAAAAGAAATCAACAATGACAAAACCAGATGGAAAGATATACCATGCTCTTGGATTGGAAGAATAAATACTATCAAAATGGCTATACTACCCAAGGAAATCTACAGATTCAATGCAATCCCCATCAAAGTACCAAGGGCACTTTCACAGAGATGGAACACAATATCTGAACGTTTGTTTGGAAGTTCAAAAGACGCTGAGTAGACAAAGCCATCCTGAGAAAGAAAAATAGAGCTTGAGGAATGAGGCTCCCTGACTTCAGAGTATACCATGCAGCTATGGTCATCAAAGCCTTATGGGGCTGGCACAAATACAGAAATTTAGATCAGTGAAACAGCATATAAAACCCAGAATTAAACCCACACACCTACAATCAGCTAATCCATGACAAAGGAGGCAAGAATATACAGTGGAGGAAAGACAGACCGTTCACTAAGTGGTGCTGAAGAAACAGCACAGTCACATATAAAGGCATGAATTTAGAACACTTCCTAACACTGTAAACAAACAAACAAATGAAAACCCTCAAAATGGATTAAGGAACTAACTATAAGACCAGATCCACTATAGAACACTTAGAGGAAACTATAAACCTAACATGCTTTGTTATAAACCACAGTAATATCTTCTCAGATCCACCTCCTAGAGTAATGACAATAAAACCAAAAATTAAAAAAAATGAGACTTAATTAAGCTTAAAAGTTTCTGCATGGCAAAGGAAGCCCTAAGGAATATGAAAAGGCAACCCACAGAATATCAGATACTATCTGCCAGTGAAGCGACTGAAAAGGCATTAATCTCCAAAATTTATAAACAACTTCTACAGCGCAATAGAAAAAAGAAAAAAAGGAGAAACAACCCCAGCAAAAATTGGGCAGGTGATCTAAACAAACATTTCTCCAAAACAAGACATACAGAAGGTCCAAAAACACATGCAACGATGTTCAGCATCACTCATTAGTAGAGAAATGCAAATCAAAACCACTAGGAGGCACCACCTGACACCAGCCAGAATGAAGTCTACAAACCATAAATTCTGGAGAAGGTGTGGATGAAAGGGAATGGTGGTTGGTGGGAATGTAAATTGGTTCAATCTCTGTGGAAAACCATATGGAGATTCCTCAGCAAACTGAAAGTAGAATTACCCTTTGATCCAGCAATCCCTCTCCTGGGCATCTATCACTCTGGGTATATACCACACCTCCCCCCAAACCAGCTTATAAGAATAAATATATGTAACCCAATGTTCACAGCAGCATTTTTTACCATCACCAAGATATGGCCTATCCTCAGTGTCCATCTGCAAATGGATGGATAAAGAAGATCTGGTATATATATATATGTATATAGACACACAAAGGAATATTAGTCATGAAAAGGAATGAAATTCTGTCATTTGCAACAAGAGGATCCATATGAAGGCTATTATGCTCAGGGAAATACATCACAGAGGAAGACAGAGGCTGCATGTTACCATTTACAGGTGAAATCAAAAACAGAACAAGAGGACAATATAACCAGATAGAAACAGGCACACTGATACAAAGGCACAATTAGAAGTTACAAACCAATAGGGAGAGGAAAGTGAGGAGGGGCAAAGCAGATATGGTAGATTAAGTTGCAGAGCCTATGACATATGACATGTATGAGCTACAAGGGTATATTGTATAGCACAGAGATAGAGCCAAAATTTTATAATAGCTTTAAATGGAGTGTAATATATGAAAAATTATTACATATAAATGTTCATGTGATGCCTACATAGCATGGTAAGTAACGTACACATGATGCAAAAAAAAAAAATCAATGAGCACGCATTAAAGAGACAATGGATAAAGATCACAATCTGCAGGAAAGTATTTAAAAATTCTACTATTCTTTTATGATAAAAAAAAATATGATCTAGGTGTGAGGAGGGTCCCCAAAATTGTGGATAAACTGGGTTAAGACCAAGGCCTTAGTCATAACATGACCCCGAACATACCTAGTGATGAAAAGTGAAAGCTTTTCCTCTAAGACAAGGAATAAGAGTGTCTCCTCTCACCACCACAGTTTGAAAAGTCCTTCCAGAATGATTAGGCAAGAAAGAGAAATAAAGCCATCCTAGTCAGGAAAAAAGAAGTGACCTGTCTCTGTATGTAGACATTATAATTTATGTGTGGAAAATAATACCACCACAACAACAGCACCAATACAGCAACAAACAATAAATAAATGATTTTGGCAAACATGGCAGGATACAAAACAGACACAGAAAAATCTGTTGTGTCGTATACCCAAAAAATAAATACCTGAAAAAGTTTTTTCAATCCTATTTGCAATAGCATTCCTCACAATCACTTAACAATAAATTTAACCAAGGAAATGAAGATACATGCCTTACAAAATATAAGGTACTGTCAAAGCAACTGAAGACATAAATAAATGAAAAGTGACACCATGCTCACAGCTTACAAGAATGAATGTTATAAAGGCCATACTTCCCAAATCCATGTATGGATTCAATGTAATTCCTAACAAAAGCACCATCAAAGAAAAATAATTAAAATAATGTTATGGTATGGAAACACGGAAAGACCTCAAATGTCCAAAGCCTTCATTTTTTATTTAGGCAATGAATTTTTTTCCATTTATATTTTTTCAGCAATCATCACAATACAATTTTGTAGCATTCCCATCCTTTTAAGGAATATTTTCTTATTTCTCTTTATGAGCACGTATTTTCAATGAATTTATGGTGGTTCAACTGATTTCTCTTGATTACTATCGATGTTGCAAAACTTGAGTGAATTCACTGATTTATTCATAGGTTTGGGAGACATCATTAGGATAGTGTATGTTCAGCATTATGTCATCCGCAAACCTGACAAGTTTTGTTTGGATTTCTTTCTTGATTTTTTCTTTCTTCCCTTTGTCTTGCTTTTTATGGCTTCACCTGTGGCATGTGAAAGAGCCCAGGCTGGGGGTCAAATCCCAGCTACAGCTGCCAGCATTCACCACGGCCACAGCAACACCAGATCTGAGCCACGTCTGAAAACTACATCAGAGCTCAACACAACCCCAGATCCCAGACCCACTGAGTGAGGCCTGGGATGGAACCTGGATCCACATGGATACTAGTTGGATTGGTTTCCACTGTGCCACAGTGGGGATGCCTGGATTTCTTTAATTTTTATTTTCTTGTCTTAGTGATCTGGCTATAACTTCCAGTGCCAAGCTGAATTAAAATGGTGAGAATGGACACTGTTTTCTCTTAAAAGAGTAGCTATCAGTTTTTCAACATTGGGCATTTTGATAGCTGAGGGTATACCATATATGACATTTATTAAGTTGAGGTTATTTCATGGAGAGTGTTTTTTCCCCCAAATACATTTTCTTTTTTTACTGGACAGCATGGTGACCCTGTTACTCATACATGTATATGCTCTACTTTCTCCTATTATCATGCCCCATCATAAGTCCCTACACATAGTTCCCAGTGCTACACACAGGAGCTCATTGCCTGTCCATTCCAAGGGCAAGAGACCACATCTACTAAACCCAAGCTCCCATTCTTCCCTCCCTCCCCCTCTTCCTTGGCCACCATGAGTCTGTCCTCCAAAATGTGAGTTTCATTTCTGTGGAAATGTTCCTTTGTGCTCTACTTTAGGTTCCATATATGTGACATAATGTGGTATTTGTCTTTCTCTTTCTGACCTACTTCACTCAGGATGAGAGTCCCTAGTTCCATCCATGGTGCAGCAAATAGCATTATTTTGTACTTTTTTGTGGCTGCATAGTATTCCATTGCACTTTTATACCACCTCTTCCTCATCCAATCATCTGTCATGGATATTTGGGTTGTTTCCATGCCTCGGCTAATGTGAATAGTGCCGCAATGAACATGTCAGTGCATGTGTTTTTTTTACAGAAAGTTTTGTCCACATATATGCCCAAGAGTGGGATTGTTGTGTCGTGTAGTAGTGAGATTGCTGTGTCATATGGTAGTGGGATTGCTTTGTCATGTGGTAGTGGGATTGCTGTGTCATATGGTAGTTCTGTGTATAGTTTTCTAAGGTCCCTCCATAATGGTGGTATCAGCGTACATTCCCACCAAGAGTGCAGGAGAGTACACTTTCTCCACACCCCTCCAGCACTGGTTACTTGTGGACTTTATAAATGATGGCCATTCTGACTGGTGTGAGGTGGTATCTCATGGCAGTTTGGATTTGCATTTCTCTAGTATTCAGGGATGTTTATCATAGTTTCAAGTGCTTGTTGCCATCTGTATATCTGCCTTGGAGAAATGTCTGTTCAGGTCTTTTGCCCATTTTTTTCATTGGGTGGTTCGTTTTTTGCAGTTGAATTGTAAAAGATGTTTGTATATATTAGTGATTAAGCCCTTGTCAGTTGCATCACCTGAATCTATTTTCTCCTATTCTGTAAGTTGTCTTTTAGGTTTTGTTTTGATTTCCTTTGCTGTGCCAAATCTTGTCAGTTTGATTAGGTCCCATTGGTTTATTTTTGCTTTTTTATCTGTTGCTTTGGGAGACAGACCTGTGTAAATATTTGTTATGGTTAAGGTCAGAGAATATTTTGCCTATGTTCTCCTCCTGGATTTCGATGGTGTCTTGTCATATTTTGAAATATTTCAGCATAGACAATGCAAGCAAAGAGGCTAAGAAAAGACTGTAGAATGATGTGTCCTGACAATGAATATACTAAATCCCCCAAAAAGGTTTGTAGACCAGCCCTTTCCTGGTTACAGGGAGATACAGAATGGCATGATTGCATGACCAATATACCCTGTGTTTTTTCTATTCAAAACAATAGGGCAATAATTTGGGGACCTAATGGGGAATTTGGATCTGCTAATTATAATTTTCGTAGGCTGAGAAAATGGAGAGGGACCTTCAGAGAAATTCTAGCTTTCAAATACATTAGCATGCTTTGGGATTGGCTGGCCCATAGCTAAAATTTGGAAAGGCCACTGCAGAATACTCAATGGAAATTAGGTGAAGCCTTACAAAGAGTTTCCTTATGAGATGCAAATTATACTTATGGTAACCAAATGTAATCATCTAGATGCCTTTGGACATCTCCCTACTTCATTCTAGCTGTGTTCAGACTTGTGTCTTTGCTCCTTATGTGCTTATGGTAGGACAGGAGATACAGCTCTCTTTGAATTCATGTCATCAGATATAGCATAGTCAATGCAGGAATTGTTATTTCCATCATGCATTAACAAATACAACAGGCATCCATCTATTATGATTACTTCTCAACCTACTGCTCTCTGGATATCTGTAAATCTTGTGGAACCTTGGGAACAAAACCCTATTTTACATAATTTACATAATATATTTCAAATGGTCCTCTATAGAGGAAAAAAATGATTGGTTTGATTCTTGGAGCTGTATTTACTATTATTAGAATCATAACTTCAGTAGCTATGGCTGCTACAGCCCTGTCTCAGACAGTTCAAACCCATGCATTTTTAAATGATCTTGTTCTAATCTTGTCACAATTGTGTTGTGGGCAACAATCCTTAGACCTGGCCTTCTGAGATGAATTGGATAGTTTAAAAGATGTAATTTTTGAATGGGTTCAGAACTGGGGAGTATATGCACACACAAATGGAACTTCCTTGTCATTGTAATATAACTACTTGAGATCACTCTATTAACAGCATCTGCAATTTGGAAAAATTAAGGCTTAAGTTTTGGGTGTCTGAATGCTACCAACATAATATTATACTATGCTAGATAGTTTTACCTTACACAAAGACATTCAAGAATTTAGCTCCATGTGATTGGACACTTCTAAGGGTCAGGTTATTCAAAGTATTTTATCATAATTCCAGGATTTTGATCCTCACACCTGGCTTGAAAATCCAAAGATTTCCTTTATTGCTGTTCTGTCACTGTATTTACATTTTTTCCTTTGTTGTGCAGTCTGCAGAATCAGATTGATCCTTAGAAGCCAAATGAACACTCTGCAACCAAAATTTACTATGGTGGTTCTTAGGCAACATGTAAATAATAAAGAGGAAGATGTTGGATACCACTGTACTGATGACCTCTGAAGAAAGCAAACTTATTGGTATGTGCAAAAGCACAGGAAGGCACAGAATGCTGGTGATGGCAAAGGCCAGATAAGCCTGTCTGCCAACACAGAGTTCCAAAGTGCAGGGTCTCCTGTCAAAATAAGATAAGGGGCTTATATGTTAACTACATTGTTCTTTAAGCAGCTATGCTATATCCTAGATGCATACACCTGTGATTTTCATTGCTATTAGTCTCCCTAAATCTCACTAAGTGATAGCTTTGATACTCCCAATGCCTGCTTTTGCTCACTTACCTCAACAAGTCACCTTCCCTAATAAAAGTCTTGTGGGATAAAGCCTAGGGACCTTTGTTAGCAGAACAGAGTGCCTCCTTGTCCCCCCCCCCCCTTTTAAAAGATAAACTTACCTTGTGTGTTTTTTATGCCATACAGTCTCTCTTTTAGGATCAGTTTTTGACCTGCAGTTCAGGACACAATAATGAAGCCCTCAATGTGAAAGAAAAAAGATGATGGACAAATGCCAATATTACCATAAAAGTGCTTAAAATAAGCAATCATGAACAGGTTTGATGCTCAAGAGAAACTTATGAAGCATATGTTTCCTTAATATCATCAAAACTCCATATGCAAGAATCAAAGGTAAATATGGAACTAAATGTAACACAATTAAAAATACATGCTACATGGAGTTTCCCTGTGCTTCAGTGACTTTAGAACCCTGCTAGTGTCCATGAGGATGTGGGTTCCATCCCTGTCCTCATTCAGTGGGTTAAGGATCTGGCATTGCTGTGGCATAGGCCTGTGGCTATGGATTCCATCTGACCCCTACTTCTAGATTTTCCATTTGCCATGTGTGTGCCCCCCACGAAAAGACAAAGAAAGTATGTCATACCAAATAGGCTAAATGTATGCAGAGAGAGTAGACAATTACATTCAGGGGCATGCTAAGGGATTGAAAAGGAAGTAAGGTTTCTATGTTTTAGTCAAATTTGTAAAAAAACAGAGCAGCAGTAGACCATAATAAATTGTAAATGTACAATATAATACCTAGAACAACCACCACAAATGATATACAGACATACATTGAAAAACACTACAAGTAGGTATTCTGGCTGTGATGCAGTCTGTTAAAAATCCAACTGCAGCATCTTGCATCCTTGCAGAGGGGCATGTTCTATGGCTTGCCTGGCAAAGAGTGTTCAAGGAACCAGCATTCTCCCTGTGGCATAGGATTGCACCTGGAGCTCAGATTCAATACCTGGCCTGGGAACTTCCACATGCCCAGGGACAACCTTGTTTTTTTAATGTAGGTATATCAAAGCAGATTTTGAAATTCTCTTCAAGTAGCCCATAATCATAACAATGATTTTTAGAAAGCCATGACATAGTTGTCATTAAATCTAAACACTTTACATACAACAACATAAAGAGATCAGCAGAAATCGGAAAACATGATCCACTTACAGCCTGTTCAGAAGAAATTCATTTCAATGAAACAATTGAGACAGACTGAAAGGGAAAAATGGAACCAAGATAGAATGAAAAATTAATGAAAGAAAACCAAGAATACTTAAACCTATTAATATTAGAAAAATCAGATCAGAGAAAAGATAATATCATGGAAAGATAC